>NC_058135.1:179266270-179294526 GCF_016433145.1 Gracilinanus agilis | reverse complement strand
CATATATATTGAGCAGTGTTATTTCCTCATTGTTTATACTGCCTTTAATCAGGATGTAATGACCTTCCCTGTCTTTTTTAATCATATCTATTTTTACTTTGGCTTTGTCAGAGATAATAATAGCCACTCCTGCCTTCTTTTTCTCATTTGATGCCCAAAAGATTTTACTTAAGCCCTTAACCTTAAACTTGTGTGTGTCTACCCACCTCATATGTGTTTCTTGTAGACAACCTATGGTAGGATTTTGGTTTCTGATCCACTCTGCTATTTGCTTCCATTCACTGACATTTTTGTATCCTCCCTTAGACCCACCCCGTCTTCTTACACTATTTTCTTTTTTTTAAACCAGTGGTTTACTTTGAGCCGGTATCCCTTATCCCCTCCTTTGATTGACTTCCCTTTCTTCCCCCTCCCTTGTTATTCCTCTCTTTTTGTTTTTTAAAGGCCTAATGAATTCCCTCCTCTTCTTCTCCCCTCCCTTTTTTGACCTCCCCACTCCCCTGCTCCCTTTGGTTTATCCCTTCTGACTTTCTCAGTAGGTTTAGATAAAGTTTTTTATCCGAATGGATAATAAAGTCACTCTTCCCTCTCCCGGTTGATTACACTGAGAGTAAGGTTTGATAATTACCTCTTAATTCTCTCTTCCTCTCCTTCTTGTGATAGTATTTATCCCATCCCCTTCCCAATGCCTCTTTGTGTGTAATAGAATATCCTATTTTTCTTATTTACTCAGATTTTTCTTGGTGTCCCCTACTGTTCCCCACTCTTTCCCACCCCCCATGTCATCTTAGACCATTCAGTATCCTGTCCTCTCCCTATGAATTATTCTTCTGGTTGCTATAATAGTGAATATTATAATAGTGAATAGAGTTCACTACAGAGAATTATACATAGCATTTCTCCACCTAGTAATACAGATAATTAGATCTTTTTTAAGCCCTTAAAGAGTCAATTAAAAAAATTATGATCTTTCTTTCTTTTCCCTCTATTTCTTATTTATCTTTTCATGTTTCTCTTGGTTTTTGTGGTTGGGTATCAAACTTTTCATTTAGTCCTGGTCTCTTTTGTGCAAAAACTTGGAAATCTTCAATTTTATTGAATGCCCATACTTTCCCCTGGAAGTATATAGTCAGTTTCGATGGGTAGTTGATCCGTGGCTGAAGGCCCAGCTCTCTTGCCTTTCTGAATATTGTATTCCAAGCCTTGAGGTCTTTTAGCGTGGAGGCTGCCAGATCCTGTGTGATCCTTATTGGTACTCCTTGATATTTGAATTGTCTCTTTCTGGCTTCTTGTAAGATTTTTTTCTTTTACTTGGAAGCTCTTGAATTTGGCAATTATATTTCTGGATGTTGTCTTATCTGGATCGAGTGTAGAGGATGTTCTATGGATCCTTTCAATGTCTATATTACCCTTATGTTGTAGAACTTCAGGGCAATTTTGCTGAATAATTTCTTTAAGTATGGAGTCCAGGTTTCTATTAATTTCTGCCTTTTCTGGAAGACCAATGATTCTCAGATTGTCTCTTCTAGCTCGGTTTTCTTGGTCTGTCACTTTGTCATTGAGATATTTCATGTTTCCTTCTATTTTTATCAGTCTTTTGACTTTGTTTTATTTGTTCTTGTTGTCTTGAGAGATCACTGGTTTCTAATTGTTCGATTCTAGCCTTTAAGGACTGGTTTTCGGCTATAATCTTTTGGTTTTCGGCTATAATCTTTTGGGTTTTGGCTATAATCTTTTGGTTTTCCTTTTCAGTCTGGTCATTTCTGGTCTTCAGTTGACTTGCCTCACTTTCCAATTGCCAAATTCTGCCTTTTAAACTGTTATTTTCTTGCCAGATTTCTTCCATCTTCCTCAACATCTCATGTTTGAACTCTTCAATATCTTGTGACCAACTTTCCTTTTTTGGTGGGGAAGGTTTGGTTTTTTGTTTGTCCTCCTCTGTGGTCCAGATTTTCTCTGTGTAAAAGTTGTCGAGTGTTCCAGCATTTTTCTTACTAATCTTTTTCTTCTGTGTTGCCATTGTTAGCCTCGTCCCTTTTCAGCTTCGTCTTCACACTCAGGGTCTGCCTGCCCCCTCTAAGCTCCCGATGGCTCCGGTCTTCTTGTCCGGGGGTCAGGCCTCCCGGTAGTCCCTGGTCTGCCCCTCTGCCCGAGGCTCCTTCAGCAGTCTTGGGGACTGCTTCCACAGCCGGGCTCCTGTCTGCACTCCTCACTCGATGTTCTATCCTGCCCTGGAGATCTCAATTCACTCCCAGGGCCCTGCCTTCGCCCACACAAAGGCTCGGGAAAGTCCCTGCTTTACGGCTTTTCATTCACACCCGGGCAGCGCTTTCACCCACACAAGATGCTGGGGAAATTCCCCGCTTTAGAGATCATACCCAGGGCAATGCCGCAGGGGAAAGTCCATGAGTCCCCCCAGCCTCTTGGGGTCCCACGTCTGGCAGCTCACAGGTACAAGCCCTGGGGCTGCTAGTGGTTTACTGGTTGCCCCAATCCTGCTTTCACTCTTGTGTATTGGCCTTGGCGCTCTGCGTGGTGTGTGTGTGGGGGGTGGAGTAGCTTCTTCCTCTCGCATTTTAGTGAGAGCTGTTTCACCCATTTATAGCGTGAAAATGCCCAATTCTGAGTACCTTCAATGCTGCACCCTGTTGTGGTGTTCCTTTGATCGTTTGGATTCATTTTTATGTTCCCTTGATGAGTTTTGTATGCATTGGTTAGGAGAGATCGAGCAGCTGCTCCTTACTCTGCCGCCATCTTAACCGCAGAGGATAGAGGTTTTAAGAGGATAAACTAAAACTAATATCTAGTTGATAACTAGCCAGGCAGTTCCCCTTGGGGAAAAGCCTGGGAGAGAATTCTGCCACTCTGGCTGGTATGGCAACTTTGGCCTAATTCAGCTATTAGGACAGAATTCTGCCACTCTGGCTGGTGTGGCAACTTTGGCCTAATTTAGCTATTAGATTTCAAAGCTAAACTTGACTGGTTATAAAAGCTGTTACTCTTCTGAGATGAATTTCTTGATGGTATTGTTGAATTTTGTTGATGATGATTATAAAATATACAGCAGATTGCAGGATATGACAGTTGACCTAAGTAGCTGGACCCTAGAATGAATAAGGTAACCCAAGTATTTGGTGAAGCTTCTGGGTTTGATTGGAAAGCTTTTCCCCTTCCACCCTTTACCACCCACCTAACACACATGTGAGTCAGTTTGCTTTGGGGTGACCTCCTATTTGTAGGGGTGCTCCAATGGTCTTTCACTGTCTCATGCCTGCTCTGGAAATTACAAAATATGAACCCCAATCTTGCAACAGTTTGCTCAAGATAGCTGCTTGCAAAACCATTTACAATATGCTGGTTTTCTATTTCGACAGAATTTTATCCTAATAATTCTGTAGAAATCTTATTCCTAATGTTCTACACTATTCTTTAATAGCTAATCCTATTCCCTCTATGTCTTTCAATTCAAAATAACAAATCTTCTTCTAATGCTATGCCTTAGCTAATTCTGCCTTACAATCTAAGCCAGGGTATAGAAAAGTAATTTCTGGGAAAGTTGGGGTTTCTCATGAATGATGCATGCATAACAACAAGAAAGCCAAATATAAACATAACGTAACAAATAACATTAAAACAAACAAGATACATTGCAACTTTGCAAATGCTGCAATAAACTTATGGCTTAACTTACTGCTTGGCACAAAACACAGAATACAATATCTTTACTTTCAATACTAACAGTATAAATCTAAACTATTCTATCACTTCAACAAAGAAATCAATTAATCTCAAGTGTTAGTACATGTGTTCATATTACTTACTTAAGCTATGTTAATTTTGATAGTTCCTTAAATCCTAGCCAGTTAATAACCTCAAGAATAAACAAGTTCATTGTAACTAAATTGGTTAGTAATGTCTATTTACATTTCTATCTGATTAATTATACTTATAGCTAATATTACTGTTGTTATAATGGTCCTGGTCATATGAGGAGCTGAAGCTGAGTGTGTATGGGTGATACCTAAGTGTAAAACTTAAGTTGTGATAGTGAAACACAAAGGGCCCCACAAGATAGCTGTATTGAATCTGCTAAACTCAACTTCAGAATAACGGTGTCCCAGAATAGCCAGCCAAATGGAGAATCTGTGAATAGAATTGTACAGATACTTCTGACTAATCTGGCCTAGTAGGATAATGCTAGCATTTGACTGCGGATTATATCTTGCTATGAATGTTACTATTCTCTTTTCCCTCAAATGTCCCAGGGTCATAATCACTAAGCCTAAAGATAGAGACAACACCAATCTAGGTAAGTTCAAAGATTTAATATGCTTCAGGCTCAGGAGGGGAGCAGGGTAAATAACTGGGAAGGAGGGAAACAGGAAATTCTTGATCTAAGCTAAAGCTGACAAAGATGATATTTGAATTGAAGGTAATCAGGATTATCGGTTGTTATTTGCTTCAGGATGTTGTTGTTTCTTCTTGGAGTATGAAAAAGGAAGAGGTTACTAAGTATAAAGGTATCACAGGATCTGGGGCTGTGAGATTGGTCAGTGGAGTTTGCTGGTAATTCAAGTTGACCTAAGGTGTACCCTCACCATCACCACAAACCTCCCACAACCCCAAATCTCTCAGATCGAGACCCTGTCTAAGTTCAAATCCTCCCTTTTATACTTGAGCATCAATTGATTTGGCACAAGCCAGCCCCTGCCAGGCTCAGTCCATTCCATGTTCTAATCAGGTAACTGTCCATCATCTTGCTTTCCATATTGCTTTGCAAAATATAATTATGCTGTTCTTAATCTAATTCTGTACATCAATTCCCTATCTGTCTTTCCTTAAGCTTGTTAGTACAGTAACTATCTATGTGGGTTAGTGAGATATAATATATATACATTGTACTTGTATCAAACTTTTTATAAATGAGAGTAACAAAGTACTGTTAACTAGATCAAGGAATCAAAACATCCCTTGCTTTGGCTAAGGGTACATTAAACTCTCAACTATACACAATATTTACATATATATACTATAAAAATAAAAGGTCCTTTGAAGAGGTGGAGCAATAGGAGGTATTGGTGAAACCTATATGGATGGTAAAATGAGTTTACTTGGAATCTGCTTTAATGACTGCAGCTGATTGTAGTTTATAATGAATCAGCTAACAGGAATACATTGTTCAATTGACTCCACCTATTATCACTGACTAATGAGGGAGTGATTGGTTTCCCTCAATTAGTAATTAGACTATAAAATGAACTCAAGAGTAATAAACTCTGATATTCTGAACTCTATTTCTGACTGCGATTCTTGGATTTAAACCTATAAAATCAGTAATCATAAAATTGTCTTCAGTAATGGCCAGGAGAAGTGGTAACTGACAAAATTCCCCTTGGAATGTTAAGAATAAATCAGGTCAGTATC
The DNA here is from genome assembly GCF_016433145.1 of Gracilinanus agilis. Lineage (NCBI taxonomy): Eukaryota > Metazoa > Chordata > Mammalia > Didelphimorphia > Didelphidae > Gracilinanus > Gracilinanus agilis. Next base: position 179,289,102 of record NC_058135.1, on the reverse strand, counting down.
AGCTTTTATATTAACCAGTTTAATGATGATAAATAAGGTAAAGAAGTTTGGGGTAAATAGTGAAGAAAGAGGGATTAAGGATAAATCCTAAACCTTATCTATATATTGAATTTATGCTAAATCTTCAGTATATTCCTAAAGAAGCTGATATCCTAAATCCTGTCTGGCAGATTGCCTGGCCAGGCCAGAGGCCTCATTCTGATTTCTTGATGGTTTATCTCAGTTCATGATGATTTTGATTTTATAGTTGATTTTGTTGTTGATGTTTAGATTTGTATATGTACATTGAATGATGAATAAAGCTGAATGCTGATACACACAGAATAGCCTATGAGCAGTCTAGTTACCTAATCCTAACAGATATCAGTAGCCTAGCTAAAAGACAATTCTGAGATGATCCTATCCTCCCACCAGTATCTCAAAATTGAGACCCTGATGTTCTAAGTTTTCCTCCTCTTATAGGCACATCTCAACTGACTTTTGGCCTCATGTCAGCTCAAATGTCCTCTCTGCATTCTGTGTTCCAACTCAGTAACTGGTAATCATACTGGTCCAAAATGGCTTCTTGTAAAAGTATTTACAGTACATATGATGTGGAGATGTGAAAATACATAAGACTGTATCTTATGTTGTGTATTTTTATCTATAGTGTTCTGTGACATGTATACTCCTCTTCTGCTACTAGGATTCTCTGTCAATTCTGTGGAAACAGAATTCTTCCAGGCACCTATGTGCATTCTACTATGTGACATATAATGTGTACATGATGTGATTGTGTTGTTAATGTGAAAACCTTACATTATCCAAACCCATAGTCTTCTCCTTGTCATGGTGTTACCCAGTTCACAGATTTATTCAAAGGTCTTTCTTGTCCTGCTCTTTCTGCTGAAAATCCTTGCAGCATATTACAGATGTTCCTCTCTAGGCTTCCTCTTTCTCGGGATACATATCTCTGCCATCAAATATTTGACTGTAGGATGACTTGTCACCTTCATATTCTGGAACAGTTGTGGGTGTGGGTGTGAAAGTTGTGATTGTGTTAATTGTGAAAAAAATTTTATGTTGCAGTATTTTTTATTTTTATTTTGAATGAATTATTTTGGTTCAATCTTCATCTGTGTCATCATTATCAGTTCTTGGATTTATTTGTGTGTGTTCTCTAGGCTGCTGTGTATTTAAATCAGTTATTGATGGGTCTTAATCATGAGCCATTTCTTCTTTTGCTGATTTCACATGAGTGATGTGAAACTAGGGATCTCTGTCTTTTACTTTCATACTTGTAGGAGTGGTGAGCAAGATATCATAAGGTCCTGTCCATTTTGGATCAACAATGGTTTTTCTAGTGAAATTTCTAATATATTCTTTATCTCCTAGTTTGAATTGGTACACACTAAAGTCAAGAGGAACTCTTTGATGCCCAATCTATGTAATTCATCTAGCTTCTTCTTTAATGCTTTTTTGTATTCAGCTCCTAGCTGTGACAAGTGAGAGGTTTTTTGAGGTGCACTTCCATGCCAGGGGGAATGACCATACAAGAGTTCAAATGGCGATAGATGACTGTCACCATTAGACTGGCTTCTGAGATGGAATAAAGCAATTGGGAGAATTTCCACCCATTTGAGATGACTTTCTGAGCAGTTTCCCAATTAAATTTTTTATCTTCCTATTGAATCTTTTCACTTGCCCCAATGACTGGGGATGGTAGACTTAATGTAGAAGTCCTTTTATCTCAAGAGTCTTGTAAATATCTTGCAAAATCTTGTAGGAAAAGTGAGAACCATGTTTGGAGTTAATGCTAGTAGGGATTGAGAAATGAGGGACTATTTCTCTTAGAAGTATTTTGATTACAAATGCTACATTGTCCCTTCTTGCTGGTAAGACTTCTGGCCATTTAGTCAGATGGTCAATGATAACTAATGTATATTTGTATCCCTGACATTTAGGCTTGGAAATGTAATGTTTGTAGACATTTGAATGGGGTATAAGCTAGTTGTCTTCCTTCTATACTTTTAACTCTAGTCATAACTTGATTGAACTGTAAGCAAATCTTATGCTTCTGGCACACTCTTACAGCATAGGATGAAATGCCTTTCACTATCCAGTGTCTCTTTATGGAATCTAATAAGGAATGAGTTCCATAATGCCCTTTCTCATGTAATGCATTACACAGGGTATAATACAAAGCTTTTGGTAGGATGGGTTTGCCAGACGCTGAGTGCCAGATGCCATTGACTAGTTTTGCTCCTAGATTTTTCTTCCAGTCCTTCACTTCTCTTGGGGAATAGGCTTGTTTTAAATCTGCTTCTTCCACCAAAGAGAGGCTTAGAACATAGTAATGTTACTAAGATCCTAATGGGAAACTGCACTTGATAATGTTATAGTCCAAAAAGGTTTAACAGATGAAGGTAGGAAGAATAGGAGGTGATGGTGAATCCTCCTATCCAAATGATGAGTTAGCTTTACTTAACAGCTGTGGATGGAATAGCTACAACCCATGAACTTAGTAGAATCTGCTAACTTGAATAAACAGTTCACAGTTCACTTGTTCCTACCAAAGATCACTAGCTAATGAGGAATAGACTGTTTTCCCTCAATTAGTAACTTAATTGTATTAAATCTTCAAGGTTGATTAACCTTGATCTCTGTGTCTGACTGTGATAGATTTGGATTGACTCAAAGGATTTCTAAATACAAAACTTCCCTCACCAGTAGACAGGTGGGTTTTTAACTGCTGTCCTCTCTGGAACTTTGAGAACATAACAGGTCAGAAATGGCTTCCTTATATAAACTGGTTTAATGATGACAAGTAAAGGTGAAGGGAAGGTAGGGTTGAATAAACAAGGAAAGTGGGACTGAGATTAACCCTAAATCTAATCGAAATTTTTGATTGGTTAATAAATCTTCAAAGTAACCAAACTTGTATCTTGAAGCCTAGATGGCCCAAATGCTTGGCCAGGCCAGATACCTGACCTCTTATTTGAAGTTTGACTCTTCTGACGATGGTTTGGTTTGTGATTGATTCTTCTTGTTTATAATGTTAGTAGATTGAAGTTGATGGTAGATATGATTGGATAATTAAAGATAAATGATGGTATACACAGTAATCTCTGAACAGCTCTGTACCTAGCCCAGCTATGAAAACCTCCCCCCTCACCCAAATATCTGAAAACTGAGACCATGATGATCTCAGCTCTGTAGCTTTTATAGGCTGCTGTTATGATGGGACTTAGTATAAATGATGTATTTGCTTAGAGGAATAAAGCAGAAAGCCCCAGATGTTAGAATAGCTTTAAGCCTCCCCTTGATATCAACGAAGTCTGTTAGTATAATCAGACCTCCTTTGGAATTCCCTCAACCAATCACAATATGGTTCCTCAGGAAGAATGGATTCCTGGTATCAATCGATGATTAACTGATGATAACTGTATTGGTGTTATTAGAGTATTAATGAAGGTCAATAACACATCTGACTGCTAAAATTAATGGTGGTAATTAATCACAGCTTCAGAGGCTGAAGCTGGACACCTCTCTGTCCCTTCAAGTTCTCCTAGGACTCCTTTGAGGCTGCCTTGTTGTTAGGCCAACCAACAAAAAGGTCAGTAGCTGGTTTGAGTTTTATGATAAGGATTTTACTTGAGGTATTCAAATAACAAGGGAAGCTGAAGGAAGGGAAGAGGGTTTTAGGAATCCCTAAATGAAATTTATTTCTAACTCAAAAAATATAATCCAACAGCTTCAGAATGTTGAAGGATGGGCTGAGCCAGGCCCACTGGCCTGCTTTATTGGACACTGCCTGCCTATATACAGATTAGATTGCAACTTGATTGAAAAGAATTAGATGGATAAATCTTCTGTAGTAATTTGTTGAATGGTGTTAATTGACCCTAAAGCTCAATAATAAATCCTGTAACTTCAAGGTATGTTGTTTGATTCTTGGCCTGATCAATAAATCAAAGAGAAAGGTTTGTCCTAATCACCAGGATCCCCAGCTCAAGATTAAGACCCTGAGTTGAGTTTCTCTCTCTCCCTTATATAGGGTACAGTCCAATTGATGATTGGTCTCATGCCCTGGCATGGCATCAGGAATCTCCCAAGATTCCAATTGTCCAACTGGCAGCTCTGTCCCCAAACATGGATTCTTGCAAAACTTGCAAAACTTAATTTACACTGGTTTCAACTGACTTTCTGCCTCATGCCAGGTTCATGCCCTAAGCACATTCTGTGTTCCAACCAGGTAACTGGCATTCAAGCTTGGCCCAAAATGTCTCCTTGCAAAGTCTTTACAGCATCCAAATCTAGCTCCATATTTGGCCGTGGTATCAGCCCTATAATTTCCCAGCATCACTGTATCTGTTTTCTTTTGATAACTCTGGCAACTGCATCACAGACAATTCTCTAGGCAACTGGACATCTTCTAGGAGTTGGTTTATTAATTTCCCATATGCAATTTCCTTTCCACCAGAAGTAATAAATTCTCTATGTTTCCAAATCTGATCTGTACTATGTACCTCTCGAAAAGTATATTTTGAATCTGTGTAAACATTAATATGTTTATCTTTTCCAATTTGGAGTGCTTTTGTCAGGCTTAAGATTTCTCCTCCTTGAGTGACAGTTTTAGGTAGGGCTGCATACCATAAAGTACTGTCTTGGGTCACTACAGCAGCTCCTGTGTATATTTCCCCATCTACAATATAGAAGGAACCATTGGTGAACAAAGTCATGTCAACATTGACCAGAGGAATATTACTTAAATCCTCCCTGGTCTTCTGCATTATCTGCAAGGTGTCAGTGCAGTTATGAATATTTTCTCCCTCTAATGGCATATCATGAATCAGAGTGGCTGGTTTAATGTCTTTGAAATGATGAAATGAAAAGTTTTCATTACCCAGTAACATGGCTTTGTATTAGAATAAGCGCTGAGATGTAAAAGCTTGCATGGTATTATTCCTGTGAGTGGTCTGAATCTGGTGTGTGGAATATACCAATAGCCTGCATCCCAATACAAAATCTGATGATTTCCTTCTTATCAATGCAGCTGCAGCAATTACTCTAAGGAAAGCTGGAATGCTTCAAATCACAGGATCAAAAAGTAAGCTATAATAAGCTATAGGGCTTAATTTATCCCCCAGAGTCTGCATCAACACACTAGAAGCAAATCCCTTGTCTTCATGCACAAACAGATGGAAAGTCTTAGCATGGTTGAGAATCCCAAGAGGTGGAGCTGTTAGTATAGCAGCTTTGAGCTTCTTGATGGCATGCTTGTGCTCCCTTGTAAACTTCAGAAGTACTGAGACAGTGTTCCTAGTCAAATCTGTCGAAAGTTTAGAAATTAGGCTAAAGCCTGGAATCCACTGTCTGCAGTAATTTATGATTCCTAAGATTGTACACAATTGTTTCTTGGTTCTACGCATGCTCAACTTCTGTATGTCTACAACTCTTTTCTGGGAGATTCTTCTTATGCCCTTTTCTAGTATGAACCTAAGATATTCCACTTTTTGTATGACCCATTATAATTTAGATCTTGAAACTTTATGTTCTTTCTTGCATAGCTCTTTCAGCAAGTATGTACTGTCTCTCTGGTATATACAGGTTGATGGTGACTTGGGATAATATTCACAGGCTGCTCTCTGTCCAGCAACTGGACAGTGTTTCCCTCTGGGGAGGGTCAGAAGGCTGACACTGTTAAAATTCTCATCTGAAAACAGGCCAAAATCACTGTTTCCTTGAAGATATATATCTTTGTTTCTTCTTGATAGAATTTTGGTTATATTGATCTGACTACGAATTGATATGGATGATCTTGAATTGATTAGGAGTTAATCTCAGGATAGAGTTGATGATTAGCCTGAGAAACCCTCCTCAGCCAGGGAATCAATCCTAACTGTCAGCCTTGACAGTGAGAAACTTCTTGGAGACAATGGGCTAGACTAGAAAGCAGATCTCAGCAACAGATAACTATTTTAATTTAAAAGTAATAGGACTATCTTGAGGGTGTGAGGATCAAGGATTTATGGGTGAGGATAGAAGTTTAAAGGATTAAGCTAAACTAAAAACTAATTGATGAACAGTTAGGCAGAGCCCCTTGGGGAAAAGCCTTGAATGGAATTCTGCCACACTGGCTTGGCAACCTTGGCCCAGTTCAGCTACTAGATGACAAAACTAAACCTGGCTGATTATAAATAGCTGTTGATCTTCAGAGATGACTGTCTTGATGGTTTTGGTGAATATTATTGTTGATGATAATCAAATATAATTCAGATTATAGGATTGAACAGTTGACCTAAGTAGCAGGAAGTGATACAGCCAACACAAGTCTGTGGTGAAGCTTCTGCATTTGACTGGAGAGCTTTTCCCCCTTCCACCCTTTCCACCCACCTAACTCACAACTGAGTCCCTTGCCTTGGGGTGATCTCATATTTATAGGGGTGCTCCAATGATCTTCCACTGTCTCATGCCAGCATTGGGCATTCTAAAATCTGAACCCCGCCTCTTGCTACAGTTGGCACAAGGTGGCTACTGGTAAAAGCTATTAACAATACAAGATGGTTATTTGCAAAAGCTATTTACATGACATAAGTAGAAGGTTGTCCACATAATGTACTAGCTTATTGTCAGTGAAGGTGATTGATTCAAGGTCTCTTTACAGAATTTGGTAAAATATATTTGCACTTTCTGAAAATCCCTGTGGAATTCATGCCCAACAAAACTATTTGTTTTCCCAGGTGAAGGCAAATATCTTTTGGGTAGACTTATCCAGTGGGACTGTGAAATAGGCACAGCAGAGGTCAATCATAGACAACCACCTGGAAGTACTGGGAATCTCAGCTATGCTGTTGGCTGGACTAGGTTTCATTATATGACCTTTCTTTAAAAAGAAAAAAAAAACCCTTCCCTTCCACCTTGGAGTCAATACTGTGTATTGGCCCCAAGGCAGAAGAGTGGTAAGGGCTAGGCAATGGGGGTTAAGTAACTTGCCCAGGGTCACACAACAAGGAAGTGGCTGAGGCCAGATTTGAACATAGAACCTCCCATCTCTAGACCTGGCTGTCAATCTACTGATGCACCCAGCTACCACTGCATGACCTTTCCTATGTCTCCATTGTGTTTTGCCATTTGTATCTGGCTTTGGTTTTTTATCAGCATTATAAGTGTGTTATATTCTGACAAGCAGTAGAGCAGTATGTCCTACTCTAGGAGACTTTGAATGATCCGTCTGACTCCTCTGTAGCTTCCTTGCTTAGCCTGAATTGAGGGGTTTTAGGTGCAATACCTTCCTTGACTTCGATCTTGACAGGCTTGACTGATTTCAAAATTCCTAAATCCGTAGAATTTTTAGCCCACACTGCTTCTGGGACATCATCAGGGATCTCAAAAAAATACTGCCCCATGGTGTTCTTCCTCTTATGTTTGCTCTAAAAATAATATTAGATGGTATTTTGGGGACTGTTTGGGCAGATTCAAGAATATTTTACCTGTCTTGTCCCACTGGATAGTATAAAGATGGGACAAGTTTGCAATGATGTAACAGTAGGCTCAGAGCCCCTGGCTGAAAACTCAAACCTCTTGCAGGGAGAGGGGAGTAAGTAGATAGAATACTACCTCCTCCCACCTTTGGCAGTTAGAAGGCTCTGGCAACTGATCTAACAGAATTACCTCTGTACCAGTATGGCTGCTATCTGACTTAATTTTTTCCGGGCTAAACTTACTAGTAAAAAGGGGATAATCCCACAGAAACTGATGTCTTCAACTGTTTGAGGTATATTCCCTAAACCGGGATGGATAATTTTCTCAGGATGTCTTCACAACAGGTTGCTAGGTCTTGTAATGATCCTGGGGAAACTCAGTAGATGATTATTTTACAGCCCCAGGAATCATACAGATGGAGGTGGGAACCAATAATATGGTTGATGAAACCTCCTATCTGGATACCAAGATAGGTTTGCTTAGCAGCAGCTTCACTGATCTTTGGTATTGCTTGAAACTGTATAGAATCTGATGATATGAATAGCCAGTTGAATGTTTTCCCTAGTTCCCACCTAACTAATGAGGAAATAATTGTTTCCCCAATTAGTAATTTAATTGGTTGATGATCCTTGATTTCCATCTCTGACTGCGATCAAGATGGATTTGCTCAGAAGATCAATAATTGTGAAACTATCTTCACCAATGGCCAGGTGGAACTGTAACTGAAAACTTGTTGAAACTTTTAGAAAAACCAGGTCAGTTATGACTTTCTCAATACAGCTACTTAATGATAATTGATAAGGTAAAGGAAAGGATTTGGGAAGTTGTCAAGAAAAGAGGGATTAAAGGAAAATCCTAAACCTTTATCTAACTATTTTGTTGATTATAAATTTGCTGGTATCTTGAAGCCTGCTTGGCCAGTTGTCTGGCTAGGCCCCCAAGGCCTAGCCTCAAAGCTTGAAGGTTTCTTCAGTCCACTAAGAAATAGTTTTTATAGTTGATCTTCCGGTTGGCTTTATGCTGATAATCGGTGTTAATTAATAGATGTTGTCAATAATGGTGTTGGATGCTAGTAAACACAGAATTCCCTAACAGTAGTTTAGGCACTTAATCTTAGCTATGAGACAATTCTGAGATGACCCTTCCTCCCACCAATCTCCCTAAATTGAGAGAATGATGCACTGATTTCTCCTGCTTTTATAGTTCAATCTCAACTGACTTTGGTCTCATGCCAGCTCAAAATGCCCTCACTGCATTTTGTGTTCCAACCAAGTAATTGGCACTCATGCTTGACCAACATGCCTTGATGCAAAAGTCTTTACAGTCTCTAGATCTCAACTGCTCACAGAGCCTGCCAAGATGGAGATTTGGCTTAGGTAATGTATATTTCCTAGTCTATGTGGCTTGAATCAAGCCACATAGGCTAGGAAACACACACAGACTTAACTAAACAAGGGTTTATTAACTTGGAGGGTTTGGGATGGAGGATAAATGTTTAGGAAAGAGGGAAAGGTAAAATTTGTCCAATATCTTCAGGTGTTGTCAGAATAGCTTTCTCCAGAGGGGAAAGTCCCCAAATTAGACTTTCTTTCCCTAACTATTTCACAAGCTAAACTGTATCTTTGTATCAAGTAATATCAAGTGCAAGATGGCTAAGAGAGGCTTGATTGAAGATCTGTAGATGTTTAAGGTTTTGCTGAGACACTGCTGACAGGATTTCTCTGCAGCAGTAGTAGAATCAGCATTGATTAGTGTTATGTGTATAAATGGCTACTGAAGTTAAGGAAGTTTCAGTCTGATATATTGATCCTTGAGGGGTCTCTTGATTAAATTATGATCTCAAAAGGCAGTCCTCAAATGCTTGACTTCAACAGACTCAAAGTGTGGAATCTGGTTTGAACAAGGGTTAACCCAATAACAGTTTGAATAAGAATTAGCAATTGGAATTATGGAGTCAACTGATTATGGAGACAGCCAAATCCTAACCCAAATGACACCCCCAGCTTGGTTGTTTGTTAATTAAGTTGGTCTCTCAGGACTTTGAGTGCTAAGGTCTGATAAACTGTCAAAGTTTTTTATTTCTTCTTTAGCTGCTCCTAGTCTCAGTAAAGTAAAGCCTATCTCTCTGGAACCTTAAATGATGACAGGCAATACCTCTGACTTCTTATAGGTGAATTTATTGGTGAAGAGTTTAGGGAAAGGGAAATAGGCAAATGTTTGGAAAGTGGGAAGTGGTACCACTAAGTTAATCTTGGGTTAATGTTTGATTCTTGAATCTTCAGGTTGTTGGCTATGGATCAGATCTTTGGTTGCTGGCAGCCAAGCAGGGCCTTGAGGGCCTGCCCTGAGTCAAGTTTGAGCTTGCAGGTGTTCAATGAATTTTGACCTTCTTATTATACATAATACAGATTGAGAGTGATGAAACTGGTTGGATAGCCCTGTTTTTGGTATTAGTTGGTGATTTGAATAAGAAAGTAGCTCTGAAGCCCTAACTTATCCTAAACCCTTCCTCTACTCAAATTCTCAGGAATAAGAGAGCAAACTGTTTAGATCTGTCCCTTATATAGGGGACTCCCAAATGCCCTGGTACTTGCCAGTCTCATGCCAAGCTTGGTGCATTCTGTATTTCATGGTGGTAACTGGCAATCAAATTGATCCCCTCATGGCTGCCCTTGCATGCCATTACATTAGACAGTCTTGATGATTGCCTATGTAGGTAAGTAGAAATAATCTACCCTGATCTTCAGGTCAGAGATAAGCTAGGCTTAAAGGAAAGTAGCAATCCTACCCCTTCTTCCACCCAGCACCCTCTTTCCTCCAAAGGGTGAGTCACTCAAACCTGGGTTGCTGCTTTTATACCCACATTCTTAATTACCCTAACTGCCCCTCTCTCTTGGGGTTCTATGGGATTATGTGGGGGTTTCTCACCCCACTTAATATCCTTTAAGTTACAGTAATCCTGGTTTTTTCTCATACACAGAATTTCAACTAGAAATTCTGCTGGCATCTTGCACACATTACTTCAATCTACTCTATGTATCTAAATCTATGCTCTCTATTTCCAGCAACATAAAAAAATCTACCCTGTGCTGTATTCTAACCTACTACAACTATCTATGCTCTAGGAAGGATAAAGAAAGTTATTTCTGGGAAGGAAAGGGTTTGCATGTAATGACAGGTATGACAATACACGGAAAATAATAACACAAGTGTGTAACAATAAACTTTCCTAACCAACAATGTCTAACTTTGCAAAATAGCAATAAATATAAGCTAAAGTAATCAAATCTAAAGAATGCAATAAAATATCCTTGTGAACACAACAAAATGTAAATCTGAAAAGTTGCATTAAAGTTATATTAAAGTTATATCTTAACTTACTTCCTGTCCTTTACATTATATTAAAACAAAGCTATCACAATATTCTATAGTTCTGCCATACAAGCAGAGTCATTCTAAAGCAATCTATCACTTTAATAATGTAACGAACCAATCTTAAGGTTAAATGTGTTAGTTACCTCTTGTGCATGCTCTATTAATATCGTTCATTTCCCAAGTTCTAAGGTAATAGTGATATTAAGATCAAACCTAAGTTAATAATAACTATGTACTTTGCTATGGATGATTACTTATTCTTCCATTGTCTCTCTCCCTAACCTAACTCTTTATTTCAAATTCCCTATATCTACCTCTCCCTAATCTTGTTAGTAATTTTGTTATCTATATAGGTTAAAAATTATAATACAAATGTACACATATATACTATACATATATACCCAATTAAACTTTGTACAAGCAAGAGTTCAAATGATGTCAATCAAATCAAGAAAATCAATGGATCTTTTGACATGATGGAGATCATATGAAACTCTCCCACTATATACATATATGTACATGCAATAGTTACATATGATATGTAGACTCTTGTTTATCTATATGAGGCCCATGTTAAGATATGAAGAATCAGTTTTGTGCTGTGTGTTATATACTAATATATCTTGATGGGTGTACATACTCACCTCTACTGCCTGGATCCCTGGTCAGTACTGGAGAATCACAGTTCTCAACCTATACATATGTGTAGTGTGGCATGCAATATAACATGTGATGTTTAATTTGTGCATTGTGTAGTTATGAAACAATGCTATAACCTTACATTATCTTCTCCTTTCAGTCCTCTTCCTGCAATGTACTTAATAATGATTACAGTTCCCTTGTGATTTTCCTTTCCTTTATGCCACTCATGTTATGGGTCTCTCTAGCTTGTAGATGTTGTGTAGTTCAGTTTTTCATTTGTGCAGAATACATACTTGACTGTTGTCTAACAACTTGCCTGGAGGTTAGCTTGTTACCATCTTAGTCAGGTATAGTAGTGATTATGTAGTTGTCGATTGTGTTACAAAACTTTTGTGTTGCACTGGTTTTTTTTTTTTTGGATTTTTGAATTTTTGGAGTTTTGGATTGACTTCTATTGGTTTAATCTTCTTCATTTGTGTTTTCTGTACTCTGTGGATCTGGTTGTGTATTTATTATTTTTTAATGCTGGTATAAATCAGATCTTGTGTCTGAGTGTTCTTCATTTATGGCTTGTTCTTTTGCTGGCTTCACATGCGTGATGTGAAATCTCTGTTCTGTACCTTAATACTTTTAGGGGTCATGATTAATATTGATAAGGTCCAACCCATTTGAGGTCAACAATGGATTTTCTGGCAAAATTCCTAGTATATACCATATCTCCTGGTTTCAGTTGATGTAAGCTGAAGTCCAAAGGAACTCTCTGGTTTATTAGTCCAAGTCTATGTAATTCATCTAGTCCTTTTTCCCCAAAGCCTTTATGTACTGAAATAGCTGGCATTCAGCTCCAAGATCTGACAAATGGGCTGATTTTTGAGGTGATCCATGCCATGGTAGGTGTCCCTATAGGAGTTCAAATGGTGATAAGTGAGCGTCATCACTGGGTTGACTTCTCAGATAAAACAAGACAATGGGGAGTGCTTGCACTCATTTTAGATGACTCTCTGCACAAACTTTCCCAATTAATGTTTTTACCTGTCTGTCTATTAAATCTCTCAACATGCTCCGATGACTGGGGGGTGATAGACACTGTGGGGACTCCCCTTTATTCCCAAGGTTTTATAAATATCATGGAAAATATTTTGGGGAAAGTGTGAACCATGGTGAAAGTCAATTCTAGCTGGTATTGAAAATCCATTTCTCTCAGAAGGGTTTTCACTACAAAGGCAGCATTGTTCTTTTTTGGGGGGAATACCTCTGGCCATCAAGTCAAACTAACAATGATGACTAGGGTATATTTGTACCCTTGGCATTTGGGCATGGATATATAATCAATCCGCAAGCATTTGAATGGGGTATGAGTTAGTTGTCTCCTACCAAGCACTTTAATTCAGGTCATACCCTGATTGAATTGCAAGCAGACATTGAACTTTTGGCACACCCTTATGCCATATGCCCTCAGCTATCCACTGTCTCTTGATGGAATCAACCAATCAAGGCCTGAGTTCCATAGTGCAATATAGTCCTTTTGGCAGAATGAGTTTGCCTATATCTGAGAACTAGATGCCTGTCACTAGTTTGGATCCTAGATGTCTCCTCCAGGTTTCCATTCCCCTTGGGGAATATACTTGTATGAGATCTGCTTCATCCACCAAGGAGAAGTTTAGAACATGGAGAGGACCAAACTGGGCTCCATATTTTGCTGTTATATAGGCCCTGTGATTTCTCAATCACACAAAATCTGTCCCCTTTTGATGACTTTTGATATGTATTACTGCAACCTCTCTGGGCAATTGGACAGCTTTTAGGAGTTGATTTATAATGCTCCCATAGGCTATTTTCTTTCCACCAGAGGTAATGAAGCCACTGTACTTCCAGATCTGACTTGTTAATGTACTACATTGAAAACATATTTGCTGTCAGTATAAACATTGACCCTTTTGTCTTTGACAATCTGGAGTGCTTTGGTTAGGCTAAAGATTTCTGTTCCTTGTGTGCTCATAGACTTCAGTAGAGCTTCATACCATAAAATCTCATCTTGCATCACAATGGCTGCCTCCATGTAGCCTTCTCCATCTACCACATAAGAGGAACCATTGGTAAATAGTGTCAAATCTGGTTTGACAAGGGGATGTCAGTCAGGTCTTCTCTAGTCTTTTGCACTATTTCCAGTATATCTTCACAATTGTGGATGGGTTCTCCTTCTAGCAGCAAGTCAGGCATTAGTGTGCCTGAACTCCTTGCAAAGATGAAAAGTTAAGTTCTCATTGCCCAGCAACACAATATGATATTGGGATGATCACTAAGATGTAAAAGCTTGCAGGTTACTGTTTCTAAGGGTGGTTTTGATTTGGTGAAGTGAATAAAATATAACCCTGCCTTCCAATTGTAGTATACAGAATTGGGGTCATATAGTTTTTTCTAGCTTTGGCTGAGTTCCAAAAGCTGTTAGGCTTTTGGAATCTTGAGAAAGGGGCAGTTGGCTGGATCTTCCGTAGAGGGAGGTTGTGAATCAGCTGAGCTGCTTGGATCACCTAGCTTTAATATTAAAATTTAGCCTAGCTTTGATATATTTACTTAAGAAATTATTATTTAGATAAACCCTCTATATCTTCCTTTCCGAATACCACCCCTGCTTTCCCTCCCTTATCTTATATGTTTGTGGAGTTAATAAGGAGAGTAATTAGAGAGGAGTTAAATCTGTGAAGAGTTACCTAATTGACAGCATTAGTTATAGTTAGACAGTCATCATTTATTACCTTTAGATAGCATAGCATTTTGTAAAGCTGAGTTTAAAAAGGCAGGTCCTTACTCAGACTCCATCTTTACTTTCCTTCCCCCACCTGAGGTTGCTGAGACAACTGATAGGGCTTTCCTTTGATCCACCTTCCTAACAAACATCCTTCAAACAAAATAAACCCTTTTGTGTTTCAACAGCCCTATTAGTGTAATTTGTCTGTTAGTTATTAAGAGGGAAGAAGAGGAAAAGAGACAACATACTCTGGGCTTAGAGGGAAGCTGAGGCATCCATCTTGAAGGAAGGTGTTACTTCAAAACAGGTCCCTTCCTGTGAAATTAACTAAAGCCTGTTTGTTAATTTCAGTCTAGTCTATTTCCCTCAGCTTGTGTTTGAATTGAAGTCCCAGTCTGTAAGCCTGCTGTGTTTGTCTGTTTAGTTTAATTTCTCTTCTCCCTAAAAGATCTCTGTTTCCCTTCTGTGTTATACTCCTGACTTCAATCCTATTATGCCCTGAATCTCCTTTAATCCCAGCCTACCTGTAACTGAGATTACCCACTTAGCAAGTCTCCAACATCCTCCTTTCAAACTCCCTTATACCCCACCTTTCCTCAAATTACCCACATAACACAATACAAGATCGGATGATTTCCTGATCATCAGGGCAGCAGCAGCAATTCCTCTCATACATGGTGGCATGCCTTAAGCCACAACATCTAATTGGGAGCTATCGTAGGCAGCAGATCTGAATTGATCTTCTAGAGTTTGCATCAATACAGCACCAGCTATTCCCTTGTTCTCATGCACAAACAGGTGAAATGGTTTTGCATGGTCAGGAATTCC
Source organism: Gracilinanus agilis (assembly GCF_016433145.1). Classification (NCBI taxonomy): domain Eukaryota; kingdom Metazoa; phylum Chordata; class Mammalia; order Didelphimorphia; family Didelphidae; genus Gracilinanus; species Gracilinanus agilis. The sequence continues at coordinate 179,274,044 of NC_058135.1, read as the reverse complement.
AAGTGCAGGGGCTGTCAATATAGCTGTTTTAAGTTTTTCAGTTGCATGCTTTCATTCTTGTATGAGTTTCTAAGACAGTGTTCCTAGTCAAGTCTGTCAAAGGTTTGGAGATTAAACTAAAACCTGGAATCCACTGTCTGCAGTAACTCTTGATTCCTAAAACTGCACAGAGCTACTTCTTGGTCTTAGGCATGCTCAGCTTCTATATATCTGCAACTCTCTTCTGGGATATCCTTCTTGAGCCTTTTTCCAATACAAATCCAAGGTATTCAACTTCTGGCATTATCCATTGCAATTTGGCTTTTGAGACCTTGTGTCCCCTTTTGCATAGCTCTTATATCAGGTATTTATTATCCCTCTGACATACATGAGCATTTGGTTACATAAGCAAAAAATCATCATCATAATGCACTAGTTTGCTCTCAGTGAAAATGATTGATTCAAGGTCTCTCTGCAGGATATGGCAAAAGACATTTGCACTTTCTGATAATCCCTGTGGAATTCTAGTCCAAAAGAGTTGCTTTCCTTCCCAGGAGAATGTAGATATCTTTTGACTGGACTCGTGCAGGGGCACTGTAAAATAGGCACAGCACAGATCCACCACAGTAAACCATGCTACATTATTGGGAATCTCAGCTATGATGTTGGCTGTTGTGGCACTACTGCATGGTCCTTCTTAAAAAGTTGTTGAATGCTCACAAATCCTGCACAAATCTCCACTGTGTTGTTATTATAGGTGTGTTGAATTCTGAGATAGTTTAGACCAGAATTCCCTGCTCAAGGAGACTCTGGATGATTGACCTGATACCCTCTGTGGCTTCTTTACTCAATCTGTATTGAGGGATTCAAGGTGAAGTGCCCTCCTTCACCTCAATCTTGACCAGTGTTATTGATTTCAAAATCCCTATATCAGTGGAATGCTTTGCCCAAAGTGCTTCTGTGATACCTTTGGGGATCTCGAAGATACTTCCCTCATAATGTTCTTCCTCATCACCCTCCACTTGCCCCAAGAACAGCAAGGGATGGTGTTTGAGGGACAGTTTGGGTAAATGCAGGAATATTTGGCATGATTTGTCACACTGAATAGTTGCCCCAAGTTTACAGAGGACAACTATTCCTAAGAGGTTAGATAGACATTCAGGTATCAGCAGGAATGTGTGATCCAGATTCATTGGACTAATATTTACCATTTTTTCCCTTAGCTTTGGCATGGTCTCTGTTTGCCCTGTAGCTCCTTTTACTCTCACAGACCCCATTAAAATGCACTCTTCTGGTGCTTATTTTGTTTTTTGTTTTTTGTTTTGTTTTGTTTTGTTTGAAAAAAATTTTAAACCCTTAACTTCTGCGTATTGGTTCCTTGGTGGAAGAGTGGTAAGGGTGGGCAATAGGGGTCAAGTGACTTGCCCAGGATCACACTGCTGGGAAGTGTCTGAGGCCGGATTTGAATCTAGGACCTCCCATCCCTGACTCTCAATCCACTGAGCTACCCAGCTGCCCCCCTTCTGGAGCTTATTTTAGCACAGACCAGGTAGCACCAGTGTCAATTAGAGCCAGGTAGATTTGGTCTCTTATCTTCACCATCACTAAGGTTCTTTGTCATTAGCAGTTTGATTGACAAGTATCAGCGGTGTCACCATGTCAATGCAGCCTAAGTCCCATTCATTTTGTTCCTAGGCTTCTGTTTGCACTGGCTCAGGACTCTTTGGTTGCAATGGAAATGTGTCCCCTTTAGAATTGGCTGTTTGGAGTCTCTGTGCTTCTGTCTTTGTTTCTGTATTTCAGCTTGGTGCAAAAAAGTTGTTAATGGCTTATCACTGTTATCTTGTATCTCACTTGTCTCAGACCATGAGTAAGGTAAAGTGTCCTGTTCTTCATGCTTGAATACACTTTGCCTGGTTTGTGCAAAGTTAGATTCAGGAGAAGTGTGAATTAAAGGAAATTCTTCTTTTGAATTGGGAATGTGTAGCCCTTTCATGATCACATCCCAATCCTGTGAGCTCATGCCTCTTCCTTGTGCATGGCTCATAAACCCCATGTCAGTAGCTAAAAACTTAACATCACTTGCTCTTTGAACAGGAAACAAAGTTACTATTTCAGATGTCTTCTCTATTCCTATTTGTGCTTTTGTGTTCCATTCTTGGGTACTGACTATACCTAAATTGAATTCCTTTAAATGCATAATCTCAGATTTTGGTCCAGAGGCAACTCTCTTTGAAGTTGCACAGGCTTGAAGCTGTAGCAAGTTATGATTTAAATATCCCTGCAAAGGGGGCAGCTGGGTAGCTCAGTGGAGTGAGAGTCAGGCATAGAGACAGGAGGTCCTAGGTTCAAACCTGGCCTCAGCCACTTCCCAGCTGTGTGACCCTGGGCAAGTCACTTGACCCCCATTGCCCACCCTTACCAATCTTCCACCTATGAGACAATACACCAAAGTACAAGGGTTTAAAAAACAAACAAACAAACAAATAAATAAATAAATAAATAAATAAATATCCCTGCAAAGCTGATCTAGGTAAAAATTCTTCAGCTCTTGGACCCAGCTTCAAAGTCTCTTTGCTTCTGCAGCAACTAAACTTTTCACTTTCTCTTTCAGCCTTTCTAGCTATCAAAAGAGAAAAGCTTGTGCCTATGTCTGAGATTTTTAAACTTTCTTTCCCATTGGTCTGCAGGAGTTCATCTCCCTAACTGACAATGCCTTTCTTTATGAGACCTTTATTAAAACACCCAGTTAAATTCAGTTCTTTCGTGGTTCTGCCTTGCTTTACTATTGAATAATTAAAATGATCCACAGTCCTAATAGTCATCGATGTTTAATGTTGCAGGATGTTTGGTACAGATGTATTCAATGACAGTAAAGATTGAATACTATTTGTATTTTATGAAAACATCAAATAGCATTTCATGTTTTCAATGATGTATCTTTTGCAATGTTATCAGAATTGCTCACTGCTAATTCCATTAAGCTTAAGTCAAGGTTTTGTGTAGGTGCAAATAATTTTCTATCGTTAATTCTTGTTTTGTTTTTGTTTTTTTAAAACCCTTAACTTCTGTGTATTGGCTCCTAGGTGGAAGAGTGGCAAGGGTAGGCAATGGGAGTCAAGTGACTTGCCCAGGGTCACACAGCTGGAAAGTGTCTGAGGCCAGATTTGAACCTAGGACCTCACATCTCTAGGCCTGACTCTCAATCTACTGAGCTATCCAGCTGCCCCACTATCATTAATTCTTAAATCATTGCTTTCCATTCCATAGATTTTCTCCTTCCTACCAATAATATAATTTTTTATTTGCAATTCATCTTCAGTCTTTTCCCTGTAACCATGTTTTGTATCACTAAGCCCATAACTTATTACTGCATTTCCCAGCTCCTCTTTTTCACTTTTCCCTGCCTTATCACTGCCATAGCCCTTGTCTTTTGCTTCAATAATCAATGCTGCTTCCTCAGTTCATAAGCTAGTGCATGGTTTCTCTCCTTGGGCCACATACTCTTCCATCTTAGATAATCTTGGGGAACCATTAGAATTAGAGCAGGTGGGGTCACAACATCTTAATTTCACACTATTACCTATATCTATTGTTATTGTCCTTGTTGTTGCTGATGTATTGGGAATTGTAATAGGTGTTTTTCCTGTTGTTATTATTATAGTTGTTGCAGTTGTTAAAGTTGATTTGTGATTTGTAGCGACAATACCACACAATGTGGCCTAATTTTTGACACAAATAACACCTTTTCACATTGTTGTTATAGAATTGTTGTGGCCTACTCTGGCTTCTTTTGTTTTGTGTTTGCAATGCCATATTCTTAATTTCCTCAATTTCTTTTGCTTTCTTTGCCTTCTTGAGTTGCTTTCCCAAGTCAGCAATGATGGTCCTTTTCTTTGTCTTTATCATTGTTCTTTGATGGCTTGGGCTCTTTGTCTCTGGATTCATGCACATAGGAAGTATGTTTGAATGGGATTTGCACTGCCTTTTATAAATTACCTTCTACTGTGTTGAATATTATTCTCATTCATATTCCTAAATCCCAGAATGGTCTCTCCAGCTTCCACAAGTCTATATAGATAAATACTCAGGTGCTCATCTTCCCCTTGCCTCAGTTTCCCAAATGTGTCCCATGCATCTGAACAATGTGCATGAATGTGCATGGCCTCTGTTAATCTTCCCTGCAATGCTTTAAATAGGCCATGTTGGCATGAGATGAAAGTTCAATGTTCTGGTGCTGTTCTTGCCACGAGGCTAAGTTGGGGTTGCTTCTAGTTTCTGCTAGACACTTTGCCCTTTCACTGGAGATGTAAAGCTCAGCCAAAAGCAATTCAACATTTTCAAAGGCGGAATTATAAAGATAAATTGTCCTATGGAATTCCTTTATTGATTTGTGGGGATCCAAATAGTATTGTGGGAACCTCTTCTTCAGGATTTCTAGGTCTCCCCAAGAGAATGGCTTGTACTCCTTTACATGTCAGATCCTAGAATCAAGCTGGACCAGTTTGTGATCATAGATGGGTAAAATGGTTACAGCAGCAGCCTCAGCCACCTTTGCCTTTTCATCACTGTTGTTATCCTTGGATTCATTTGTGGTGTTATCTTGCTTAGCCCCTTCAATCAGTTTTAGTTTTAGAATAGTCTTGGCATCCATTTGTTTGCCTGTCCTTATCTGCCTGTTTATTTCAATAAGTTCTCTTATTTTTTGTTTCAGTGCCTCACTGATCAAGTTGCTATCTTCAGTCTCGCCAAAGGTGTGCCTAATTAATTTCCCAAGAGCCCAGTAAGCTTGGAATATTGACAACAGGATCACACCTCCAGTTGGTATGAATGTCATAGCTTGCCCAGTACTAATAGTTAGCCATTGATATGTGTCATAAAGATTGAACAGCTCTAGTAAAAATTGGGATATCAAAACAACCCACAAAATATAAAATACCTTCCAAAGACTGCAAAACATACTGCTCCCTACTGTGACAATCATCCTATTCAGAGAATAAACCATGATATAATCAGCTACTTCGGGTTCAGAAACCTAGGCTAGCTGGAAAAATTGTAAATATGGGACATATTTGCAATGATGTAACAACAGGCTTAGAGTCCCTGGCTGAAAACTCAAACCTCTAGCAGGGGGAGGGGAGTGAGTAGTGTAATATCATTTTCTGATAAGAAAATGGAGACCAAGTTGATTGACAAACAACAGTTTAGAATTCAGAACCTTGCCCAGATGCCATGAGCCAAGGGGAAAAAGACAGTTGCTGCAAATACTATAAAAAGCCATGAGCTGAGGCAAAAAGTCTCTCAGTCATGAGAAAGGGACCCTGGGTGGCTGGGTGGGTAGGCTAAGCAACCTGCTCAAGTAACTTGTATCCTGCTTAATTGATTACCACATTCTCAACTACTGAATAGAGGGGTGAGAAATTTACCAATTACCTGATTAACAAGAAGAACATCATCAACCCTCAGGCCACTGGTCAGGGCCAAGGTGCCTGGCCTGACCAGGGCCAGAGAGGGAGAGGCATCTCTCCAGCCAACTAACATAACCTGATTATTGATTGATTGCCCATCCCTATTATATATAGTCTAGCATAGATTCCCAACTCCTCATTCCTAAACCGTGATCCTTCCCCTGAGTTTATTATAATTAAATTCTTAAACCCTATTTAGGTAAAGGCTGTCATTATCCTAAAGATCAGTCTAATAGTCTTGCACCCAAAGGGGAAAGGGAATACTTTAGTTAAGTCACGATCAACCGCATTATCCATTCATCATCAACATCTATCTTCATCATTAACATTTATCCATTCAACCCTAACATTTATCTATTAACTTAACCCCAAGACAAGGAGCCAGAGAAGCTGTGTGATTCAGTTCACAGCTTCTCACATAGTCACTTAGTCTTTGGCACTGTAGGTGCAAACTGATGTTCAGTTGAGCTACAAATATTTGGGGGCCTTGTGTTCACTACCTCAACTTGGGTGTTCACTTAGGCTTCTCATCCTTACTCAGTTTATGTCCTTATACCATCTGAAGACCTTGTGCCATCTGTCTATCAGGCCCAATCCATAAGCACCATACCACCCATAACAGTTTTTGGGAAAGCCCAAAGGAACCGAGTACTACTGGTTGTTGGAAAAATGGCATTAGCTAAAATTTCATTTATTGTAACAAGTTTCGGTTTACTCTTATGGTCAGTTACACAACAAGCCTATCATTTATGGTTTCAAGTCATTCCTGAATGCTACCTCAAATTGCTGCTGATCTATGATTCATATCAGTGGCCAGCAGTAAGACTGGAAGAGTTCATATCATACCTGCCAACGATAGGAGCCATAATTATCTTTATGATTCATGGACTATGGGCAATAAGGGAAATTATAGATCTGACCTGGGGAATTAAGACAACAAAGAGTTAAGACTTGCTATTAGCTATGAAGGAGTAGATCAAACAGCTCATAGAAATCAATAAAAAGATTAGAGAAGGACAGACACTTGACAATACAATAATGCCATTAGAAATAATTGAAAAGGACAGTCCACAGAAAAGTCTACTAATCCTACTCAGTTACCAATCCCACTAACACTGATGAACAAGAAGAGGCAAAGCTGATTGAAACTACCCACAGTCTCTCTCTATCCCATAGTGGACCAAACCCATTTGCAGCCACAGGGAAACATTGTACACATGAAAACATATAAAGTTTTTACTGCTCAGGATCTGGAAGTTCTCATACATAGATTTTCCCAAGTATTTTTCTCTCACCCCACAAATCAGTCAAAGAGCTGAAAAGAATGTTTGGCCTTTATAATCCCAGTTTTCAGGACATTGAATTTCTTCTTGATGAATTTTACACCTCATCAGAAAAGGCAAAGTTTCTAGAGGAGACTAGAACAAATGAGGACCTGACAGCTTGGTCTATAGTCCATCATGACCTAGAGGTAACTCTAATGTAAATATGAGGTACCTGACTCAATGCAGAACAGATTTCCTCAAAGCATTAAAAATACATGGAAAAAGGCCCAATGCCTAGATTAAATTTGAAAAACTTAGACAGGCAAAGGAAGAACATCCTAGCATGTACTTAGACCAATTAATTGAGAGCTCTGAAAATGTAATAGGATTCAGAAGAAACCAAGCTGCTGAATCTCTCCAGCACATAAGGAGACAGTTTATCAAGGGAACCACCATACCCATTCAGAATTATTTTAAACAGAACTCTACAATGGGAAACTCTCTCACTAGAAGAAATTAGACAGTATGCCATATACATACATGATTCCCAGAACAAAGAGCAAAGAGTGGTTAGGGAATCAGACACAGAAAAAGACAGGTTAATTGCAGACCTCAGGAGGCAACTCAAGGAGGCAAGAAAAGAAAAGGAAATAAAAGCGATAAAAATCCTAGCACTGCAAGTTAGTAGAAACCATAGCCAGACCAGACAGACAGACACATACAATAACACAAAGAGAAACACAAATAATGGCAATCACAGATGTTACCTATGCAAAAAAAGTTGGCCATATAGTCCGTTATTGTAGATTAAGAAACAAATTAATTTCAACAACAAAAATAAGAAGGACAGAGATAAGCAGTAGTTCCGGGTTAAGATGGTGGCCAAGTAAAAAGCAGCTGCTTAACCTCTCCTAACCCACACATATAGGACTCCTCAAGAGGACATAAAAACAAATCCAGACAAACAAAGGGACCCCACAATAGGGAGCAGCATTGAAAGTATGTGGAATTAGGGCATTTCCATTCTATAAGGGGGTGAAATAGCTCTCACTAAAATGCAAG
>NC_058135.1:179202250-179256607 GCF_016433145.1 Gracilinanus agilis | reverse complement strand
CAGCAAGAGGTAGAAAGAGAAACACCATTTAAAATCACCCTATACAATATAAAATACTTGGGAATCTATCTACCAAAACAAACACAGCTACTATACGAAAACAACTACAAAACACTTTCCAGACAAATAAAACTGGATCTCAAAAATTGGAAAGCCATTAATTGTTCATGGGTAGGACGAGCTAACATAATAAAATGAACATTCTACCCAAATTAATTTACCTATTTAGTGCCATACCTATAAAATTACCAAAAAATCTTCCTCACTGAATTAGGAAAAATTATAACAAAGTTCATTTGGAATAACAAAATATCAAGAATTTCAAGGGAAATAATGAAAAAAAAATGTGAAGGAAGGGGGCCTAACAGTACCAGACATTAAACTATACTATAAAGAGGCAGTCATCAAAAAAATATGGTACTGGCTAAGAGACAGAAGGGAGGATCAGTGGAATAGACTTAGGGTTAATGACGTCAGCAAGACAGTGTACGATAAACCCAAAGAGCCCAACTTTTGGGACATGAATCCACTATTTGACAAAAACTGCTGGGAAATTTGGAAAACACTATGGGAGAGATTAGGTTTAGATCAACATCTCACACCCTACACCAAGATAAATTCGGAGTGGGTGAATTACCTGAATATAAAGAGGGAAACTATAAATAAGTTAAGTGAGTACAAAATAGTATACATGTCATATCTCTGGGAAAGGAAAGATTTTAAAACCAAGCAAGAGTTAGAGAAAATTACAAAATGTAAATTAAATGGTTTTGATTATATCAAGCTAAAAAGCTTTTGTACAAACAAAAATAATGTAGTCAAAATCAAAAGGGAAACAACAAATTGGGAAAAAATCTTTATAACAAAAAACTCTGACAGGGGTCTAATTACTCAAATATGCAAGGAGTTAAATCAATTGTATAAAAAATCAAGCCATTCCACCATTGATAAATGGGCAAGAGACATGAATAGGCAATTCTCAGATAAAGAAATCAAAAGTATCAATAAGCAAATGAGAAAGTGTTCTTAATCTCTAATAATTAGAGAAATGCAAATCAAAACAATGCTGAGGTATCACCTCACACCTAGCAGATTGGCTAAAATGAAAGAAGGGGAGAGTAATGAATGCTGGAGGGGATGTGGCAAAACTGGGACATTAATGCATTGCTGTTGGAGTTGTGAACTGATCCAATCATTCTTGATGGCAATTTGGAACTATGCTCAAAGGGCTATAAAAGAATGCCTGCCCTTTGATCCAGCCATACCATTGTTGGGTTTGTACCCCAAAGAGATCATAGATAAACAGACTTGTACTAAAATATTTATAGCTGTGCTTTTTGTAGTGGCAAAGAACTGGAAAGTGAGGGTATGTCCTTCAATTGGGGAATGGATGAACAAACTGTGGTATATGCTGGTGATGGAATACTATTTGTGCTAAAAGGAATAATAAACTGGAGGAGTTCCAGGTGAACTGGAAAGACCTCTAGGAACTGATGCAGAGTGAAAGGAGCACAGCCAGAAGAACATTGTACACAGAGACTGATATACTATAGTAAAATTGAATGTAATGGACTTCTGTACCAGCACCAATGCAATGACACAAGACAGCTCTGAGGGATTTATGGTAAAGAACGCTACCCACATTCAGAGGAAGATCTGCAGGAGAGGAAACATAGAAGATAAACAATTGCTTGAATGCAGGGGCTGAGGCGGACATGATTGGGGATGTAGACTCAAAACTACCACACCAGTGCAACTAACAACAATAAGGAAATAGACCCTGAACAAGGACACATGTTATAACCAGTGGAAATGTGCGTCGGCCATGGGTGGGTGGAGAGCAGGGAGTGAAGGGGAAAGTAGGGGGCATGAAGTATGCAAACAGTTTAAAAATCAATATTAATAAATGTTTAAAAAAATAAAGTTAGACCAGAAATTTATAATAAAAAAATCCCTAGATGAGAACTAAATTAGAAATACTAAAAATCAAGGGAGAAATTAGTAAAATCAAAAGTAAAAGAATTATTGAATTATTAAATAGGACTAGAAGCTGGTATTTTGAAAAAAACAGATAAAATAGAAAAAGTACTGGTCAATCTAATAAAAAGAGGAAAGAAGAAAACCAAATTGACAGTATCAAAGATGAAAAAAGAGACCTCACCTCTAAAGAAGAAGAAATTAAGGCAATCATTAAAAACTATTTTGCCTAATTATATGGCCATAAATATAGCAATCTTGGTGATATGGATGAATATTTACAAAAATATAAATTGCCTAGATTAACAGCAGAAGAAATAGAATACCTAAACAATCCCATATCTGAAAAAAAATTGAACAAGCCATCAAAGTACTCTCTAAGAAAAAATCGCCAGGGCCTGATGGATTCACAAGTGAATTCTATCAGACATTCAAAGAGCAACTAATCCCAATACTATACAAATTATTTGATATAATAAGCAAAGGAGTCCTACCAAATTCCTTTTATGACACAAATATGGTACTGATCCCAAAGCCAGGTAGACCAAAACCAGAGAAAGAAAACTACAGACCAATCTCCCTAATGAACATAGATGCAAAAATCTTAAATAGAATACTAGCAAGGGGACTCCAGCAAGTGATCAAGAGGATCATCCACCATGATCAGATGGGATTTATACCAGGAATGCAAGGGTGGTTCAACATTAGAAAACCATCCACATAATTAACTATATCAACAAGCTAACAAACAAAAATCACATGATTATCTCAATAGGTGCTGAAAAAACCTTTGATAAAATACAGCACCCATTCCTATTGAAAACACTGTTTCCAGGAGCTTTCCTAAAAATAATAAGCAGCATATATCTAAAACCATCAACAAGCATCATATCCAATGGGGATAAATTAGAAGCCTTCCCAGTAAGATCAGGTGTGGAACAAGGATGCCCATTATCACCTCTATTATTCAACATTGTACTAGAAACACTAGCAGTAGCAATTAGAGAAGAAAAAGAAACTGAAGGTACCAAATGGTCAATGAGAAGACTAAGCTATCACTCTTTGCAGATAATATGATGGTATACTTAAAAAATCCTAGAGAATCAACTAAAAAGCTAGTAGAAATAATCAACAACTTCAGCAAAGTTGCTGGATACAAAATAAATGCACATAAATCATCAGCATTTCAATATATTTCCAACACATCATAGCAGCAAGAGGTAGAAAGAGAAACACCATTTAAAATCACCCTAGACAATATAAAATACTTAGGAATCTATCTACCAAAACAAAAACAATATAGTCAAAATCAGAAGGGAAACAACAAATTGGGAAAAAATCTTTATAACGAAAAACTCTGACAGGGGTCTAATAAATGACCCTTCTACCTAAATAAATTGATTTAGTGCCATACATATCAAACTACCAAAAAAACTTCTTTACTAAATTAGAAAATACTATAACAAAGTTCATTTGGAAGAACAAAAGATCAAGAATATCAAAGGAAATAATGAAATAAATGTGAAGGAAGGTGGCCTAGCAGTACTAGATATTAAATGATACTATAAATCAGTGGTCATCAAAACGATACTATAAAGCAGTGGTCATAAAAACAATATGGTGCTGGCGAAGAGACAGAAAGGAGTATCAGTTGAATAGTTTTGGGGTAAATGACATCAGCAACAGTGTATGATAAACCCAAAGAGCCCAACTTTTGGGACATGAATCCACTATTTGACAAAAACTGCTAGGAAATTTGGAAAACAATATGGGAGAGATTAGGTTAGACCAACATCTCACACCCTACACCAAGATAAATTCAGAATGGGTGAATGACTTGAATATAAAGAGGGAAACTATAAATAAGTTAAGTGAACACAGAATAGTATACTTATCAGATCTCTGAGAAAGTAAAGATTTTAAAACCAAGCAAGAGTTAGAGAAAATTACAAAATGTAAAATAAATGGTTTTGATTATATTAAACTAAAAAGCTTTTGTACAAACAAAAACAATGTAGCCAAAATCAGAAGGGAAAGAACAAATTTGGAAAAAATCTTTATAACAAAAAACTCTGACAGGGGTCTAATTACTGAAATATACAAGGAGTTAAAGCAATTTTATAAAAAATCAAGCCATTCCCCAATTGATAAATGGGCAAGAGACATGAATAGGCAATTTTCAGATAAAGAAATCAAAAGTATCAATAAGCACATGAGAAAGTGTTCTTAATCTCTAATAATTAGAGAAATGCAAATCAAAACAACTCTGAGGTATCACCTCACACCTAGCAGATTGGCTAAGGTGATAGTAGGGGAGAGTAATGAATATTGGAGGGGATGTGGCCAAATTGGGATATTAATGCATTGCTGTTGGAGTTGTGAAATGATCCAACCATTCTGGATGGCAATTTGGAACTATGCTCAAAGGGCTATAAAAGATTGCCTGCCCTTTGATCCAGCCATTACATTGTTGGGTTTGTACCCCAAAGAGATCATAGATAAACAGACTCATATGCAAATATTTATAGCTGCGCTTTTTATGGTGGCAAAAAACTGGAAAATGAGTTTATGCCCTTCAATTGTGGAATTGCTGAAGAAATTGTGGTATATGTTGGTGATGGAATACTATTGTGCTCAAAGGAATAATAAACTGGAGGAGTTCCATGTAAACTGCAAAGACCTCCAGGAATTTATGCAGAGTGAAAGCAGCAGAGCCAGAAGAACATTGTACACAGAGACCAATACACTGTTGTAAAATAGAATGTAATAGACTTCTGTACTAGCAGCAATGCAATGATCCATAGCAATTCTGAGGGGGGAAAGAATGCTACCCACATTCAGAGGAAGAACTACAGGAGAGGAAATACAAAAGAAAAGCAACTGCTTGAATACATAGGTTGAGGTGGACATGATTGGGCATGTAGTCTGGAAACTACCACACCAATGCAACTATCAACAATTTGGAAATAAGTTTTGATTGATGACACATGTAAAAAAGAGTGGAAATGTGCATCAGCTATGGGGGTGGGGGGGAAAGGTCGGGGGTGAAGGTGAAAGTAAGAACATGAATCATGTAACCATAGTAACTTTTCTAAAAAATAAAAATTATTAAAAAAATAGCAAAGACAGTCCTAGGAGAACCTTTTACAATTCAAGATGGGGAAACAAATATAGCTATAATGAAGAGATCTGAGACCATGAAAAATGTTGTGAACACAAATGCAAAAGGCACACCCAAACCCCATCGCTATCTGAGATGGAATCATATTTGAAATTAGGAGAAAAGCCCAAGCACATATTAACCATGGAAGATAAAACATTAAGCTCCAAAGTGTGTAGAAATAAGATAAAGAGTAATGAGAGTGTCACAGATTTACTATCATTGGGCACAGATAACAATGAGTTAACATTGTTAACATTAGAGGCTAAGAACAGAAAAAAGACTGCTTAAGATATACAAATGTGGGAAGACATATTACAAATGAGAAGTGATTTCTATGGGAATTGAGGAAACAGCTACAGAGAGTCAGTTGTCACATACCTCATTAGGGAGTGGGGATGTGAAACACAAAGACTCTGTAGAGGACAAGAGTAGTCACTGCCAAAAGTAAACTAGCTCAATGGAGAAACCTCTACAGGGAAAAAGCTTTATTTCAGGTAGCAATTCAAAGGCTCACTTGAATAAAGACAAACACAGGGATTTATGTGATGTGGATATAGAATCTACATATGTAACCCTGAGTGAACAGCTGTGTCCCAAAGATCAAGAGAAAGTCCATAAAACTGTAGTAACTTCATTCACTGGTCAATACATACAGAGAAAATTCATAGCCAAAGATACATCTATAACCCCTCAGAGCGGAAAAGAGTTACCTCAAAACATCCCTAGAAGTAACAATAACAAAATACCTCTAAACCCTCAGGCTAGGGAATTTCTGCCACAAAGTTGTCAAGGAAAAACTTTTCAAAACAATTTAACATCTTTTACAACACTTGAAAGAAGTAAGCAGTTTTGACTCACTCAACAGGGATTCCTATGGATTGATAGAAAGTAAACAGCTCAATGACAACCAAAACTATCATCAAACAGCTTTAGAGATAGAGGGAAGTAAATCTAAGACAGTGGAAAGGGAAACTTTATACCAAAATTTTACCTAGACCCTGTCAAAGACAAATATTTTATTCCCCTAATGTCAAAAGTAAAACATGAGTTTCTAACTGAAAAATTCTCTCAGCCATTAACTGGAATCCAGGCAGTTCATGAAAATTCTAAGCCAGTTATGATTGCTAAGGTAACCCAGAGGCTTGAAGGGGAGTGGGACTTGTCACACTGCTGCCTGCTTACAGATGCAGGGGGCAGACAGAGAAGCACATGCTAGAGAGCAGGAAAATCCTGATGTATTGACACTGAATTCTCATACTGATAATGAGATACAGCTATTGAATGACACCCATATGAAGGGGGAACTTACCCAAGAACACTTGATTTCCTTGCACAAGGAATATATACCAACTGAATCAATAGCTTGTCAGTGAATGGAAAATTTATGAAGGGTCAATTAATACAGGAGCAGAGTGTTCTGTGTTAAAGGTCATACCTCACAGATGTGAATTTCAAGGCAAAGTCAGAGTGAGAAGAGCTTCTGGAGTAGCCCAATATGCCCCCAAGTTTAGAGCTAAAATGGTGAAATTCGGACCACTCAAAGTAGACCATTCCTTTCTCCTGATGCCATAGTGTCCAAGTAATCTAACAGGAAGGGACATTTTATGCAAATTAGCTGCTACAATTTATTGTGAGCCTAATGGTGAAATCTATTTGCATTTACTAAAGAGATCCTTGAAACATCACTAACTACTATGTCTAGATAAAGTGGAGGAGGAATCTGATTCACAAATAGAAGAAGAAAACATCTACAAGATTCCTGACACAATCCCAAATGAAATCTGGACAATGAAATCCACAGACATGGGAAGAATATTATCTGCCAAACCAGTAAAAATACTATTCAAAGGAGGAACACCACCTAGAATATATTCCTCAATTTAAACTAAGCAAGGAAGGATTGTTTGGTATCAAGCCTATTATCCAAAGTCTCTTGGAACAAGGTATACTTGTCTATGGCTTTTCAGAATTTAACACTCCCATCATGCCAATTCAAAAACCAAAATTCGACTCTGAAGGAAAAACTCAGTGGAAAATGGTTCAACAACTCTGTGAAGAAGACACATGCTGCTGTACCAAGTCCATCTGAAATCATTGCTGAGATACCTATAACAGCTAGATAGTACACTGTCATTGATCTCAGCTCCACCTATTTTTCTATGCCTGTGCACAGAGACAGCCAGAAGCTGTTCACCTCCACATGGGAAGGGAAATCTATAATGTGGAGTCGCCTTCCACAGGGATATGTCAATAGTGCTTCAATATTTTGTCAAATATTACAAAGAGACTTGGAATCCATTACCTTCACTGAGAGCAAGATGGTACATTATGTAGATGACATACTACTAATGTCACCAATGGGAGAAATTTGCCAAATAGAGTATACATTTGTTAAAAGAGCTATGTAATAGGGGTCATCAGATTACAAAAAGCAAACTGCAGTGGGTTAAGAAAAAAGTCAAATATTTGGGGTTCATATTGGAAGAAGGCACCAGAAGAATATCCGAAAAGAAAATTGCAGATATACAAAAGCTGAGCTTGCCTAAATCAAAGAAACAACTAAGAGCAATCATAGGCATGACAAGTTTCTGTAGGCAGTAGGTACCTGGCTATTCCATAATGGCAAAACCTTTAACAGAGCTAACCAAGAACAATGTCACAGAACCAATGAAGTTCAACAGAGAACACAAGCATGCTATAGAAAAGCTAAAGGTTGTAATACTATCATCACCAGCTTTAGGCATCCCTGATCATGATAAACCATTCCACCTATTTATTCATGAAGACAAAGGTATAGCTTATGATGTTCTCATGCAAACTCTTGGAAACAATTTAAGACCAATAGCCTTTTTCAACTCAAAACTAGATCCAGTGATTCAAGGCATGACTGCTTGTTTGAAGATTATTGCAATAGCAGTTCTTATGGTTAGAAAGTGCTCAAAGATAGTTCTGGGAGGGGAGCTGAGATTGTATTCCCCACATCAAAAACAAACTACACTGAGGAATACAAATCTCCAAGCCTTTACCTCACAGCAAATTATGCAGTACCAGGCAATTTTGTAAACAAACGAGAACTTATCTTTCCACTGATGCAAGAACATCAACCTAGTGACACTTATCCCAGAATTACCTCTGGAAGGTGTCAGCCTTCACAACTGTAATGACACCTCACAGGTTGTGCAAAAGACTAGGGAGGATTTATCAGACACACCCCTATTCGATGACAATCTGAATCTGTTTTGTGATGGTTCAAGTTACATGCTGGATGGGAAAAGGAGCTGCTGTAGTAACAGAATTCGAAATCCTATGGTACACAGCTCTACAGCCTAACATCAGCCCTCAAGGGGCTAAGATTCTGGGGTTTACAAAGGCTCTCCAAATAGCAGAAGATAAAAAAGTCAATATTTATACAGACTCTAAATATGCGTTTGGAGTAGTTCATGTTTCAGGAGAAATCTGGAGACATGGAGGTTTCATGACTTCAAATGGGAAAGCAATAGCCTTTGGGAATCTAATCAGTGATCTTTTGCAAGCTATACAATTACCAGCAAAAGTATCAGTGATTCACTGCAGAGCACATCAACATTAGTAGGTCCAGTACAGCAAGGCAACCACAGGGAGGACTTCACCACAAAATTTGAAGCTAGATTTGGACCCTTGCAAATATTACACTTATCCTTAGTGGAGGAAAATCAAACTACAAAATGCATATTCTCTACAGGAAGTGAAATATAGGCAAGAACATCTTGGGGCAGATATAGCGAACGGAGTTTGGATGTCTCACTGTGACAAACCATTTTTGCTGAAATTATTGCACTATACCTTGTGCATGCTTTGCATACAAAGGGGCATTATGGTACATTAGGCCTCGTAGATTCCATCCCAAAATAATGGATAGCAAGTGGAATTCCTACAACAGCAAAAAGAGTGTGTGACAATTGCAAAATCTGCATGCAATACAATCAAACCATCACTAAATCCAAAGCATTGGAGGGAAACAATTTGCATATACTCCCTTCGAATGCTTGTAGACTGACTATTTCACAATGCCTAGATGCCAATGATTCAGATACATACTAGTGATAGTAGACAAACTGACAAAATGGCCAGATCTATCAGTTGCTTGGAATAAAAAGACATCTTTGTTCCATATACAGACCTCAGTCATAGGGGCATTTTGAGAGGATGAACAGACACCGTAAGACCATGATAGGAAAGCTCTGTGCCAAAAGTCATTTGAAATGGCCAGAAGTTCTACCTATGGCACTATTCCATATCAGAAGCCAGCCAAATAGTGTTACTCATTTATCACCATTTGAATTATTATATGGTCAACTACTATGGCATGGCAAAGCTCCACAAGAAACAGACTACCTATCAAACCTTGGTATAGAATGCAAGATCTATGAATATATCACTCCGTTAAAATAAAGGCTAAATGAGCTACATAGATTTGCTTTAATTCAACAAAGAGTTCCTCTTGATTACAACTTATATAATTTTAAACCTGGAGACACTATATATATATATAGATATAGATATAGATATATAGATAGATATATTGATATATACATATCTGATATATACATATATATCAGAAACTTCACCAGAAAGTCAGTACTAAAACCAAAATGGGTTGGACCTTACAAAATAATTGTAGAAAAGCCAAAAGCAGCAAAAGTTAAAGGCAGAAGCCCATGGTATCATTTCACACTTATAAAGTCCCCCAAAGAAAAGCCTCAACCAGAAGACCCAACCATAGAACAATAGCAGTCTAAAGGTCCAAATCAAACTGTATCAGAACCAATCCATGACATTGATAATTAAAAATATGAAGTCAGTTAGTATAACAACAGACTATGACAATCTTGAAAATGACTCCATAAAAAGACCAAAACTTTTGTGGCAACACAAAAATTTTACATCACAATACAACACAAAGCTACACAATCACATGATAGTTCCAGATTCAAGAAGACAACTCTACAATCAATGAGAAAACAAGATGGGATTCCAGCACAGAGGAAGAACAGAAGAATTCACAGGACATCAAGACATCACAAGGACATCACAAGGGACATAGTGCAAGGACTACACAATGAACTGAACCATTTACAACATCTATGTAACGTGGGCAACATCACCAGAAATCACAATGACAACATGATCAATTGTGCAAGATTAGGTTTGAATGGTACGAGGTTAACACATTCAAACATCAATCAAAGACATAAGTCAGTACATCCATACTTTATGTTGCATGCATCAGAACATTGGCTGATGGCCAGAAGGATTCTAAAGGAGATGGTGAGTATGAAATCAAACAGAAGATGTTAGGCCAGATGTCCAAAACATAGACACTTAAACCTACTTCACATGTACATGTAAATATATATTGTAAATAGTTAAAGAGTACTTTAACCATGGCAAAAGAGAACTTATGTTCCTTGATCTGGTTAAACAGTACTTGAACTTACTCTCATAGTTAAAAAACCTTTCATACAAGAACTTTGTACATATATATTAAGATTGATACTAACCCATAATAAAATAAGTTACTAACCCTAGGGCAAGATTAGTTAGGGAAATTTATATGTAGTTAGCACAGGGACAGTATATTATAGTAATAAATTTCTTAGATAGATTTATCTATAAGTTAGATGACAGATAGGCATAAATAGTATTGTAGATTAGCCAGATATGTTACTAATAGATTAACAAATTAATATAGCATAAAACTTACTTAAAAACTAATATTAATAATAGATTAGGTATCATAGAAGCTTAAGACTGTTAAATTTCTCGTTATGAAAGTTTATTAGAAGTTCAGCATTAGCAAATGTTACTAAACAGATTGTTACAGTTACACATTATCATAGAACTAGTGAGAAAGCTACAAAGTTAGTATATATTTTTGCTACAGATTTACATCTTTGTTTGTACAAGCATGTTCAAATTTTATTCAACATTTGTATTAAAACCCTAAACCTTTTCCTACTTAAAA
Organism: Gracilinanus agilis; assembly: GCF_016433145.1. Lineage (NCBI taxonomy): Eukaryota > Metazoa > Chordata > Mammalia > Didelphimorphia > Didelphidae > Gracilinanus > Gracilinanus agilis. Next base: position 179,245,463 of record NC_058135.1, on the reverse strand, counting down.
TTTCCCATCCTTTGTCTTTAGCATAGGTAAACATAGACAGATTATGAAATAGCATAGATAGGAATTTGTTATTTTGGGATCATAGTTAGAGGGTTAGGATACATAGTTAGCTTAGCATAGTGTAGAATTCACCTACAAAAATGATTGATAAAAAATTTTCAAGTTGAAAACTTTTGAAAACAAATGCAGCATTTACTGTAATATCATTTTCTGATAAGAAAATGGAGACCAAGTTGATTGACAAACAACATTTTGGAATTCAGAACCTTGCCCAGATGCCATGAGCCAAGGGGAAAAAGACAGTTGCTGCAAATACTATAAAAAGCCATGAGCTGAGGCAAAAAGTCTCTCAATTGTGAGAAGGGGATCCTGGGTGGCTGGGTGGGTAGGCTAAGCAACCTGCTCAAGTAACTTGTATCCTGCTTAATTGATTACCACATTCTCAACTACTGAATAGAGGGGTGAGAAATTTACCAATTACCTGATTAACAAGAAGAACATCATCAACCCTCAGGCCACTGGTCAGGGCCAAGGTGCCTGGCCTGACCAGGGCCAGAGAGGGAGAGGCATCTCTCCAGCCAACTAACATAACCTGATTATTGATTGATTGCCCATCCCTATTATATATAGTCTAGCATAGATTCCCAACACCTCATTCCTAAACTGTGATCCTTCCCCTGAGTTTATTATAATTAAATTCTTAAACCCTATTTAGGTAAAGGCTGTTATTATCCTAAAGATCAGTCTAATAGTCTTGCACCCAAAGGGGAAAGGGAATACTTTAGTTAAGTCACGGTCAACCGCATTATCCATTCATCATCAACATCTATCTTCATCATTAACATTTATCCATTCAACCCTAACATTTATCTATTAACTTAACCCCAAGACAAGGAGCCAGAGAAGCTGTGTGATTCAGTTCACAGCTTCTCACATAGTCACTTAGTCTTTGGCACTGTAGGTGCAAACTGATGCTCAGTTGAGCTACAAATATTTGGGGGCCTTGTGTTCACTACCTCAACTTGGGTGTTCACTTAGGCTTCTCATCCTTACTCAGCTTAGGTCCTTATACTATCTGAGGATGGTGAGCCATCTCTCTATCAGGCCCAATCCAGAAGCACCATGTCACCCATAACAGTAGATAGAATTCTACCTCCTCCCCCCTTTGGCAGTTAGAAGGCTCTGGCAACTGATCTAACAGAATTGCCTCTGTACTAGTAATGGCTGCTATCTGACTTAACTTTTATAGGGCTAAACTTGCTAGTAAAAAGGGGATAATCCCTCGGAAATGGATGTCTTCAACTGTTTGAGATTTATTCCCTTAACCAGTATGGATAATTGGCTCAGGATGTCTTCACAACAGATTTCTAGGTCTCTACATCTCAACTGCTCACAGAGTCTGCCAAGATGGAGATTTGGCTTAGGTAATGTATATATCCTGGCCCATGTGGTTTGGACCAAGGAACTTCACACACACAGACTTAACTAAACAAGAGTTTATTAACTTGGAGGAATTCAGATGGAGGATAAATGTTTAGGAAAGAGGGAAAGGTAAAATCTGTCTAATATCTTTGGTTGTTGTCAGAATAGCTTCTCCCAGAGGGGAAAACCCACAAATTAGACTTTCTTTCACTAACTACTTCACAAGCTAAACTTTATCTTTGTATCAAGTAATATCAAGTGCAAGGTGGCTAAGAGAGGCTTGATTGAAGATCTGTAGATGTTTAAGGTTTTTCTGAGACACTGCTGACAGAATTTCTCTGCAGCAGTAGTAGAATCAGTGTTGGTTAGACAGTCTTGATGATTGCTTATATAGGTAAATAGAAATAATCCACCCTGTTCTTCAGGTCAGAGATAAGCTAGGCTTAAAGAGAAGTAGCAATCCTACCACTTCTTCCACTTAACATCCTCTTTCTTCCAAAGAGTGAGTCACTCAAGCCTGGATTGAGGCTTTTATATCCACATTCTTAATTGCTCTAACTGCCCCTCTCTCGGGGTTCTGTGGGGTTCTATGGGATTCTGTGGGGTAGTTCACCCCACTTAAGATCCATTAAGTTACAATAGTCGCTCCAAGTTGTAAGTGACATCTTGTCCAATTAGGTTAGAAGGGAATTCAGGTATTAACAGAAATGTGTCTTTTAACAGACTTTAACCTAACTTAGTGTCCCAATTTTCACTATTTTTGATATTACCACTGGGACCACTTCTGTTTCCCCCTAGCACCTTTGACCTTGACAGACCACATTAGTACACAGTCTTCTGGTATTGACTTTAGCACAGACCTCATTACTCCAGTGTTTATGAGAGCTGAGTAGATTTGATCTCCTATTTGCACTGTGATTAAAGACTCTTTGTCCTTGCTGATTTGATTCACAGGGACAAGAGGTGCCTCTAAGTCAATATTAGCTAGATTCCTTTCTTGCTACACTCGGGACAGTGTGTTCTGAAAGTGGACCTTCAGTTTGCAATGAGTGTTGTTTTTGAGCTCCAGAGATTACTCCTCCAAAATTTGATACAATTTGTATTGTTTGTTGTTGTGTTTCTTTCTTACAGCCAAGTGTGGCTAAGTTGATTAAGGGCATCTTTCTTCTACATTGTAATTCTGTTGTTTCAGACCACGAACAAGGAAAAACAATCTGAACATAAATACGTCACTAATAACAATGTAATGAATAAAATACATAGCAACTGTGCAAATGTAGTAAGAAGCTTATGGCTTGACTTACTATGTAGCTTACATATAAAACAAGTATAGTTATATTAATAAGTACAGTTACTATTAGAGTACTGTAACCTTATATTTCAACATTAACAATATAATAGTAAACAATCTTATACTACCAACAAAGAATATAACAAACTTTAATGTTAGTATAGGTGTTAATATTATAAATAAACAATCTTATGCTATATTAGGATGTTAGTTCCTAAAGCCTACATTATTAGTAACCTCAAAAACATACTCAATGTCATTAGTAACTAAATAATTAGACATTACTAATATACGTACATTACTAGCTTATTCATAGCTAATATATCTGACGCTATTCTAACTCTTTACATTCATTCCCTAACTTCTTTTCCCTAACTTGTTAGTGCTGAACTATCTATATGGGTTAGTATTTATAATACACACACACACACACACACACACACACACACACACACACACACACATATATATATATATACACATATTTGTGTGTATATGTATGTACATATACATACATATACACACAATGTATTTATGGTAAACTTTTCATAAATGAGAGTAACAAAACACTGTTAACCAGATCAAGAAATCAATGCATCCCTTGGTATGGTTAAAGTACTTGAACCTCTCAACTATGTGCAATATTTACATATATGTACATGTGATGTAGAGATAATTGTTTCATGTAGTGAAAATTTGACCTATGAGTGGTCTATGGTATATGCATACTCACCCTCTGCTTTTAGAATTCTCCATCCAAATATCTATGCACTGTTGCATGCATTCTATGATGTTGGATGCTATGTGTACATGATGTGAGTATGTTGTGCATATGATCACCTTGCATTATCTAATCTCATCAACCAATTGAAGACTATGAGATTTTCTTCTACTTGGTATGATATTATCCAATTCACAGGGTTATTCAACAAATGTTTCTTGTCCTGCTGTTTCTGTTGACAAATCTTTCCAATGTCCTGGGGTTCCTCTTCTCTTTCTCTGTCTCAGCATACACATCTCAGTTGTCTGATACTTAATAGAAGAAACTTGTTATCTTCTTATTCTGTTGTTATAAAGTTGTGATCATATTGATTGTTTAAAAAATTTTTGTGTAGTGGAAAAATTTTTATTTTTATGTGAAATGATTTTTCTTATGTTGGTTCAATCTTTATTCAACAATATTACTGCTTTGATCTATACTCATGTATTCTTTTGACTGCTGCTGATCTGAATTAGATGTAATCATTGCTGGGTCTTCATTATGAGCCACTTCTTCTCTTGCTGATTTCACATGCGTGATGTGAAACCAGGGATCTCTCTGTTTGACCTTAACCCTTGCAGGGGTAGTGAGAAAAATTTCATGAGGACCTGTCCATTTTGAGTCAACAATGGACTTTCTATTGTAATTTCTGATGTAAACTGTGTCTCTCAGTTTGTATTGGTGCAAGCTAAAGTCAAGAGGAACTCTCTGATGAATCAAGGCTAATATTTGTAATTTGTCTAGCCTTTCTTTTAGTGCTTTTATGTATTCCTGTAGTTTGCATTCAGCTCCTAGATGTCATAGGTAAGCTGACTTTTGAGGTGTCCTGCCATGCCATAGGGACTGATCATATAGAAGTTCAAATGGAGAGAGATGTGTGTTACTATTAGACTGCCTTCTAAGATGGAAAAGAGCCATTGACAAAACATCCATCCATTTAAGATGTGTTTCTGAGTAGAGTTTACAGATTAAATTTTTAACTTGCCTATTTAATCACTCAACTTGCCCTGATGATTGAGGATGGTAGACTGAATGTAAATGTTTCTTTATCCCAAGGGTCTCATACACTTCATGCAGAATTCTTATTTGCAAAGTGTGATCCAGAAACAGAACCAAATGTGTGCAGGGATGGAAAAACGAGGTACTATTTCTCTTTAGGATTATCTTGACCACAAATGCAGCATTGTTTCATCTGGCTGGGAACACTTCTGGTCATTTAGTCAAATGGTCAATGATGACAAAGGCATATTTATATCCCTGACACTTAAGCATGGTGGTGTAATCAATTTGCAAACATTTGAAAGGGGTATAGGCTAGTTGTCTTCCACTTAGACTCTTGATTCTAGTCATCCTCTGATTGAACTGTTAGCAAATCTTACTCTTTTGGCACATTCTAATGGCATAAGTTGTAACGCCTTTTGCAATCCAGTGCCTTCTGATGGAATCCACCAGGGCATGAGTTCCATAAACCCCTTTCTCATGCAATGCATTAAACAGGGTATAATACAGTGTTTTCAGCAAGATGGGTTTGCCACATGCTAAGAGCCATATGCCATTTACTAATCTGGCACCAAGATTTCTCTTCCAGTCCTGCACTTCCCTTGGGGAATAGGCTTGCTGTAAATAATCTTCTTCCACCAAGGACAAGCTTAGGACATGTAGTGGTCCAAACCTGGCTCCAAATTTGTCTGTGATGTCAGTCCTATAATTTCCTAGTGTGACTGCATCTGTATTACATTGATGACTTCTGCAATGCATTATTGAGACTTCTTTAGGCAATTGAACTGCTTCTAGGAGATCACTTATCAATTGGCCATGTGCAATTTCTTTGCCACCTGAAGTAATAAATCCATGATATTTCCAGATCTGACTGGTGCGATGTACCACTCCAGAAGCATATTTAGAATCTGTGTGAATGTTAACACACTTATCCTTGCCAACTTGGAGTGCTTTTGTGACTCAGGATCTCTTCACCTTAAGCACTGGCACTGTATGAAAGAGCTGCATACCACAGTGTTCTGTCTTGGGTCACTACTGCAACTCCCATGTACCTTTTCCCATCTACTATGTAGGAAAATCCATCTGTGAATAATGTCGTATCAGCATTGACCAGAGGAATATTGTTCAAATCCTCTCTGGTCTTCTGCACTATATGCAAGGTGTCATTGTAGTCATGGATGCTTTCACCTTCCAATGGTAGATCAGGCATCAAGGTAGTTGGGTTAATGTTCTTGCAACAATGGAATGACAAGTTCTTATTACCTAGTAATACAGCTTCGTATTAAGACAGGCGTTGAGACATGCATGGTATTATTCCTGAGAGTAGTCTCAATCTAGTGTGGGGAATATACTATAAACCTGCATCTCAACACAAGATTTGATGATTTTTCTCACCATTAGAGCTACAGCAGCAATTGCCCTGAGACAAGCTGGCATTCCTCTCACCACAGAATCATTTTGTTAGCTATCATAAGCTATTGGTCTTAGCTTATCCCCCAGAGTCTGCATCAACACACTAGGAGCTATTCCTTTATCTTCGTGAACAAACAGATGGAAGGGTTTGCCATAGTTGGGAATCCCTAAAGCTGGAGTAGATAAGATAGCAGCCTTGAGCTTTTCAATGGCATGCTTATGCTCCCTTGTCAGCTTCAAAGGTTCTGATACAATGTTCCTAGTCAATTTAGTCAAAGGCTTAGAAATTAGACTAAAACCTGGGATCCATTGTCTATAGTAACTCGTTATTCCTAGGATTGCACACAGTTGTTTCTTGGTCTTAGGCATGCCTAGCTACTGTATGGCTGCAACTCTCTTCTGGGAGCTCCTTCTTCTGCCCTTTTCTAGGATAAAACCAAGATACTCTACTCTAGGCATAACCCATAAAACCAAGATACTCTACTCTAGGCATAACCCATTGTAGCTTAGTTCTGTAAAATTTGTGACCCCTCTTGCATAGTTCTTTTAGCAAGTGAGCACTATCCCTTTGACAAATCTTAGCAGTTCATGACATAAGAAGAAGATCATCCACATAGTGTATCAACTTACTGTCAATGAAAGTAATGGAGTCAAGGTCTCTCTGCAGGATCTGGCAGAAAATATTTGCGGTCTCTGAGAATCCTTGGGGAATTTGGGTCCAGAAGACTTGTTTTCCTTCCCAGGAGAAAGCAAAAATCTTCTGGCTATTTCTGTGCAAGGGTATGGTGAAGTAGGTGAAACACAGATCAATCACCATGAACCATTTGGCTGTTTTTGGTATCTCAGCAATGATATTGGTTGGATTGGGTACCACTGTGTGACCCTTCTTCACAAAATTGTTGATAGCCCTCAAATTCTGCACTAGTCTCCATTGTGTTTTTCCATTTGCATCAGGTTTGGGTTTCTTTATAGGCATGATAGATGTATTATATTCTGACATACCATAGACTAGTATACCTTGCTCTAAGAGACTCTGAATGATTGGTCTGACCCCTTCTGCTGCCTCTTTGCTCAGTCTAAATTGAGGAATTTTAGGTAGAATTACCTCCTTGAATTCTATTCTGACAGGCTTGGCTAATTTCAAAATTCCCACATTGGTAGAATTTTTGGCCCAAACAGCATCTGGGATGTCATGAGGGACCTCATAGATGCAACCCTTGCAATGTTCTTCCTCTCCCTCTTCTTCTTGATCTAAAAACAGTATTGGATGGTGCTTGAAAGATCTCTTGGGCAGATGTAGGAATAATTGGCCACTGGAATCACACTGAATTGTAGCTCCAAGTTTACATAAAATGTCTCATCCATTCAGGTTGGAAGGACATCCAGGAATTAGCAGACATGTGTGGTCTAGAGTTAAAGGACCAAACTTCACCATTTTGGATCTCAACTTTGGGACAACTTCTGCCATTCCTGTAGCTCTCTTTACATGGATTGAACCAGTTAGCTTACAATCATCTGGAGCCCATTGTAACACTGACTGACTAGCCCCTGTATCAATTAAGGCTGGGTAAATTTGGTTGCCTATTTGAACAGAAATCAAAGGCTCTTTATCCCTATTCTGTCACTGGAATGAGAGGTTTTATGGTTTAAACACTGGACAGCAACTTTAAAACTGAACTTTTTCCTGCATATGGGCTTGAATCATTACTCCAGTAGTATCTCCCATTAGGGGAAGAATATTTTGTGCTATTGGCTCAGAACTGCCTGGCTCACATTCAGGTTTTTCTGAACTAATTAGTGGTTCTTTGTAGCCATTGCTACATTGTTTCCCTATGGCTTCAAACTCTGACTTAGGACAAGCTCCACTAACTCTGCAGAGCTGCTGAGGTTTTATGACAACATAGCTTGGGTCCATGGAATTCTGCAACAGAAGAGATTCTTTTCCATGGGGGTTGGGCATGTGATGAGAAACAGTATTCACATCACATCTCTGGTAGACTCTGTTAGCTGTTTCAACATATCTCGCAGACTCTATATCATTAGAATTATTTCCTACACTGTTGACAGTGTCTGATGGTAACGAAGATTCAGAGTATTTGGCACATTCTGTCTCAGGTAGTGTTTTTTCTTTCCTTTCTATGACATGAGCATTATTCCCCCTGAACTTTTCTGATTGCAGTAACTCAGATAAATCACCATAGATAACTCTCTCTAAGTTGACAAAGCTGTTATTTAAACATGATGACCCATTATCTATTCCTCTCTGCACAACCCAGTCTATTTCCCTCCAAAGCTGCTTGTTTACCTTTTTACATTCACTTCCCCTTGATCTGTTTCATTTATTATTAATGGTATTGTTATGTAACTGCTATCTTCAGTACTAGCATTGATTGGTACATGTGTATCATGCAAAATGTTGTTATGCCTAGTTATGGTTTCTATTGATTCTGTTTCTATTATTGGTTTGGGTAAGGAAAGGATTCATTTGTTTTCTTGATCATTCCTGTTTGTTTGACTCAAGAAAAACTTGTCTGTGATTAAAGGTTTCATTGCAAGATTTCGCTGTTTCTTCAGTTTTCAATTGGCCAGCTTGAATTTGGTGCAGTTTGCTTTGGATTCATGTTGCTGTTTCTGTCAGTAAACAACAAAGGTAGTGTAATAGCATTGTTTCCTATTGTTGTTACATCAATTTTTGCAATTGTGTTATGTCTGTTTTCCCTTCCATTCTTCCCTGCTTCTACACCAGTTTGTTCATTTGCTTGCTTTTTAAGGTCCTTTAATCTATTTTATCTTTTTGCATGCATTTCTCTGTGTTTGTAAAGTGAAAGAATCAGTATTCTTTGGACAGAATTTCCCTGGGAGATGTTGTAGGGATAAGTTTGTTTCTGTTCAGATTCTTTGATTCTTCTTTGCCCTTTGCAGTAACAAGATTGACTTCAGCTAAGCTTTGTTTCAGATATTTTTTGCTATTCCCCTCAGTAAGCAACAAAGGTTTCATATTGGTTTTGTTTTCTTCTGTTGCCTCCTCAAGTTTCACATGTATCTGTTCTTGAGCTTGTTTTGGCTTTTTTTTTTATCTTTCCATATACTTTCCAATGTGTTTGTGAAGTGACAGGATTGGCCTATTTGGGACAGAATTCATCCTGGATGTGACAGGAACAAATTCTTTGCTGTTTGGATTAAGCCTTGAAGTTATTATTACTTTCTGCAAAGTTATTTTCATTATCATTTTCCCTTTTATTTGGCGGGGATTGCCTGATTGCATTACTAAAGATCTCTTTTCTAATCTATCTTTCCTATTCCCATATGTACAAATCTGTTTTGTTTTGTCTGTTTCTGTAGCAATTTGTGTTTTAAATTGATCAGAACATCCAAATGATTTCATCTCTGTAGGTTTTATGTATTCATTGGTTAATAATTGTTTTTGTGGTGAAGTTTCTGTCATTGTGTTTTGATTTTGCATGTCTGTGGATTCTTTTTCTATATATGCTAACTATGTCAGATTTGTCTTTGCTTTTCCTTGTGATTTACTTTAATTCATGTCTTTGATTTTGCTTTTTCCCATTATCATATCCCTTGTATAATTGTTTTTGTGGTGAAGTTTCTGTCATTGTGTTTTGATTTTGCATGTCTGTGGATTCTTTTTCTATATATGCTAACTATGTCAGATTTGTCTTTGCTTTTCCTTGTGATTTACTTTAATTCATGTCTTTGATTTTGCTTTTTCCCATTATCATATCCCTTGTATAATTGTTTTTGTGGTGAAGTTTCTGTCATTGTGTTTTGATTTTGCATGTCTGTGGATTCTTTTTCTATATATGCTAACTATGTCAGATTTGTCTTTGCTTTTCCTTGTGATTTACTTTAATTCATGTCTTTGATTTTGCTTTTTCCCATTATCATATCCCTTGTATTCTCTTCCCAGGTTTTAATATTTGCAAATATGTCTATTTGTATGTTGCTTTGCTTTCCATGTATTTTCTTTGCTATTTTTGTCCCATAAGTGCCATTTTTGACTTTTTGCAAGCCTCTAAGTGTATCTCTTCATCTAAGGATTCTTTGCTTTCAGTCATTGTTCCACCATCCCCGTTCACTATTTGAAAATCCCAACTTTCATCTATTTGGCTTTTTGTTCCTTTTGTGCCATTGCACCCTTTCCCTATAGTTTTGAGTGCTAACACAGAGGCCTGACTTCATGTACTAGTTTGTGTTCCTAAATATCGTGGTCTGGCTCCCTGTGATTTCCCTTTAGCATTTCTTGAACACTTGGAGTTTTGCTATGTGCATTTTTTAAACCCCCACGCTATCACAGCATCTATCATTTTTCTTGCATATGAACTATTCTGATTGTATTTTGAATTGTAATAACTATTTGTGTAGGTTTTCCTTTGACTATTGTTATTATTGGAGTTGTTGAAATTAATTTGTTGTTTATAACAACAATTCCAAACAAAATGGCCCATTTTCCTGCAAATATAACATTTCTTTGTGTCAGTATTCTGTCTAGATTGGTAATGTGTCCTATTTGTATTGTTACTAGCTTGCAGGGTTGCTATATTTTTTATCTCCTCAAACTCCTTTTGCTTAATAGTGGATTTGGCCTCCTTTCATTGCTTTCTAAGTTCTATGATTGTCTCTTCCTTGGATTTTTCACTTTGTCTTTTTCCAGCAACCCTTGTGACCCAGAATGTACATAATTTGAAATTTTCTTCAATTCTTCCAAAGGCAATTCCTCCCAACCAGGACATTGTGTTTGAAAGCAAGATTTCATGGTTAGATTGCTCCTTTTAATCAATTGTCAACATATATGTTGCATGTTTTGTTACCCCAAATTGGTAAACCTGAGAATCAATTCTCCAGCTTCGAGGACTCAGTCTAAAAAGGTATTGGGGTGTTCTCCAATTTTTTGCCTAAGTGCCTCAAACTGAGTCTAGACATTTGGTCTCTTTGCTAATTTTGCTATTCCTTCCATTAAATCCTGCCTACAGCATTTCAAATAAGCATGATTCTGTAGTTCATTTCCATGTCATCATAAACTTCAGGCCACGATGTTAAACTATTATTTTCTCTGGTCTCCCTAATAAATTGTTGGGCCTGGGCTCTGGGCTAAATAATTCTTCCAGGAGAATTTCAACATCACAGTAAGAAGAATCATATATCTTTACTGCACACCTAAATTCTTTCAAGCATTGCTGAGGCTGGTAGTTCCAATCATTCATTCTCTTTTTTAGGCTGTCTAGGTCACTACTGGTAAATAGGTATGGGTTTTCAAATGGAGAATCCCCTGGCCTTGCTTTAAAATTGCCTTGTTATGTAAAGGAAGAATGGGGACTGCTGTTTCGGCCCCCTTAACTGTGCTGTTATCCTTGTTGTCATTGCCCTCCTTGTCTGTATTGTCCTTGTCATTATTCTCTGTCACTAGCAATATGTTATCTTGGCCTTTGTCTTTTCCCCAATCTTAGCTAATTCTTCTTGTATTATTTTAGTTAACACCATTTTCAGAATTGCTAAAGTTACTTTTTCCTCTTCCTTGTGTCCTAATAATTGTCCCACCAGTTTCTTTAATGCCCAATAAAACTGAAGGAATGAAACCCCAGCTGCCATAAATGTAGGAATGAATGCCACCAGCTTTTCTATTTCTATTGAAATGATGGCAATAGGGGACTTATAAAATGATGAATGGGCTCAAGGAAGATGAAGCTAATAAATGTAGAAGTCAAAGGGCTATCAGCCTTTCCTCAATGCCACCTGGAAGCCTGGAGATGTAAACAGACTTTATTTAGAATCCCCTCAACCAATCACACCAGAAATAACAGGGAAGCTGGTATCTTGACAGTTGAGTGCTAGTCTTTTGATACTAGATGAATTATAATTGTAGATATTGAAGATAGAGATATTGTTATCTGACTGCGAAATGATTTGTCTGAATTCAGACACAGTTTTAGGAGTTGAAGCAGTGTATCTCTCTGTCCCTTTGAATTTCCCTGAAACTCTCTTATGGCTATCTCTTTTGCTGTTGTTATAAAGTTAATCCACAAAAGTAAGTAGATGACATTGATTTATAATGAAAGGTTTTACTTTGAGAATATCTAATGAATAGGGAAATTACTGGTAAGGAAAAAGGGTATATAGGAAGTACAAATACTAAATTAATATCTAAATATATCCCCAAGTAGCAAAGCCAACTGCTTTCAGAATGTTGGGGCCAGGCCCAACAAGGCCTGTTGGAGATGGCCCTGCCTGTTTATATTTGAAACAGGCTGTGGCTTGGACGAATAGATCTTCTTTATTTGATTTGATGGTATTACTAATTTGCAGATGTTATTCATTGATGTTAAGATCAAGAGTTGATACTATAACTCCTATGGATACAGGTCAATCATTAGCCTAAACTATCAGTCCAGGAGAGAAAGGATTTACCCACCACCTTCAAAACCCTGGCTCAAGATTGACACCAAGAGGCATTGGTTCTCTCCTATTTATAGCGAAATATCAACCAACAATTGGATCTCATGCCCTGGCATGGGATCAGGAATCTCCAAAGATTCCAGGTTTCAACTGGCACTCTGCCCCCAGACATGGCCACTTGCTTCTTTTGCAAAATTTAACTTTCAATATGCAAAACTTAACTCAAATATTTTTAACCATTTATAAGTATCTATTAGATGAATGAGTTGTAAAATATAATTTGGGATAGTCTCTGTCCACAGTCCATAAAGCATAGTTCCAAATGAATACATCAGCCATGAGCTACTAAATAAAAAAATAATGTTCTCCCCATTGCCCACCCCATTCTTCCCTGTTTGATTCAATGTATCTTAGGCTAGTTATTAAGTTCTTCTGCTTTGTGTCCCTATAAGGCTTCTGTAGTTTGAGGGTGGAGCTGATCCAATATGGCTACCGTCTGACTGCTTATCAGAATTTTGTCTAATAAAATGGCTTTTTTGAGTAACTCAGGTTCTTTGATTGATATTGGCTTGCCACAACTGTAGGAGGGTGAGTAATGATGGAATATGAGGTGTTTATTTGGACCCCACAATTAGTATTTATCAATGGGTCAATGTAGCTAATACCTCACCCCTCACAGAGAAGATCTATGAAGGTATAATTCTCAAGAGTTTCCTAAGTCAGATAGGCTATAGTGGGGATTGTTGAAGGAAGATGCTGTGATACTATTGAGACCCCAATGGACTAGGTCCAATCTTCACAGTCACAAATATTTGGACAAGTCCCCCCCCCCAGTCTCCTATTCAAATGGCTTTTCTCCTTCAAAATGGAGAATAGTACCAGTCTTCCCCTTCGCCACTCCAAGTCACCTCCCCCTTCAACTGTAACTGCTCCAAACTCTAATTAGAAAAACTAACAGGGATTTATTGATAGATAAATGAATTCTGAGTACAGGGGAAAGAGTATTGGGGAATCAGGGAGGGTGGGAAGGGATGAATTTCACTATCAACTATGGTCTTCTCCCCAAGAGAACAGCTCTGAACTTCTTCTGAGGCTTGGTTTCAGTAGCTGACTCTCTTCCCCCTACAATCTCCTATCAATTATCTCTAAACTAATATAAGAGGGAAGTAACAGGGATAAATGAATTAGCAGGATCTGGGAAGATTTCCCAAGTCTAATCTCCCTGGGAGTCCAAGCTCTTGAGTCAAATTGGGGAACAGCAGAATCAAAATTCTTCTTGGAGGACAAGATGCAGTTTGTAGAAATAGATGTTGAAGTTGTGACTCCAAATAATCTCAATTAGTGAGGCACAGACGTGCCAGATTAATTTAGGCAGTCCACTCAAATCCAACCTCCCAACCAAAACAAACCCCAACTGGGTTCCAGTCAGGTGAGGAGTAGAATGACAGTTGAAAACCCTCCTCTGTAGTCCTTCCTCCAGAGGTTCTGAAACTCCAGCCTTCTCTTAGGGCTGCTCAGAATTCCATTCCAACTCCAGCTACCTGCTCTCCTTTGCAGATTTCAGTGCACAGTGTTACAGTAGTCCATGCTAAAATTTTCTGCATGTTTCCCAGACTCTATGTCAATATCAGGAAACTCAATTCTCTTGCCAGTCTGTGTTGGTAATAAAGTTTCAGAATAGCTGGTACATTCTGATTCAACCTGTGTTTGTTTCCTTTCTCCTATGGCATGAATACTATTCCCCCTGAACTCTCCTGAATTCAGCCACTCAGAGATACATTCATTAGAGGTAGTCCTCTCTAGTTTAACAGTGTTCTTTAATAAATGACTCAGTATTTTTCCCTCTCTGTAGACATAACTTTGAGGTGAATTCCTTTGCTTTTGGACTGAGAACTGACATTTTCCCCAAGTTACAGCCGTTTGCTGCTAAGATTTCTCCATTCTTCAGTGGATAAACTATTGTGCTACTCTCCGAGCATACTCGGTTGTCCTTGTCATCAGTCTGTGTTTGTACTGAGGTCTTACTGGCTGAAATCTCATCTATGGAATGCTGCTCCAAGCACTGGGTTGTGGTGACTGTCTCTATCATGTTACACCTTGATACTCTATCAAAGGCTTCTGGTGGATTCAAGCTTAGAATAGATTAATGGAGCAGTGCTGACGATTGAACCAACTGGCCTGGCTCTTGCAATGTCTTTTCTTTGACAGTGCAATTACCAGCCATTCCTTTTAAGTCTTGCAGCTCCATATCCAGACTTTTTTGCAATGGATATGAGCTTTAAGTAACCCTTCCTTCATCACTATCTGATCTTCCATATATCTTGTCTTTCATCTCTTGGATGTCTTTTTGCATTTGGATTTCTTCAGCAGTCTTTTCCCTACCAGTGAGCTCAAGTACTAAAAATTCATTGTTGCCCAGCTTATCATTTCTTTTGACCTCTCTCAGTAACATATTGCAGTTTCTAGTGTCTATATTCAGTGAGGATATTCCTTCCATGGTTCATAATGTTTTTGGTCTAGATCCTTGTGAAATATATCTCTCCATCTTGGAAAGACTTGGTGTCTCACTGCTGTCTAAACAATGATGTTCACAATACTTGTTGTTATTGCTATTATTATTGTTGGAGCTTCCCCTGTTTGTGTTGTTCCATCTAGAGTTATTGTAAGTCTGCCTCTTATTGTTGATGGTGGTATAGTTTTTTGGCTTATTGAAGTTTATCTGGGCCTTAAAATGACATTGATGAACCAAGTGACCTGCCCTGCCACATAAAAAGCATCTCTGTACTGAATTGTTATTTCGGTTAGTTTGCCTAGGCTGACTCTGTGTTCTTTGTGTCTGGAGAGCTAGATTTTTCATCTCCTTGACCTCTTTTTGTTTCCTTGCTTCCTTTAATTGTTTATTTAACTCAGCAATTATGGAATCTTTGTCTGAGTCACTGTTATTGTTAGGTTTAGCTTCTTTCTCCTTGGAGTCATATACGTATGTGGCAGTCTGTCTGAGATCCTCCACAGACAGGTTCTCCCACCCTGGGCAGTGTGGACGAAAGTAAGTTTGTATAGGGCCAGCACAACTGTTTACAAACTGGCATCTGATGTGCTGTACTGTGTCCTTGGATTGTAAATCATGGAAACCCAGTGTGGTCTCTGCTGCCTCCACCAATTAGTCTAAATATATACTTGGGTGTTTATCCTCCCCCTGCTTCATCTTCTCGAATTTCTCCCAGGAATTTGGCCTTCTAGCATGCAAGCACATGGCCTCTACCAGATCTCTACAATGGATTAGATAAGCCATGTTGGCGTGTGAGCTTAATTCTAGGTCCCTATATTCAGTTGGCCATTATGCTAAATTGGGATTATTCCTGGTCTCTTCAATAAATTTGTTCTTTTCACTAAGGGAATAGAATTCAGAAAGAAGGAATTTGAGGTCCTCAAACATAGGATTATATAGCTTGATGGCCCTCTTCATTTCCTTAATATTTTTGTGGGGGTCCAAGTAATATTTTGGAAATCTTCTCTGTAGAATCTCTAAGCCATTGCCAGTAAAAGGTTTGTAACCTTTCACATGTAGGATCCCAGAATCCAGTTATACAATAATTATGTCACAATTTGGGAGTATAGACACAGTAGCTTCTGTCCTTTTTCCTTCTCTGCAGGGGTCTCTGATTGCACAGTGCAAGGACCTGCTTGCTGCTTTTTGATTATCTCTAACTGCATAATTGTGTGGGCATCTAAGTTTTGGCCTTCTCTGATCTTTCTATTTATTTCTACAAGTTCCCTTATCTTTTTGTTCAATGTTGCAATGATCTTCTTGGAGTCTTCATTAGTATCATACAAGTGCCCAAACAATTTCTTTGTAGCCCAGAGACCCTGGCAGATGGATAACAGCATTGCCCAAAAGGTAGGAATAAACGATATAACTTCAGCCAAACTAACTTCAAACCATTTGTAATTATCATAAAATATCACTAAACTTAACTGGTACTGTGTTATTAATTGTACCCGTGGCCTATAAGCTCCAGCCCAGACAGTATATAAAAAAGCAGAAAGCTGCTGAAAAATGTAAACACAATCCCTCCCAAAGCCATGTTGTTTTAAGGGAAAGGTGTGGTTCTAACCAACACTGGCTTCACCAAGAAACTGTAATGAGCAATGAGGAGGTAACTGAGCACTCAGATGCTCAGATGTTAGCAGGCTCAAACTGACAAGTGAAAATAAAGCATGTCTGGGAAAAGCTGCAGGAGTGAGTACTGTCAATAGACTCTAGCACCTGGACAGCTCCTTCATTCACTCTTTACAGGGTAGTTAAAGAAGTAGATAAATTTTCCTTAACAGTTAGCAGGAAATGCTAAGTATCTTGGAATGGTAAAGATACAATATTCTGGATTAATAGTATTGATTTTATCTGACTGTGATTGATAATTGATATAGAAGATCTTCAGTTAAGAAAACGGAGCTGATGATTCACTCAGGTCAGGCCTCTGATAGAAACTGCCTATAACTGTCTTTTCACTATAGGGCTTCTTCCATTCAAATAGGTCAGTGACCAGATCTTAGTTTACTTTGAGTAATTTAATGAAAAGGTAAAAGAGAAATGATTAAAAAGGTAAATCAGAATTGAGGGGGGAAAGGGATCAGGATTAAGGGTTAGGAATTTATTGACCTAACTAGATTGAGCTAAATCTTCAGCTGATTATATGAAGTAGCACTAATGGACAGTGTCAGGCAGTCAGCCTGTCAGCAGGCCTGACTCAGACAGCTACAACTGTATGGTTCTGCTTAGCTTGGCCAGTTTAGCTTTGATGGTAAATCTTCAAAAATGATCTTCTGGTCATTGTTATAATAAATTAGTTGAATGTAGACAAATGTTGGTAGAGATTTTGATGAGCTTAGGTAACTGTCCTTGCAAGGTAACAGCTAATTCCTAGCCTATGAAACTAGCTATGAGAAGAAATGGAGAGCCTACCCAATCCTCCCACCTTTCAACTCACAACTGAATCAGTCTGGGTTAGGCAGAGCCCCCTTTTATAGAGCTCCTCCAACAGTTTTTCCAGTCTCATGCCAGCTTTTGCCAACTCTGGAAATTCTAAAATTCTGAGCTGTCAACTGGCAACTCCTGGCCCAAAATGGCTACTTGCAAAACACTATTTACAATGTTGATGTCACTGGAAGAGCCTAAAAACTATCCCTAAAAGGTATAAGTTAATCCCAGTTTGTGAAATAGCTATGAGATGATTTGAAAAGCCTACCCTCCCACTGTTTCTCATAACTGAGACTCAGAGATTAGGATCCAGCTTCTATTCATAGGGTGCTCTTAACAGTCTTTTTGGTCTCATGCCAGCTCATACAAACCACTGAATTCTACAATCCAAACTAGCAACTGGCAACTCTTCTAGCCCAAGATGGCTTCTTGCAAAACTATTTACACATCCCAACTCTGTGAGTCTATGCTTGGTGTTTCAGCATATCTCCTAAACTTCATGTCAGTAGAAGTAAACATAACATTGCTGGCATCCTCAGGTAACAAAGTTGCAGTGTTAATGGTACATGCTGTTTAAGCAAATGTTTGTGTATTCCCTTCTATGACATTAGCATTGTGCACCCCGAATTCCTCTAAATGTAGTAACTCAGAGATATTTCCAGATGCAGCACAGATTTGATGGTATGGTGGCTCATGATGATATTTCCCTTTGCAAACACAGTTGTGGTTTAAATTCTTCTGCTTGTGGATTCAAATCTGTTTCCTTTTCACAGCTGTTGCTACTTTCAGCTTCAGCCTCTCTAGTCATAAGAGGATACAATTCTGTATCACCATCTGAGTATGTCTGGCTTTCCTTTTCAATAATCCATGTATGCACTTTGATCTTACTGGCTAAGTTCTTTTCTATGAGATATTGCTCCGTGCACTGAGTGAAACTCATTTCCTTTATGATGTTACACTGTTTCTTTAATGATTGATGTCTATTGTAGGGATAATATTCAAGAGGCTTCTCTCTGTTCAGCAGCTGGACAGCATTTCACATTGGAGAGAGTCAGAAGTGTGACTCTGTTAGAATTACCATTTGGAAACAAGCCTAACCCCCTGTTTTGTTTGAGGATATATATTTTAATATCTTCTTGATTGTATATTGATTATATTGATCTGACTGCAAATTGATAGATGACCTTTAATTGATTAGGAGTTAATCTCAGGCAAAAGTTGATGATAACCTGAGAAATCTTCCTCAGCCAGGGAATTAAGCCCAACTGTCAGAACTAGACAGAGAGAATTCGTCTTGGAGACAATGGACTAGACCAATGATGGGCAACTATTCCCCACAGGCCAGATCCAGGCAGTAGTTTGCCCATCACTGCCTTAAACAATTGCCTAATCATTATGCCCCCACATCCAGATGTAGTGATTAGGAAATTGCTTAAGGCAGTGTTGGACAAACTACAGCTTGGATATGGCCTGTGGGGAATAGTTTGCCCATCATTGGACTAGACTGGAAACCAGCTCTTAGCAACAGGTAACTCTTTTAATTTAAAGGCAACAGGAATATCTTGAGGGAGTGAGGATGAAGTATTTAAGGGTGAGGATAAAGGTTAAAAGGATTAAGTTAAACTAAAAACTAATTGATAAACAGCTAGGCAGATCCCCTTAGGGAAAAGCCTTGAACATAATTCTGTCACACTGGCTTGGCAACCTTGGCCTAGTAGCTGACTAAACTTGGCTGATTATAAATACATATTGATATTCAGAGATGACTTTCTTGATGGTTTTGATGAACATGGTGTTATCAAGAAGAAAATAAGGTAATCTGAGTGGGTCAATGAGGCAATTTGGGTGTGAAGAAGGATAAAGGGGATATTAAGTGATTATAAGGTGATTGGAGGAGGAATAAAGGTAAGAGAAGATATATAGGAGATCAAGGAAATGGGGTATGTAGGAGAAGGCAGCTCAAACAGGTTTATTCCCAGAGGCTTGAGACAGAGAACACAGAGAGGAAACTAGGGCCAGTAAGAAATGTTTAGGTTTTGGCTGGAGGGTTTGTCTTGTTATTTTCTAAAGTCTCTTGAGGGAGCAGTTGAGAGGGACCTTCCCTGCCAGTCAAACTGATGGCTGGAGGAAGTCTTAGTTAGGTATTTCCTGCCAAGATGGATGCCCCCAGTTCTCTCAAGAAATAAAAAGAAAATTATTCCTTCCCTCTTTAGCCCTTGTCTCAATTTTTGATACAATGATTCACTGGAGGCTTTGAGTAGGTAACAAGGGAATTTATTAATCTCAGGTTAGTCAGAGGGAAAGAGGTTCAGGATGTTCTAACTGCTGCTAGGGAGAGGGGTGATGGTTAGGGATGGGTTTAGACTGAGAGAGCTTGCTCTCCCAGTCAGGAAGTTTGACTGCCTTTTAAGTAAAGTCCTTATTAAATCACTAAAACTAAGGGTAACTTATTTGAGGATACTCTACTTGTCTATAGAAACTAAAACCCACAATGTTCAATCACCAAGCCCTCCCTTTCATCCAGGGCCCAAGGGAAATTCAGGGGAAGGGAAGGGAATGTAGATGGAGAGATCAGGGAGAGGTTCAGAGAAATGAGATAGGTTTAAATTTCCCCAAGACAAATAAACACAGGCCAAGGCCTCAGCAATTAGGCCAAAGTCAAGCTGAAAGGCCACAGCTAACAGGCTAAGCCAAAGCAAAGCCTCCAGGCACAGCAAAAGCCAAAAGGCAAAAGCCTAGTCAGTTGGAACTTCACCTCTATTTATAGCTTTAAGTTTTAACTGACTTTCTGAAGATTCTAAGACTTCTAACTGACTTTTTGTGACCGTAAGAAATTACAGAAGCAAAAAGTTTCTGTTAGCCACTTTACATTACAATCTACTCATTTGGTTTTTGTTTTGTTTTTTTTTTTGGAAAATTTGCACCTTGCAACATTTTTCTGGTTGCTAAGATCTAAAGCAGCGGTCTGCTACCTTTTTGGCTGTGAGAGCCATAAATGCCACATTTTTTAAAATTTAATTTCGTGAGAGCCATACAATATGTTTAACACTGAATACAAGTAAATATGTGCATTTTATGTAAGAACAACACTTTTATTTGTTTTTAACATTTATTAATATTTATTTTTTAGAAAAGTTAACATGGTTACATGATTTATGCTCTTCCTTTCCCCTTCACCCCCCGACCTTTCCCCCTCCCATGGCTGATATGCATTTCTACTGGTTTTACCATGTGTCATTGATCAAGACCTATTTCCAAATTGTTGATAGTTGCATTAATGTGGTAGTTTCGAGTCTACATCCCCAATAATGTCCACATCAACCCATGAAGAACAACACTTTTAAAGTACAATAAGTCTCTGAACTATTTTTAATAACATTATTATGTGCTAACCAATAATGAATAAAATACTTCTTACCATTAATGTTACTTCTGGTGCTGTATGGTTTTGTTGATGGATTTGTAGTCTGGTTGATATGTGGTGAGGTTAAGCTTCATGCAGGCATTGAGACTTCCATCTGTTAAACGTGATCTTACATATAAAACTCCTTTACACTAAGAAAATTGCTGAAAGAAAGAGAGAAAAATTCAGGGAAGAATACTTTTTCCTTTCCCTCTGTCAAGTCAGGCAACAGGAGAAGAAAAAGCTGCCAGCCTGCTGGTTAAGCCATTTGGCCACACAAATTAAGTAGGAGATCAGGAGATTACAGAAAATAACATGACTTGTGTGCAGGCATTAATAAGTAGTGGGGGAGGAGGGTACCTTTTCATGGAAAACTGGCCAGGACACATCACACACATTTCCTGTTACAGGTGTTTATCAGTGCTGCCTACTCAATCATTCTGTATCAAATGAAACAACTACTGGGGAGAAATGCTTCTCACTAATGAAGCATATGTAAAGATGTAATCTGACTATAGTTCCCGTTTAAGAGCAGGTAGAAAAGTTAAAAATAATAACAATCCCACAAATAGGGAGTGCAGACCCCATGAATAGAGGTAACAAACAAGGCAGTTTCCTCACTGAAAAATCAATATAGGAGCAGAATAGGTAAAACAAGTGAGACAGTTCCAGGGATGGATTGTAAATGTATAAATACACTGAGATAAAACCATGTAAATCAGAGGCAAAGGGGTAACAAACCAGGCAATGTCCTCACTGAAAAATAAATATAGCAGCATAATAGGTAAAAAAAAAAGTGAGACAGGATTGTAAATGTATATATGCACTGAGATAAAGCCATGTAAATCAGAGGCAGAAGGGTAGAGAATATAGTCAAAAGTGATCAATCACTATACAGAACCCCAAGATGTCAGTAACAGGTGTGGAAAGAGTAAAAGGAGGGCAGAAGGAGGAACACACAATACCCTTACCAAGCTAAACTAAAAACCAGGATTCATCTCACACGGCAATATCAATGAGGGAGCCTTCTATCTTGGAAGATAGTCACAGTACCGAAAGGTACGTGACGTGTGAAATCTGTAATAAGGGAAGAAAGCACATGGATGGGGTTTGTGGATCCCTAAGTTAGTAGGTGGGAAAGGATGGTACAATAGTGAAGGTAGTAGATTGAGGTGGTAGGAGAGATGTAAGGGAATGGCTGAGTTTAGGGAAATATAAGACGATGAAGTAGAATGAGTGGCAAGGGGAGAGGATGAGGTAGTTGGGCAGGCAGCTGCAACAGGGAGACACAGACTGGGTACACAGGCTTGAGACAGAGGACACTGAAGGGAAATAGGCTGAACCCTTTCAGGTAGGAAGGGCACTTCTACAGATAAAAGGTTAGGGCCAATCAGAAATGGTTTGAAACTAACTAGAGGGCTTTCTAGTCAGTTTCTCAAGTTCACAAAGGAAGAGCCCCAAAGCTCTTCCCTGTCTGTGAAATAGAAGGGCTTCTCAGAGGAAGTATAGAGATCATCACTTCCTCCAAGATGGATGCCTCCAACTCCCCTCAGGACCCAAAGAAAAACTATTCCTTCCTCTCCTTATCCCTCTTTTATCATTCAACCAACGAATTAGCAAAAGGTTTGATTAAATAACAACAGGGTTTATTAAGTTTCAGGGTTGATTATAAAGGACAGAGGGATATAAGGTTTCTTTAAAGATTGCCTAGGGAGAAGTTTCAGGTGTGGGAGGACACAGGAATGGGGCAAACTGAGCAAGAGCCTGCTCCCACTCAGCCCAGGAGGCTTTGTTGCCTTTAAGGTTAGGGATGTTATACACAATGAATCATGAGATAATTTGTATCAAGGGTAAGCCCTACTTATCTATGGGGAAAACCTAAGTCTTGAAAGTTTGATTGCTACCACCCAAATCCACCCTTCTCCCAAAACCCACAGGAAATTAGGAAAGGAAATGGGGAATGGAATAGGGAAGGTCAGGGATATCCAGAGGAATTAGCTAAGCTACAAAATCTCAAGAGAAAAGGCACAGATTCAAGGCCAGGTTTCAGCCCCAAGACTGAGCTCAGTTGACCCTTCTGCTCTGACCGAGCCTCCTGGATCAACAGCCCCTAGTCAGAGTTCTAAATCCTCTCAACTGCCAGAAATTCTGCAGTTAGCCTTTTGCCGGGTTAATTGCACCTCTGCACTACACGTCATGACATTGACGTATCACATGACGCAAGATGTCATGTGTAAACTGTTAGTTACTGTGCTGCGGTTTGTCTGTCAGTGCTCACAGTGTGAGTTCCTGTAACAGAGCCTGAAAAAAAATTGACTTTATGGCTCCTGCAGAAAGAGCCATACATTGCCAACCCCTGATCTAAAGGGTTACTACTCTTATTCTAAGCTAAAGGTAACTATGCTCTTATCACTATTTAAGTTTTGTAAAATAATAAGAAGGTTTCTTACTCCTAAACTATGCTAAGATTAGTCTAAGTTAAAACTAAGATGGATTATGGGAAAAGCATAGGAAAGGAATGGGATTTCGGCTTTGCAAAAATTTTTGAACAGGAAGGAAAAGCAGATTAAATGCAAACATTCACAAACAGTCTTAAAGTTAATATTTGCTAACTAAAACAAAGTAATCAATTCTATCTATGTACTTATCTAAGTATCAATTAAGAAAAATTTTACAATCTAAATTTCCAAATTCTAATTCATCTTCCTAAAGTTAGTATATGGATATGTTAGTACAATTATGCCTATTTTAGAAATGTTAGTAAGAATAAGTAAGACTAATATTCTTTGTAAGTCTTTTGGTTAAACTATAGACTTAAGCTATGTTCAGTATTTACAAAGAAAGTTTAGAAAATTCTGTCCCTGTTCTAACTTATTACGCTAACTAACTGTCCCTGTGTATTAGTAAAACTTATTGCTAAGGATTAGTATGCAAACATTTACATATATACGTTATTTATAAGAAATGTCAGGTGAATTGAGTAGAAGGTGTCTGAACCAAAGTAAGAGAAAAACTCTGTGCTAAGGCAGACAAGCTCTTCTTTCTTAAGTGTAAGTTTATGTTTCACATGTAGATGTGAAGTCAGAAAATATTCTATGTGTTGTCTAGTGTGACCTTTCTGTGTAATGAAGTGTTACATACTTACTCCACTGAAATTCTTCTGCAAAGTGTATGTACTGTGTAGATGGAATCTAAAGTGTTGGATGCAGTGAGAATTCTCTTGGGTGTAAGTTATGTTTTTCAAATGCATGGGTCCAACGTTGTTCTGATGCTCCTCTTCACAGTGTGGTTTGTTGTCCCATACACCGATTGGGTATTCGATCAAGGATGTCTTTTGTAGTCCTCAGGTTTGCTGTCCTTGTGATGATCTGCGAAGTCAGCAACACCTCACTTGTGTCGTTTGATGTTACCCACTCACTTGTCAACTTGCACTGGAACTGATGTTCTGTTGTGTTGACTTGTGTTATTTGATGTACCTGCGCTTGTCATCTTGCACTGGAACTAATGTTCTAGTGTGTTGACTTGTGTCAGGAACAAGGTTCAAATGTCTATGAAATGTGATTAATTTTTCTTCTTTCTTTTTCTTTCGCAGTTTAATAAAGATGATTACAGGTAACAAGAGTTCGTGATAAAGTCTTTTGTGCTTTCATTTATTCGTCTATGTCAGTTTCTATGTCTTGGATTGATTACAAATCAAATGTTGTGTCTTCTTCTGCCGTTGATTCTTTTTCATTGTCATAATGGTTTACGGGTGATTCTTTTAAGATTTAATTGGGATTGGGATAATAACTTGGGTGTAAAATTTGGTGTAATATCTGATTGTTCACTGGTTCTCGGTCTAATTCTGGTTCTGATTCATGCTCTGATTGTTGTTCTGAATGCTGCTCTGGTTCAGTGGTCTTATGTATAGGCTGTGGACTTTCTAAGGACTTATTTGATTGATTGGCTGGTGCTAATTTATCTTTGTGCTGTATAATAACTGGGTCTTGTGGTTGTTGTTGGGACATGTCTTTTGCTGGCTTGACATGGGACATGGAACCAAGGATCCCTTCATTTAACTTTTATTGCACTCGGAGTTGTTAGAATTACCAGGGATGGGCCATTCCATTTGGGTTCTAACATAGAGTTCCTAGTGAAGTTTCTGACGTAAACATAATCTCGAGGTTGTAAGTTGTGTAGACTAAAATCAAAGGGTACTCTTTGATGTATCAAGCCAATTTTATGAAGTTGGTTTAAGCATTGCTTGAGTAATTTAATGTACTCACAGAGTTTGCATTCCATACCCAGATGTGATAATTTGTGAATGCTTTGAGGTGACTTGCCATGGAAAGGTGGGTGGCCATATATACATAGATACATACATTTCAATTGGTGATAAGTGTGTAATGCTGTTGGGTTGGCATCTGAGATGGAATAGTGCCAATGGTAAAGCATCAGGCCATTTCATGTGAGATTCTGCACAGATTTTGGCTACAAGAGTCTTCAAAGATCTATTCACTCTTTCAATTTGTCCGTTAGACTGTGGTCTGTATATCGAGTGAAGAAGTTGTTTGACTCCTAAGGTTTCATATACTGTAGATAAAATCTTATTAGTGAAGTGGGAACCAGAATCAGAAGCAATATGTAAAGGAATAGAGAATCTGGGTATTAATTCTCTCAGTAAGACTTTCACAACAAATGCTGATGTGTTACATTTTGCTGGGAAAGCTTCTGGCCACTTAGTTAATCTATCCACTATCACTAATGCATATCTGTAACCTTGACTCCTTGGCATAGTTATGTAGTCAATTTGTAGGCATTTGAATGGTGTATATAGGCTAGTGGTTTGCCTCCCAGACTGTGGACTTTTGTAATTGTCTGGTTATATTGCATACAAATACTGCACCTCTGTGAAACTCTCATAGCAACTTCATATATGCCCCCTTGCATTCCAATACCTAGTTATGGAATCTGCCATGCTCAGACTTTCATAATGCCTTTTTTGGTGTAACACATTGCAGAAGGTGAAATACAGGGATCTAGGCAACATAGGTTTTCCATTTGCCCCCAGCCAAACTCCATTAGTTAGGTATGCATCATGATGTTTCTTCCAATTCCTCACTTCCTTTGAGAAGTATGCATTTTTGAGATCATCTTCCTCCACCAAAGATAAGTTGAGAATCGTAAGTGGTCCATACCTCACCGCAAATTTGGCTGTGATATCTGAATGTTTGTTCCCTGAAGCAATTAGGCCAAAGCCAAGCTAAAAGGCTGCAGCTAACAGGCTAAGCCAAAGCAAAGCCTCCAGCCACAGCAAAAGCCATAAGGCAAAAGCCTCATCAGTTGGAACTTCACCTCTATTTGTAGCTTTAAGTTCTAACTGACTTTCTGAAGATTCTAAAACTTCTAACTTACTTTTTGTAACCTTTAGAAATTACAGAAGCAAAAAGTTTCTGTTGGCCGTCTTACATTACAATCGCTATTGATGATCAAATATAATTCAGATTTCAGTATTGAACAATTGACCTAGGTAGCATATCCCTAAAGTGAGACAGCTAACACAAGTCTGTGGTGAAGCTTCTTGGTTTGGCTGGAGAGCTTTTCCCCTTCCACCCTTTGCCACCCACCTAACTCACAAATGAGTCCCTTTGCCTTGGGATGATCTCCTATTTATAGGAGTGCTCCAATGATCTTCCACTGTCTCATGTCTGCATTGGGCATTCTAAAATCTGCTACAGTTGGCACAAGATGATCACTTGCAAAAGATATTTATAATACAAGATGATCATTGGGAATACAAATAATTTTATCTTATTAAAGCCCTTAAAAAAGCAAATTTAAAAAATTTCCTTTCCCTTCTCTTTCTTATTTACCTTTTCATGTTTCTCTTGATTTTTGTATTTGGACATCAAAATTTCTGCTTATTTCTGAACTGTTCTTTACAAATACTTGGAAATCTTTTATTTTGTTGAATGCCCATACTTTCTCCTGGAAGTATATAATCAGTTTTGATGGGTAGGTGATCCTTGGTTGTAGACCCAATTCTCTTACCTTTCTGAATATTGTATTCCAAGACTTCCAGTCTTTTAGTGTGGAGGCTGCCAGACCCTGTGTAATCCTGACTGGTGTTCCCTGATATCTGAATTGTCTCTTTCTGGCTTCTTATAATATTTTCTCCTTAATTTGTGTTAAGGATGGGGGGTGTGACAAAAAGAGCCAGAAGAAGGCCATTGGTGACAATTACTGACATTTGGGACCAGAGAGGGAATTCTGGGTCATTCTCAGAAGGAAGGAGGAGAGGAAGGACTTCTGGCAGAGGACTGGAGAGAGGGAGGAGAAGAACATCTCAGCTTGAATCCAGTCCTGAGGTCTTCCTGAAGATCTTTCTTTGGACACTGAAACCCTGATTCCCTGGTCAAAGCATCCCATTGCATCTCACCTAGCAAGACTTCAATCATCAAGTCAGCTAAGTTTGGGACTCCATTTTGGGAGCAATCTCTTGGGTCCCTTCTCCCATTACCCAACCTTGCTGAGAGACCCTTTCTGGTTTGACTTTGCAATTAAAGAAAAGGATAGAAATAGGAAATAGAAATAGAAACTGAAGGAGAAGTGGTGAGGGGAGACACTAGGGAGCAGGAACCCCAAAGGTTCCCACCCGAGTGATGAACCCCATAGAAATAGAGAAGAGGGCAACCCAAAATCCCTGTGCCCTTCACTCCTTTCCCCAATACCTATATTGATATTAAAAGACATCCATTAGTCAGATAGTGTTCCAGAGTGCCTAAGAGACAAGGGGGAGGGGAATCACAGCTTGCTCTAGCTGCCTCCCTCTTGAAATCAGACCACCCACTATAAAGTTGGCTGACCTCAGGGAAGGCTTTTGTGAACCCCGCCCTCATTCAGAATCAGATTGGGGTCCCCCATACCTCCTCTTATAGGAAAGCTTCATCCCCAACTTCTGTGGGGCAGCATGACTATCCAGTTCACCCAGTTTGGGGTGACACCCCTTTGAAGTCTCCCAGTGCATATTTGGTGGGAGGGGAGAGCTAGAAGAGAGTCTCACCCATATAGACTTTATCTCTCCCCCTAACATTTGGGTACTGGCTCTGTTTATTCTTATACTTGGAAACTCCTAAATTTAGCAATTATATTCCTTGGGGTTGTCTTTTGAGAAGTTAGTGTAGAGGGTGATCTATGAATTCTTTCAGTGTCTATTTTGCCCTCTTATTCAAGAACATCAGGGAAGGTTTTTTTGGATAATTTCTTATAGTATGATGTCCAGATTTCTGTTTTTTCCTGATTACTCAGGAAGACCAATGATTCTCAGAGTCTCTCTTCTAGACCTGCTTTCTTGGTCTGTCATTTTGTAAGTGAGATATTTCATGTTTTTTCTATTTTTTCATTCTTTTTCCTTTGCTTTATTATTTCTTGCTGTCTTGCAAGATAATTAGCTTCTACTTGCCAAATTCTGGTCTTTAGACTGGTTTTCTGCAATAATCTTTTGATTTTTCCTTTTTGATTTGGTCTGTCCTGTTGTTATGGCTTCCTGCTGTTTAACTTGGATCTTCAATTTGCTTATCATTTAGTTTGATTTGGGGGCATCTTTCTCTAATTGGGAGTTTCTGTCTTTTAAACTGCTAATTTCTTTTTGTGCTGTTTTTCACTTTTCTTGCCAAATCACTTCCATCATTCTCATGATCTCACATTTGAACTCTTCAAGAGCTTATGAATAATTTTCATTTTTTTTGGAAGGTTTGGACATGTTTACTTGTTTGTCCTCCTCTGCTGTCTGAGCTGTGTTCTGGATATTTTTCTCTGTAAAAATTATCAAGTGTCAGTGTTTTTCTTTTGTTCTTTCTGGTGGTTATTTCTTGGGCAATGCTTACCACCACTATGCTGGTTTTCCTTCTCAGCCAGAAGTCTGACCTTGCTGTGTTGGTATTTGATGGAAAAGCTTCAGGCCACTTAGTTAATCTATCAACAATCACAAGATAAAACTTGTATATTCCAGCTTTAGGCATGCTGATGTAATCAATTTGCAAACTCTCAAAAAGACAATATGCTAAATGCCTACTACCCAAACCTTTCTTTCTTCGTGTACTTTGATTAAACTTTTGGCAAACTGAATAACTATTACAGATTTATTTGCAATAGTACTTATTCCTGGCTCAACCCATTGTCTCTTGATTGAATATACAACAGCTTATGTACCAAAATGTCCTTTTTGTGTGAATAGCTTGACACAAATAGGTATTCAAGTCTTTTGGTAACAATGGTCTTCCTGTATCAGTAATCCATATCCAATTTTCTTTCCTAGCTCCAAATTTATCCTTCCATTTCTGGATATCTGAGTCTACATATGCTTTTTCTAGATCACATAATCAATAGATGTTAAATTCATTACATAAATTAGAGATTTGGGGGCAGCATACTTTGCAGTGATATCAGCTCTATGACTACCATTAGAGATTGAATTTCTGCCACAAATATGGCTTCTTTAATAGATTACTGCTAGCTCTTTAGGCTTTTGAGTTGCTTTTAACAACTCAGTTATTATTCCTGCATATGCTATTGGTATTCCCAATGCAGTAATAAAACCTCATTGTTTCCAGATATTTCCTGTTGCATGACAGAAAGAGAATGCATATCGAGAATCCATGTAAGTATTTGCACTTTTACTTTCAGCTAGAAGACAGGTTTGTTTTAATGCCACTAATTCAGCACCCTGTGCACTAAGATTACTAGGTAATGAACCATACCACAGTGTCTCAAATTCTGTGACAAATGCAGCTCCAGTACATATGATTCCATTACACAAATATGAAGAACTATCTGTGAATAATACCAAGTCTGGAATTTCGAGTGGAGTGTCTTACAAATCCATCCTAGGCACATCCACAAAATCTACTACTTCAACACATTCATGCAATGGTTCACCATTCTTTAGCAAATATGGAAGAAGAGTAGCTGGATTTGATATACTACATCTCTTCAATTGGATGCTCTCACTACCTAAAAGAATAATTTCATACTTAGATATTTTTTTGTCAGAATAAGCTTGAGCATGAAATTCCCCCATTAGTTCATCTATTTGATGTGAAAAATAGACCGTTAAAGGACATCCTGAAACTAGATATGCTGACTTCTAGACTATGTAAGAGGGAAAATTTAGGTATTTTATAGATATGTATTTAAAACATGGCTGCCAGGAATCAACAATTCAGGTTGATTCCGTAATTAAATCAGACCCAAGTCAGCATCGGGTTGAGGCAAGTTTATTTACAATCAGGAAGGTAAAAGTATAGGAATAAAGAGAAAGGGAGAGGCTAGTTTAGGCCTCATCAGGCCTGGACTAGGGAGAAGGTTAAAAGGCTAAATAAATGAAGCTGCAAGCCACAAGGCCCAGCAACCAGATAGGCTTGTGCCTGCTTAAGGCAGAGTTTAGAAGAGGCCTAGGTAGGCCAAGGAAGTTAGCCTAACTTACCCATGTGACAATATAGACTGTAAGCATTCTGTGGTCTCAGGAGAGGTCCTTCAGCACCAAGTTCAGAGTGGGAACTGCCTCCACAGGAAGTAACCAACTTACTTAAAGAAATAGTGCCTTTCGTCACTTCCTGTGGGTCCACCTCTAATTCAAATGGGCAAATGGCAGTCTCTACATTGATTTGGACTGCCCAAAGGGCAGTCCCTTATTCTTGATTTGTTACTTATTGTCACGTGTGGGTAACTCGTCTCCCCTCCTCACTAAGGAAGGTGAGGGTGACATGATTTCTATGTCTAGGTTAAGTACGAGTCTAACTAGGAATGGGCTGGAACAAATTCTATTTACACAACTAACATAGCTGTTGCTGCTACCCCCCTTAGACAAGGTACTATATCCACAGCTATTGGATCAAGTTGAGAACTACAGTATCCAATTGGACTATAACTTTGTCCTAGGGTCTGTGTAAGTACACCAGAAGTTATACCTTTTGCTTCACTGACAAACAACTAAACAGGTTTCTCATAGTCCAGGATTCCTAATGCAGGTACAGATAAAATTACTTCTTTAAGGTTATTTAAGGCTACATGATATTCAGGCTTCAATTTCAAAGGTTCTGGTTCTGTATTCCTGGTCAGATCTGTCAGATATTTATTGATCCTACTGTATTCAGGAATCCACTGCCTACAGAAGCCAGTTGTTCCAAGAATAGTTCTAAGACTTTTTGGTGTTAGATGCACTTAGTTTTTGGATATGTAAGAAATAAAATGAAGATAGAAGGATAGATTTAAAAATATTATGGTTTCAAGATTTATTGGTAGCCATTAGATAAATGAAGCCACATGCCATGATAAGAGTCAATTTAAAAGACATGCACTGTTACCTCCTCTCCCCATGGTTGATCAAACCCCAAGCCAGCAAAGAGAGTTTGCCAATCCCACCACTCGCTTTTTATCCTTCTTTCTATGTCATTACATAACTATCTATGTAATCATGTAATACAGGAAGCTAGTGGGCTCATGGGAAATGTAGTTCAAGGACCCCAAAATTCCACAGGAAGCCAATGGGCTCATAGGAAATTAGTTAGACCCCAAAATTCCAATAACACATTCACCCCAAGAGCAGAGGGAAACTGGTCTTCCTGAAGGCTCTTGTAAACATAACTAACTTATAAATTACAGAAATTTGGGAATAAAAAGAAAAGAAGACAAAACCAATGATCCAATGATTGCTAGGCACATTGGCAAAAAGCCAATTAGGGAGCAGTCCCCTTTCAGCATAAGAATGTACATTCAAAATAAATCCAT
This sequence comes from Gracilinanus agilis, assembly GCF_016433145.1. NCBI lineage: Eukaryota > Metazoa > Chordata > Mammalia > Didelphimorphia > Didelphidae > Gracilinanus > Gracilinanus agilis. Next base: position 179,214,022 of record NC_058135.1, on the reverse strand, counting down.
TCAACTCCCCATAGTTCAATCAACTGTACCCCATAGTTTATTTTGGATCTTTACATTATAGATTATAATACATACATACTGATTATAAAAGATACATATCCCCCTAAGGAGAATTTCTAATAACACATTCTCCACCTGAAGAGGATAAAGGCAAACACCCAGGTAAGTTAAGGATGCATAGCTGAGTTATGGGGTTGAATGAGTCAATTGGCAAAAGAAATAAAAAAGAGAAAAAAATCCAATGAAAAAAGAAAAAAATAACTTGTGAATGAAATGTAAAATGTCAAAATCTTATGTGCAAAAATGTAAGGAAAAGTAAACTTATAGCAGGTCCTTGAATCAAGGCCCAATTAAAGTGATTTATGCAATTATGCAATAAACCATTTAGAAGCCATGACTACAGAGAGTTGCCACACTTATAAGGAAAAGAAAAGGACCAATTTTTTGTGGAAAAGGGAAGTGTCTTTCACTGGTCTGATTTGCTTTCATTCTCAGAGATAGGGAGAGCCAAAATAGTAGCCAACCTTTGATACTTAACTAGGATGAAGATCATGGAAGTCTGGCCTCTAACATGTGTCAGAAAAGCTGCAACCCTGAACACCAACAGTAGGTTCAAGTCCTTCAGTATTGGTTTTAGAAAATTCCATCAATCCTATCTGGAATGGAATGGCCTTTTTTTCACCTTGTGCTCCTGGCACTGTGCAGTTTCTCATCAATCCCACTGGGATCAGTTGGTCTCTGTGACCTTGTGTTTTTCAGCACTATTTAGTGGCTCTTGTGTTCCCTTCTCTTGGAATCAGAATCATTAATCACAGTCGCATAATATTTATGAAAAATTGGCAGGTTATCATAGTCTAAGGCTTTTGGGGTATGCATTAATATTATAACAAATATATATTTATATTATGCTTATATTACTGTAAAATAAAAAGGATTAATATTGATACTATGTATTTTAAGTACAAGAAATGTGAGGAAAACCCTCAAATACTTTATTGCACATAGAAGGGGAAAAATAATAAAAGAGTGTTTTAAAAATCAAAAAAATACAGCTTAAAGTCAGTGAAAGGTTTCTCATCCAAAAATGAGATCCATTTCCTTTAAAGAATTGTTCCATGAACTACTGTGAGTGCAAATGGCTTTTATAAAATAGCAGATTTATAATGCACATTCAAATAAAGTACCAAAATTTCCCAAAATTACAATAACACATTTAAAGACAATAGCTTATGGGATTTACATGAGTTTTCTCTTTAATCAATTGCTGTGTGATATTTTTTTTAAAATGTATACTTGACAGAAATTCAACAGATGTAGGGAATCATTCAACCTTGGCTGAGATATTTCTTGAACAAAATCTACTACTGCCTGCATCCAAATGTGGGGCAGAGCCTAGAAAAATCTGTTAAAAAAAACCTTTTGGGTCTGAAATATAACCAAGAATTCTAGATCCTTCTGATGGGAAAATAAATTAAAATAAAGAGTTAAAATATCAACCATGCATGAGCTCTTTTTGGCTTCCTGCATAATATATAAAAAGTTTTGGTAGGAAACTTTTGCTTTCTCTTACCTTTTTTAAGACAACATTCTTCATTTTATATATATATATAATCATCCATTCAGAAGTTACTAGGTATCCTAAAGTCATTTTTAAAGACTCCTTATTAAATTACAATTTAAATTCCTGAGTCATCATATTCTTCAAAAGTTGTATACAATTGTAAAGATAGAATAAAAACTGTTAAGACATCATGTGATCTCTGTAGTGGAGATGACAAATTCAGTATTGTAAGACTTATGGGCTTTTTACAACTTAAAATTTTTTGTGTAAGATATTCATGGTCTTTTTACAATGATATGTTGTTCAGTAAAATCATAGGGAAATGGTATAGATGAATCATATAACAGAATTAGATTAATACAGATAAACTTAAAAAATTAAACTTTAAAGAAATTAGCAAATATAATAATATAAGCAAATGACCAGTTAGAAGCAGTGTAGTCAAAAACCTTTTTACCAATCAGAATAAATTTTTTCACTATTAAGGAATTCCAATAAAATCATAAACAGAATTTATCTAATAGCCAAAATTTTAGCTTAAAATGATTTAGTGTAAAAGAGAGATATTGATCAGATTAATATATGAACTTAAAACAACAAAATTAAATCATAAAACAACAATCAGCAAAGTACAATAAGATACAGAGACTTTAAAAAAAACAGTGGTCTGAGAAGGCTTAAAGTCCACCTCCACTCTTTTAAAAATTCCATTCAAGTTCCTTTTATCTGAGCTCTACACTGAGCATAGTGTGGATGACCTTCATAATGAGTATAGTTCAGAGGTTGGGCAGGCCCAAATGGCCAGCGTGGGTAGGGGGACGAATCTCTCCCTGAGTGTCAGGCAGGATAATCACAAGGAATGGTAGAAAGAAAAAAGCATCTCAGAACTGGGGTCTGTTTGAAATAGACAAGGTGGGCCATGTTTGCCATTCTACTTCCTGTTTGAAGAGTAAAAGCTAGGGCCCAAATCAAAGTCAATTGAGGGACTATAAAAGCAGCTAGAGAAGCTCTCTTCAGGTTAAATGTCCTTAATGTCTAAGAGGAAACATACCTGGGCTTCCCTTTAAGGAGGCTAATTACTGTCTTAGAGGAAACACACTCTTAGAGGAAACACACTCAGAGCAGCTAAGTAAGGACTGTTCCCAATGAGAAAGAGGTGGGGTTATACTTTCCAAACTTCAAACTGTGGGGGGGGGGCAGCAGCTCCAGGAGCTCTGGGTCCAGGGAGGGTCAGATAGGCAGCTGGCAATTAGAAGATTGGGAATGTCGGCAGTAGCATTGAGGCCAGAGAAGGTCTGATGGGGGTCTGGCATCCAAGGGGATCAGGAATATAAGGCAGGAATAGGGAACAGCCAGAATATGGGATCAGTGGTGGCAGGACCTTCTATGGAGGGGCCATCAGCCATCAGTTGAGGGTCAGGAAGATCAGAAATGGCTCCCACAGGGAGGGTCATGCTTGGCTGGAGGCAGCTGGCATTGGTTGCATCAGCAGCAATTGGGATCGGGAAGGTAATGAATGGCAGGCAGGAATAAGCTGATGGAGCTATCAGCAGCAGAAAAGTAACTTTCCCCTTTTCCTGAAAAGTAGCCAAGTGGCTAGGGAAAATGGGGAGAAGAGAAAAAACAAACCAAAGCCACGAAAATGGCAGAAGCAAGTCAGAAGCTCCAGAGGGTATATGGAGTTCCCTCAGAGTTCTGCCTGTGGGGGAAGGGTAAAAAGTCATGAAGAAGAAACGTGGCTTGTTAGGCTATCTGAAACATTGAGAATCCATTTTCTAAACTTCAAGTGGTCACCATCAATGTAAGAAATAAAATGAATATAGAAGGATAGATTTAAAAATATTATTTTAAAAGATTTATTGGTAACCATTAGAAAAATGAAGCCACGTGCCATGATAAGAGTCAGTTTAAAAGATGTGTACTGTTACCTCCTCTCCCCATGGTTGATCAGGCCCCAAGCCAGCAAAGAGAGCTTGCCAATACCACCATTCATCTTTTATTCTTCTGTTTACATTATTATGTAACTGTCTACATAATCATGTATAATAGGAAGCCAGTGGGCTCATGGGAAATTAGTTAAGACCCCAAAATTCCAATAACACAGATATTAGCTATTCTGTTTTGAGTGATATTTCTGAAACCCTCAGACAACACAAATTCAAGATATTTCACACAAGGCAAAACCCACTGTAATTTTGCCTTGGAGATTTTATGCCCTCTCTTATGTAACTCAATCAAAAGAATCTTCCTGTCTCTAAGACACACCTTTGCATTTGTGGATACTAAAAGAATGTACTCCACAAAATACACCAATTTATTCTCCTTGAACTTAATTTTTTTTAGATCAAGATATAGAATTTGAGAGAATTGGCTAGGTGAGTCCATATACCCCTGGGGCAAACACATTCAGGTCCACTGGGTTTTCTCTCAAGTGAAAGCAAAGATCTTTTGAGAATCTTCTTGAATTGGTATTGAGAAAAATGCAGAACATAAATCTACCACAGTGAAATATCTAGCCTAACTTGGAATTGAAGAAATTATAGCAGGTGAACTTGGAACAAGTGGATGTGTCTTAATGACATAATCATTTACCACTCTCAAATCTTGGATAAATCAGTAAATAGGTCTGCCATTTTTATCTAATTTTGGCTTTTTTATTGGCAAAATTGATGCATTGAACTCAGAAAAGCAAGGTATAAGTATCCCTTGTTGGATTAGTGACTCAATAATTGGTCTTATACCTTCTATTGCTTCCTAAGTCAGAGGATATTGAGGCACACAAGGATCTGGTCCTTCCTTTGACCTCACCCTGACTGGAGTAGCTGATTTTAATAATCCTATATCTGTGGATGATCTTGACCACAACTCATTAGGTATATCCTTGGGTATTAGATAGATAGTACCTAAGTTATCCTCTGTACTGTTGGAATCTCAGAAAAGCAATGGAAAGGCCTTCAAAGATTCCTCTGGGAGATGTAAAGAAAATGTCACCAGATTCCGTAAATTGGATAGTTGCTCCCAATTTACACAGAAAATCCCTGCCAAGAAGATTCATTGGACATTCTGGCATATGAAGAAATTTGTGCTCCACAGAGAGTGGTACAAGAATTATCATTTTGGGTTGTAATTTAACTACTTTCTGAGTCATGCCTGTAGCACCAACAACTTCCATTGTACCAACAGCTCTACAATTCTCAGGAAAAATTGCAAAACTGATTTACTTACTCCTGTATCAACCAGAATATCATAAATCTAGTCTCCAATACTAACAGGCACATATGGTTCTGTGCTATTGGGAGTTTGGAAAGTTTCCAACATAGGGGCTAAAAGAGTAATATCAGAACATAGCTCAGCTATTTCCTGTCCATCCAAGTTAACATCATCTTGAATTACAGAATTTTCCCAGGATTTTGCACTTTTAATACTCTCATTCATCCTTTTTACCTTTATTCTGGAATCGTTGTCCTTAATTATAATCAAATTATACTTAATCAAATCAAAATTATCACAAATTCCATTATTCTCCATAATCACACAATCACTAGAATTTCCAACACTATTTACAACACAATTTTACTTTTTCTCACAGTTATTTATAACACTAATTAAATTATTATCGATGCTAAGTAAATTATTATTAATCTTAGTCAAATTATTATAAACACTAGTTAAATTACTACTAACATTAGGTAAATCACTATTAACATTAGTTAAATTACCACTAATACCACTAACGCCATTTAATTTAGTTATTTTATGTAATGGGGGAAAAGGGGTTTGGAGTTGAATATATTAAAAGGTTGATTGCCAGATGAAATTTCCCCAATTAAGGAATAACCTCAAGTCAAAATTGACTCTTATGGAAATTTATTTACAAGAAATAAGGAAATAAGAATCTAACACAGTAGCTAAATTGCTATGATCCCCTAGTTAATCCAGTTAGCTCTAATTAACCCAATCTGAGAGTCAGAGGGTCAGGGGGCCCAGAGGCGAACAAAGCAAAGGCTTCAGTCACAGAGTCTCTATTAAACGCAATTTTCTTAAGAGAAGTTCAGGAAGATTCAGTCTTTAAATTCCAAAGGAAGCTTTTAAGAATGGTCTCACCAAGGTTTCAGGGTCCCAGCCAGCACTCCTCCATGAACCAGAAGATGTCCTTCACCAGAAGACCTCCTTTTCCAGAAGCCTTCTTCTCCACAAGACCTCTCTCCAGCAGAAGACCTTCTCTCTTTAAAGGGATCACTTATGCATCACTTCTTGTACCTCCCTCCTAGTTTGTGTCTAATCACAACAGATGCTTCTATTAGGACTGCCTAGGGGGCAGTCAGTCGATTCTGATTCATCACCCACTCTAGCACACGTTGGGTTACAGACCTCCCAAAATTAGAGGTGTTCTCACCTTTGGTGATTTAATCTAAAGATGGGCAATGTAGACTTAATCTAATTATCACATTTAACACCAGCACCACTTAAATTATCATTAATTCTCTTTAAATTACCCTTTACATATATTAAATTGTCATTGATTCCAATTAAATTACCATTAACACTGATTAAATCATCACCATTATTAAATTGTTATTAACACCAATTAAATTATTATTAACACCCATTACACCATTACTATTGTTCACAATTCCATTATCATTATTACCCTTAATACATACAATTTGTTCAATATTCACTTTATTCCCATCAACATGATTAATTACTTCTGAATTTCAGACACACCTTCATAATGAAGCTGTCCCCCCATTTTAATTTACATGATGAATATTTCTAGCAACAACCTGGCTATAATTTGGGCGAATTCCAGTTCTAATGAAATCCTGTATTGTTCCCATATTTGGGGCTTGAGCTTGTATCCCTTGACAACATGTATTTTGGCAAATAAAGCCATTTTGTTTACCAAACCCATAATTACTATTTTTCCAGTTGTTGCTCCTATTGTTATAATAATCATTACTATACCCATAATTCCTGTTATTATACCTCTGCCTATCAAACTGTCCCTTAAAGTGGCAATCCTTAAGAAAGTGCCCAATATTTTTTTACCTAAATAACATTGTCTTTGCCCTTGGTTCCTATTATTCACATTGGTAGTATTCCTTTAGCTGTTCACTTTTCTCTCTGATGCCCTCAATGCTGCTACTGCCTTGATCTCATTTATTTCTTTGTCCTTAGCTTTGTTGTTAGCCTCCCTTAGTTGTTTTGGAGGCTCTCTATAACTGCATCCTTTTCAATAAGTACCCTGTTTTTCTCTTGTGCATGCACATACATTGCCTTCTGCTTCAGCTCATCAAGAATACACATCTCCCAATTTGGGCGATTATCTACAAAGAATTTCCTCATACCTGGTACCGAGTTTTTCACAAATATTCTTTTAACATGGTCCAAGGTGGTATCTTCTGGGACATTAAGGCCTAATGGTGTCTCTGCAGCCTCAATTATCCTGTCAAGAAACATTGCAGGTGTTTCCTGACTTGTCTGCCTTGTATTTTAAAATTTTGACCATGCATTGGGCTATCTTGAATTGTTTTCTAGTACTTTGATAAAAAATGTCCTGGCCTGTTTCAACATGTGGTATTTAGGGACAGAATTTAGGTCAACCTCCTCCCAATTTTGTGGCCATGGTGTCAAACCTTGGGTAGTTCTAGTCTCCTCTATAAACTTCTGCCTATCATGCCTTGATAGGATACCTCCCAAGATAAACCAGAAATCATTGAAATCCGGGTTATAGGTCTTTACCACAGATCTTAACAATTTTATAAATTGTCCTTGCTCATCAAAGAATTATGGAGCTTTCCTCTTAATGGAGTCGATGTCCTCTGCCTTAAACCTTGTGTGTTGCTTTACATGGAAAATCCTATCATCCCTAACAAGTGGAAGATTACACAAAGGAAAAAGAGAAATTGGCATGTTATCTTTCTCTTGGGCCTCATTTTCCTGTTCCACTTTAGTTTCACCACTTGCCTCATCAGGTGTTTCATTAGATTTACACTGTGCTCTTCCCAAATTATGGTTTTGTATAAACAATTTTATATTTTGCATTTGTACTTGCAGCAATCTCAACATTAACTTCACCTCTGAATCCTTAAAAACCAGACAATTATCACCTTAACCATGTAATTTATACAATAGAATGCCCATTGTATTCTATAAACTATATAAGTACACAATAACACAACAGGCATGTGTATTACAATATCAATTCCATGATTTCCCATTTAGGCTGTGCCATTTCAACATCAAGAATCACTCTGTGATACTTAGGTACACATTTGAACAGTAAATACAGAATATACAAAATTATCTGCCCCAAATAATACATATAGTAATCAATTATATCCTTCATAATTACCCTAGTCAATATCTACAACAAATAGACTAGGTGCTAATACAATGGTGTTATTATAATCCACAATGTATGTATTGGCCAATAAACAATGTATACAACAAGATACAAACAAATATACAATGTATACAATAAGACTTTAACAATATTACCAATAAAACCAAGACACGGGAGGGAAAAAAAACAGTAAACAGCAAACAGCAAAAGAAAATAGTTTAAAAAGTCCTTCTTTGAAACTTTATAGTGCCCAGAAGTAGTCAGTGAATGGAGAAGTCTGTCCTGATTGTTTTGGAATCTTCATGTCTCAACCAACCACTGAGGAGCTCAATAGAATTTTCATCTCAGAGCTGGTTTCCATTGGGCTTCTAGCCAACCATGAAGCAACTTTCTGTTTGCCTCTCTTAGCCAAGACACCTAGGGATGCCAAACTGAAATAGGTAACTGCCTAGACAAGGTGACAATCACAACTAGGGCACACCCACACACCTACAAGTGACAGGAGTGACACAGGTTAACTGGGGATCTGCACAAGGGATGTGGGAATTAGATGAAATAGGTTAGTTGGTAAGATGACAGTTGGCAGTTACTGATCACCACCAAACCAGGGAAAACCAAAGGGAAAGGTTATTATCTTTAGTGGGTCCTATCCTGGGTGTTAACGAAGGCAACAGAAAGTAGATAAAAACAGTTTAATGTTGTAACTTGTAATGATCTTTGAGGGAAACTATGAGGATGATATATTGGCTCAGATGTAAGGATGGGGGATGGGACAAAAAGAGCCAGAAGAAGGCCATTGGTGACAGTTACAGACAGTTGAACAGTTGAGACAAGAGGGAATTCTTGGATGGTCCGGAGGAAGGAGAAGGAGGAGGAACTTCCAGCGGAGGACTGAGAGAGGGAAGAGGAGAACATCTCAGCTTGAATCCAGTCCTGAGGGCTTCCTGAGGATCTTTCTTTGGACATTGAAACCCCAATTCCATGGTCAAAGGCATCCCATCACATCTCACCCAGCAAGACTTCAATAATCAAGTCAGCTAAGTTTGGGACTCCATTTTGGGAGCAATCTCTTGGGCTCCTTCTCCTATTACCCAACCTTGATGAGAGATCCTTTCTGGTTTGACTTGCAATTATAGAAAAGGATAGAAATAGAGAAGGAGAAGGGACAAGGGGGGAGACACTTAGGAGTGGGAACCCCAAAGGTTCCCACCAGAGTGATGGACCCCATAGAAATAGAGAAGAGGGCACCTCAAACACCCTCTGCCCTTCACCACTTTCCCCAATCCCTGAATTGTGATTAATAAAAGCCATTCATTAGTCAGAAAGCATTCCAAAGTGCCTGAGAGATGAGGGGGAGGGGAATCACAGCTTGGTCTAGCTGCCTCCATCTTGGAGCCAGACCACCCATGGTGAAGTTGGCTGACCTCAGGGGAGGCTTGTGTGAACACCACCCTCATTCAGAATCGGATTGGGGTCCCCCATACCTCCTCTTATAGGGAAGCCTTGCCTCTAAATCTCATGGGGCATCATGACCATCCAGGTCACCCAGTTTCAGGGTGACACTCCCTTGAAGTCTCAGGAGTGTATATTTAGTGGAAGGGGAGAGCTAGAAGAGAGTCTCACCCCATAGACTCTCTCTCTCCCCCTTCTATTATAACATCTGTGTACTGGCTCTGTTTATTATTAAAGTTTTTGGCAGAACCAGTCTAGGTAAAGAACGTAAATAACTACTGTGAAAAAAAAAGCCTTTGTTTGAACCAGAGAGCAGATATTTTTCTCCTATCTACAGCATAGCAAAGGGGACAAACTTGGTCAAGCAAAGAAAATTTAAAGGCACCATACCATAGAAATTTTACATTCAAACTGGTACTATGGATGCACCAATGGGAAAAACAGTTTGTATCATTATGAGAATCTTTACGTTACTATGCAACTTTTCGGACTATGGTTTATAATTTCTGGATCATAGTGATCCCATGCTATATAATGGGAATCATAGAAATATATGATTCCTGCCAATGATTGAAACTAGAAATAGGTCCTGTCTTTGCTTTCATCCCAACCACAATTTCAGTCATCATCTCATTCCTCCACTTCTACTGGTCCTTAAAGAATTTACTACACAAATTTCTAGGACACAAGGATGATAGCACTGTACTGATAATAACATTAAGAAAGGAGATAGCAAAATTACTTAAAGAGAATGTTCAATTGAAAGTGGAAAAAGGGATCACAGCAAGGGACAAAATAGAAATAGCAATACAAACAACTGAGTCACATACAGACACAGCAAAGAAAATAGAGGAAGGGGCAACAGCACCAGCAGTACCAATATTACCAATTTTGATCACACAATTTTGTAACCAGATTCTGGATTTCTCCATATAAAAAGATATAAGCCATTCACTGCTGCAGATCTAGACACCCTAAAACAATGAATGCTTGCCTTTTATTTAAATCCCTTCAAGGACATAAAAGAATTTAAAAGATCATTAAGACTTTTTGATCCCACATTTTTAGACTTTGAAATTCTTCTTTCTGAATTATTTACACCAGCAGAGAAAGCACAATTTATTGAGGAAACCTATAGAAACGCAAACTTAACATCTTGGCCACAACATTATGAAGATCTAGAATTAAAATAGTCATCAAAACCTAGTATACCTAAGAAGAGCTAGGGAAGATCTGGTAGAAGCTATGAAATCCTTTGCTAAGCATCCTGATTCCTGGGGAAAATTCGAAGAGTTAAGACAAGAGATAGATGAGCACTCCTCAACATATTTAGATAGGCTTGTCGAAGCTGGGGAAATGATTTTAGGGTTCCAAGACTTAAATGAACCAAACTTGGAGCACATACAGAGACAGTTTATTAAGGCAGTTCCCTAACAATAAGGACATACTTCAATTTGCATTGTCCAGGTTGGGAATCATTAAGTTTGGAAGACCTACATAAAACTGCTGCATACGTTCACTCAGGAAATCAGGAAGCTAAAGAATCCAAAGAATCCATTAGAGAAAAAGATGACATCATAAAAGATTTAAAAGAGAAATTAAAAGAGGCTAAATCTACCATTAAACAAAATGAATTAGAGGAAATAAAAAACCAAACAGCCCTACATGCATATAAAGCCAGACCTCAGTACTTACAATCCAGACAAACTAGCAATCATTTTAATAATAATATAAAGTGTTTTCTTTGTGGGAAATTTGGGCATATAGTGACAAATTGTCACCTCAAAGCCCAACTTAACAGCAACAACAAAAGAAGCAATTACAATAATACATACACAAAATCTAGATACAACACTCACAGGAAAGAAAACAAATATTGTGATCACAATTGTGCATCATCTAGTCAGCATGCTTCTGACCTGCAGACTATGCAAAAATACATAGAGCAGGGCGAAAAAACATGTTATTCCCAAGTACTGACAGAAAAATATGATACCTTATGATGCCAGGAAACAGCCTGGGAACATAAGGGAAAGCCCAAGGGGTGTGGCAAGGGGAAAAGACATAAAAACCATGATATAAGAGACTTTGGCATGGAAATACACTATGGACATTGAAAAGCAAAGATTAAATCTAGGGATCAAATAGAAGAAGAGAATCAAATTATCAGGGATGTAATAGAAATCAAAAACAAAATTTATGGGATAAAAGGCAATGATTCAAAGAGAAATGAGGAAAATACAAATGCATTTACACCAGACTTTAAAACAAAATAATGATTATAGCACTAACAAATGATAAGGAAATTGCAACATGTGAAGTACCAGTAACAATAGATTTAAACTTAAAATCCTCAACACTTAATGACAAGATGGTTCCAGATATACAAGATTATAGCATAAAAAAAGAA
>NC_058135.1:179125782-179192839 GCF_016433145.1 Gracilinanus agilis | reverse complement strand
AAACTGATATCTAGTCAAGACCTCGTGTAAATAAGTGAGTGTCTGAATATTGTGAAAATGCAAAATATATATATATATACATATATATATATATGTATATATATATATATATATGTCTATATTGTAAATGGTTGCAAGTTCCATAAGATTTTAACCACATAAGAAAATCAAGAGATTTTCTTATCTGGTTAACATTGATATGCAGAACTAATGCTCGTACAAATGTATAATAGTGTAAATAATGTAAATTTTATGTATACCTGTAACATAGGTTGAAAAAGTAGAGTAGAATTTAAGTAATAGTCCCTAACCATGTAGATAGTGTAGCATACTAACAGTTTGGCAGATAATTAGAACATTAGACATAGAGAAAGTTCAGAAAGGGCTAGGGAAGTTCAAAAATTTTTAGCAAGCTAGTGCAGGGAAAGCATAAGAATAAAATATTTAAGTGTTGTTGGATAGATAACTAAGAATACTAACATACTAAAATAGATTCTCAATATAAAAACTAACATTGCATTTAAAACATAGGTGGTTTAAACATAATTTGATAACAGCTAGGAATAATAAGATAATTCTATTGCATTATTTGATAGCCTTATATATTAAAAGTAGAAACAAGTTGAAATTCTATTAAAATCATAGATGAGTTAAATAATAACTTAGAATAGTTTAAGGATAAGAAAAATTGTTACACTGTAAACTTAGACATTGTGTTCAATAGAAAATTTTTTGTGTTACAAAATTGTTTTGTATCCTGTAAATATTGTTATATAAATTGCAACCCTCATCCCCCTACCAATCTCTCCAAAACCCATCTTAGGATCTAAGAAAAGCAATGGAAAGGCCTTCAAAGAAAGTACTAGTAATAATTATAATTATCCCACCACCCTCATCCACCCAGCACCGTCTCCCAGGAAAAAGTCAATCATTCAGCTTGGGGTGCTTCTTAGATACCCGCATTCTAAATTGCTCTTAACTATCCATTTCTTGGGGTTCTATAGTAATTCACCCCATTTAAGATTCTTCAAGCCACACTCTGCAATCCATATTCCTTCTACTATTTTGGCCCCAAAGTTTTTCTCCATGTCTGAACTTCCCTGGAATTATAAACTTGTTTCAGAGTGTCTTCCTCCATCAGGGTAAAGGTCAAAATATGGGAAGGACCAAATCTAGCTCCATATTTCACCGTGATATCCGCCCTGTGGCTGCCTAATAATGTTTTATCTAAGTGCTTTGGATGACTTTTGCAATGCATGACTGCCACTTTAGGTAGATGTATTGCCTCAAGAAGCTGCAAAATAAGGTCTCTGTAAGCAATGGCTTTTCCTCCAGATGTAACAAAACCTCTATGCCTCTAAATTTCTTCCATAGCATGAAGGACATTAAAAGTGTAGCCACTCTCTGTGTAGATGTTAACTTTCTTATCCTTGGCTATTTGCAGAGCCCTCAACAAATTTATTATTTCTGCCCCTTGAGCACTAACTGATCATTCTTCCTAGGGAGTATCCCATCTTTTGAAAAAGGTCCTGGAACCTAAGCTGGCTCAGCAACAAAAATGTAGAGATTATTTTCTCAGGCTGTTTCTGTATCAGCAGTTGGACAGCATTTTCCCTTCAGGGGAGGGTCAGTAGGCAAACACTGAGAGAATTCTTAACAGACAACAGGTCAAGAACACTATTTCCTTAATGATATATAACTCAGTAAGTATCTTCCTGATGTAATATAAGGTATGCTAATCTGACTGCAGATAATATCTATGATCTTGAGTTGACTGGGAATTAATCACAGGTAAGAGTTGATAATCAGCCTTTGAAACCCCTCACAGCCAGGGAATCAATCCCAACTGTCAGGCTTAACAGTGAGAATCTTCTTGAAGATGATGGACTAGGCCAGTAAATATATTTCAAATAACAGGTAGCTAATTTAATCAGTTGATACAGGAATATTTTTATGGATTAGGGATTGAGGAAAAATGGGTGAGGATAAAGGTTTTAAGGTTAACTAAAACTAAAAACTAATTTATAGATAGTCAAGCCATCTTGGGAGAAAGCCTCAGATGAAATTCTTCCACTCTGGCTGGTTTTGTAGCTTTGGCCTAGTTCAGCTGCTGGATATCAAAGTTGGATAAGCTTGACTGATAACAAATAATTGATGTTTCTTCTAAGACGAATTTGTTGATGATATTGTTAATGATTTGTATAATTCAATCAAAAGAATCTTGGTATCTCTAAGACACACCTTTGCATTTGGGTATGCTAAAAGAATATCATTCACAAAATGCACCAATTTATTCTCTTTAAATTGAATCATTTTTAGATCTCGATTTAGAATTTGAGAGAACTGGCTAGGTGAGTCTGTATACCCCTGTGGAAGATAAGTCCACATCCACTGGGTTTTCTCCCAAGTGAAAGCAAAGATCTTTTGAGAATCCTCTTGAATTGATATCGAGAAAAACATGGAACATAAATCTACCATGGTGAAATATCTATCCTGACTTGGAATGGAAGAAATTATAGCAGCTGGACGTGGAACAACTGGATGAGTTTTGATGACATAATCATTTACTGCTCTTAGATCTTGAATAAATTGGTAAACAAGTAGGTCATTTTAATCTACTTTTGGCTTCTTTATAGGCAAAATTGGTGTATTGTACTCAGAAAAGCACAGTATAATTATCCTATACGACTCAATTATTGGTCGTATACTGTCTATTGCCTCCTTAGTCAAGGGATATTGAGGCATACAAGGAACTGGTCCTTCCTTTGTCCTCACCCTGACTGGAGTAGCTGATTTTAACAACCCAACATTCATGGATGATCTTGACCACAAATCCTTAGGTATATCCTCAGGTATTGGATAGATACTACCTAGGTCATCCTCTGTACTGTTGGAAACTAAGAAAAGCAATGGAAAGGCCTTCAAAGATTTCTCTGGGAAGATGTAAAGAAATATCACCAGATTCAGTGCATTGGATAGTAGCTTGTAATTTACACAAAAGATCCCTTCCCGAAAGATTCATTGGATATTCTGGAACACACAAAAATGCATGTTCTATGGAAAGGGGTCCAATGGTTACCATTTTTGGTTGCAATTTAGATACTTTTTGAGTTATGCCTGTAGCTCCAACTACATTCATTGTGCCAATAACTCTACAATTCTCAGGAAAACTTTGCAAAACTGAGTTACTGGCTCCCATATCCATGAGAAGATCATAAATCTGGTCTCCAATAGTTACAGACACATGTGGTTCTGTGCTATTGGGAGGTTAGAAAGTTTCCAAGCACCTTTGGTCCTTTTCACCTCTATTCTGGTATCATTGTTCTTATTTACAATCATATTATCCTTAATCAAATCACAATTTCCATTATGCTTCTTAATTGCAAAATTACTTGAATTTCTAACACCATTTAGAACACTATTTTTCTTTTTCTCACAATTATTTTACAACACTACTCAAATTACTATCAACACCGTATAAACCATCATCAATTTTAATCAAATTATTACAAACACTAGTTAAATTACTACTATCAGTGGGTAAATTACCATTAACATTGGTTAAATTACAATTTTCACTATTACCAGTATTTAATTCAGATAATTTAACATTAACACCATTGAAATTATCATTAATTCTCTTCAAATTATCATTCACATTGATTAAACTATCATTGATTACATTTAAATTAATATTAACACTGATCAACTCATCACCATTAATTAAATTCTTATTATCACCAATTAAATCAATATTAACACCAAGTGGACCATTTCCATTATCCACAATTACATTATCATGATCTTTAAAACATAGAATTTCATCCATTTTCACTATATTCCCATTACCTTGATTAATTACTTCTGAATTTTGGGCGCACCTTCATAATGAAACTCTCCCTCCATTCAGGTTACCATGATTACCATTTCCCTGGATGTGACAGTACTTTGGTCATTCTACGGGCCTTTATGTATTCCTGCATCATTGCCATATTGGGAGCTTGAATAGCCTGGCAGCAAGCATTTGGCCATTGAAAACTATGCTGAGCATTAAATCCATAATTATTGCCATTATTCCAACTGGTCCGTCTATACCTGTAATTACTACTACTGTTGTTGTTGTTGTTATTATTATTGTTATTATTATTATATCTCTGTCCATATGATCTCCTTCTAAATCTACATTCTCTGGCAAAATGTCCAACACAGCCACATACAAAACATGTTTGTTGTCTTTGGTATCTTGTATTCCCTGAGTCATTTCTCTTTTACTCTCTGTTTTTCCTTTCTGTAGCCCTAAGAGCAGCTACAACCTTCACTTCATTTATCTCCTTCTCTTTAGCCCTATTATTTGCTTCTTTTGATTGTTTTCTCAAAGACTCAATCACCATGTCCTTATCATCACTGATGTTCTCTTTTTCCTGTGCATACACATAAGTTGCCTTCTGCTTTAAATCACTCAAGGTATACAATTCCCAATCCGGGCAACTATCTAGGAAAATTTTCCTTACATGGGGTACTGCATTTTGCACAAAAATTATCTTTACATGATCGATGGTGGCATCATCCAGAATATCCAGGCCTAGCTGCATTTCTGCAGCCTCGAGAATCCCATCAAGAAATGAGGCTGGCATCTCTTGTCCAGTCTGCCTCACTTTTTTAAAACTGGACCACGCATTAGGGTGTCTTGAGTTTTTTCCAGGACCTTAATAATTGATTTTTCTGGCCTGTTTCACCAGTCTGTAAATAGGAACTGAATTTAAATCCAGCTCCTCCCAGGCCACAGGCCATGGAGTCAACCCTTCTGTATTTCTTGTTTCCTCAATAAACTTATTCCTGTCATGATTCGATAGTATTTCCCCTAAGACAAATCAACAATCCTCAAAATCCATGTCATGAGTTTTAATAAAGGCCCAAAAGATCTTCATAAATTTGTCAGGATCATCATGAAAAATCAGAATTTTCCTCTTCAAACTATCCACACCTTCTGTTCTAAAACTTGTATGCTGCCTAACATGGAATATTCCGTCATCACGTATGACAGGCAAATCGCGTAGCAGGTATAAGTTAACCAGTTTTTCCTCCTCACTTAATGTCTTTTGTTCCAATTCTGCCCTAGAAAGTCTGAATTCACACCTTTATCATTATTACCAGGAGCTCAACCATACCCATTGCCCAGAAACTTATCTCTTTTCATGTATAATTCAACATTATTAACCTGAATCTATAACAACCTTATCATTATCTTCAATTCTGATTCCTTAGTATACCATTGACATATAATCTTAACCGAATACAACATAGACCTCAGTGGCCATCTCATACAATATAACATATAACAACACAAAAGCATCACTGGTGTATGTGCCACCATATCCAACAAAGTTACTTCCCACATTGGCCTTATACTTCCAAAATTAATCCCCCTTTTTATATATTTGGGAATACCTTTAAATCAAAAATAAAGAGTACTCCACAACACATTCCATAACATAATTAACAATTGTCCACTATATCCTCCATTGTTGTTAGTATCACACTTGATAGTAAACTCCACAAACTTGGTAACGGTGCACTAGTGATATTTAACTCCACTGCTATACAATTAACTAACACAGAGAAGAGTAATCACACAAAAGCAATACCAATACAATAGACCAAGATCAATAAAAACACCAAAAGGAAAAAAAAAAACAAGGAGAAAACACAATCCGGAGGGGAAAAAATGAAGAAAAACCTTTTCTCTGGGGCTATTTAAGCCTTAATAATAAATTGGCTGCACTCAAAGATTTTACGAATGAGCTGGTGGTAGGAGGAGTCTTCCCTGAGTGGTCACCACTCCGTTGGAACTTTCAGTCCACAGCCAATAGCTATCCCCCTTCATGGAATGTTCACTTCCCTCTGGCTTCCAGTTTGTGTCCAAACCTCAGAAAGTTAACTTCCTGTTCTCCTCTCAACCCACCATCTGGGGTAGTCAAACTCTTTTGGTAAAAACTGGGGTTAACTTACATATTTTATCTGGGTTCAGAAGGATGTGTAGGAGACAGGAATGGACAATAGGTTGGGACCTTACTAGCTGGGGAAATACAGTTCAAGAAATTATTTGGGCAGCCAACAGGAATGACAGTTGAATCCTAACTGCCACACTGATCCACCTAGTCAAGGAGTCTGTGAAACAAAAAAGTGACAGGGTAATACAGGGACAAAAAGATTTATAAGCACAGGGTTTTAACAATGATTGAGTGTCAGGGATAATGGTGAGAGGTCACACTGAATCTAACCACTGAAGACCACACAAGGGCTGGGAGAATGAGTTAATGCCTACATTGCTCTAAACAGACTAGTACAGACTAGAAGGGAAATGGGTCTCTCACAGAGTCATGTCCACTTCTGCTCCTCTTGAAGGTATAAGAAACGGGTCCACAGGAAGGTAGATTGAGGAATGTTAATCAAGGAGCTTGTCTCAGACTGGGATGTCCATCACCACAGATAGATCTTCTTGCTCACTTGATCTTCCCTGGCAGGTCTTCCTTTTCAGTGATAACTCCACACTCTTTGAGCTCTTTACTAGGCAGGTAAAGGGCAATCACACTCTCCCCCTTTTCCCAGCTTGACCATAGTCCTCAAAGGCAAACAGTTTTCTTCCCTTCATTCCATTTAGAATGACCATGGCTGACAGCCAAGGCTTTTTTACCCTTAGTCTGCCTGCTAAGTCTGCTTTCCTACTTTTAAAGTCTATTTCGTATTACAGAGGCCAATGGCTTCCCTAAGAGGAATTGATAGATTCTCTCTCAAATGGATGGTTTGGTTGAGAGAAAGTGTATTCCCACAAGAGAGGATGTTTCTGGATAATGAGTGGAGTTCCCAATCAAGGATTAATGATAAAGTCAGAAAGGGCCCACGTAACTGACTTCTCTAGCCAACTGGCAATCCTGCTGGAATATAGAGAATCTCTCAGGGTAAGCAATTTACAATGGCCTTCTCAACTGAAGAATTCAAATGCTATCTGTCTTATAAATATAACTCTTTTAATAACAAGGTGAATCAAATGGGGAAGGAAGTTCTTGAAAGTAAAGAGGGATTAGGAGAATTCTGTAACTAATCAGTTGAGCCTTGGGCAGGCTTTACCCTGATTGGGCAAAAGTCCCCCCTCTCACAGAACTTCTTTTCCCTTCCTTATCTATACCTCTATTATCTAACTGAAAAACTAAATGAGTAAGCTTTAGATGGATTATTGATATAGTTGATTGGAAGTCTGTAGAGCTGATAGTTTGTCTCTACTAACTGCCTACAAGATCTTCAAAAGCTGTAATAGTCTGTTTCAATGAGGGTCAGTCTGGACTAGGTATCATATAAGGCTACAGGGTAAAAGCACAAAGATCTGCTGGTATGAGGTATAGCTCAGCCTATGAGTGTTTGGTTAACACCACCCACATCCCTAGCTCCCCCCAAAACTCAGTGAGTCCTCTTCTTGTGGGCTTCCCCCTTATATACCCTGGTTCCAATCATCCTTAACTGCTTTTGGTTTCTTGGGGTTCCTAGGAATGCACCCCACTTGGATTAATAGCTTACAGTGTTTGTATAGTTTCTTCTATTGTTATTACTATTGGTGTTATTAAAGTTAAATTGTTGTTTGTAATAACTATTTCTGACAAGATGACCTGGTTTCCCACATAGAAAACACTTTCTTGCATCAGTATTTTGTCTTGGTGGATACTGGATCCTAGTGATGTTATTTCTAGCCTGCAATGTTGCTAAGTTTTTGATCTCTATTTCCTTCTGTTTAATTGTTGAATTTGCTTCCTTTAATTGCCTTTTGAGATCACTAATTGTTTCATTTGTGGTCTTTTCATTTTGCTTATCTTTGTCTATCATCCCCTGTGACCCAGAATGAATGTAAGTAGCAGTTTTTCTCAAATCCTCTAGGGGTAGCTCCTCCCACCCAGGACAGTGCAGTTGGAATTGGGATTTTATGGGTAAGCTGCTTCCTTTGACAAATTGCCTGCAGATGTGCTGTAGATTTGTGTCGCTCAGATCCTTGAACCCCAAAATGAATTCTCCTTCCTCAGGTACCCTATCTAGAAAGTTACTAGGATGTGCCCTTATCTTTTGATTTAGTGCTTCAAACCAATCCCAGGTATTCAGCATTTTTGCAAAGTTGGACATTGCCTAGGTCAAATCCTCCCTATACCTTTTTAAGAATGCATATAAGGCAGTGCTGGGCAAACTTTTTAAAGAGGGGCCAAAGGAAAGAAAATGATCATCTGTCAGTCTGTTTCTGAGGCAACTCTTTCAAACTTTCATTGTATTGTATCCTACTCATTGTATTCATCAGATTAGGAATAATGTTAAGTAGCCAGATAGAGCATTTCAGGGGGCTGCATCTGGCCAGTGGGCCATAGTTTGCTCATCACTGGTTCAGGGTATTGGATAATTCAAGGTCTGAGTAAGCTTCAGGCCAAGATGTAAACTTACTCTTAGTCCTTGTTTCCTGAATAAACTGTTGTGTTTTAGAGGGGGCAAATAATTCTTCAAGAAGAATTTTTATGTCCCAATAAGAAGGAACATAAAGCCTAAGTGCCCTTTTCCATTCCTTTAAATGAATTAGTTGTAATATATAGCTAGGAGTTGTTTCTACCCACAGCCCATAAATCATAGTCCAGAAAGAGTAAAGCATCAGAGGACTGCTCACTAAAACAAACAATGCTCTTCCTAAAGCCCATTCCATTTTGAAAGGTTGTATCTTTCTCCTTTAGTCTATTTATAGCACTGGTTTTTACAAAAGGTTTGTCCCTATGGAGCCTCTGTAGTTAGGTGTGGAGCTAATCCAATATGGCTACTGTCTGACTGCTACTCAGGTTTTTCTCTATTAAATTCCTTCTTTTGTGTCTTAGATCTTTTATTTTGGGTCTGGCTCACCACTATGTAAGAAAGGGGAGTAGCAGATAGTTGGGGTGTGCTCTGGTAACCCCTTTGACTTTATGGATATGGGCCAAAGCTACTCACACCCCTCCTTACTAGGGAGACAATCGGAGTTGTTTCACAAGTGAGGGTTCCCCAATATGGATAAATCAGGAATGAGAGGTTAAGGGGAGGTATTATCTATTGAATGAACCCCTAAAATCCCCTGGCAATTGCTCAGAGCTGGATTAAATTAAGTCAAGCCTCTCCATTGCCAATAGATGAGAGTAGTTTAAAATGGCGAGTAATCCACCTTCCTCCCACAACCCACGAAGAGGTCAAAGAGGTCATCTCCCTCCATAATCAGCTGCTGTCCAGATCTGACTCAAATCTCTAAGATGGGGGTTATTCAAGCATAAAACAATTCAAGGGTAAAAGAAAGGGTTTCAGGAAAAATGTTGGTGATTTCTAAATTCTAGTATCGGTCTCTCCCAAGGTTGGACCATAACAGAGATTTCTTCTGTAGCCTTCAATCTCAGTTAACTGACTCAAACCCCAGTAAAACTTCTGATCTAAATAACTTTAACCGCCTAAAAAGGGAATGTAGTAATCAAGGTTCAAGCTGGATTGGTTAGCCCTCAGGGGCCGGCTCCGTCCCACAGGAGTCCTGGCCCCTTGACCAAAACTGAGGAACTGCAATATATATCTTCAATGGTGTTCAATGAAGTTGAAAGATCAATGTGGCTGTTTACAGTAGTTGAAAGTCTCAGGGAAATTCTCAGATTTGGGGGGTTTAAAGTGCTCCAGGACCCATAAAATCTCTCCTCCCACCTCCCAGTCCCTGCAGAGATTAGAGAATAGTGAGAGTGTCTGTTGGAATCTTCCCATAATCCTCAGCCTTAAGTTTAACTGTCACTCCTCCTGGGTCCTCTGCATTCCATTCAAAATGCAGGATTGGATGGGGGCAGCTGGGTAGCTCAGTGGATTGAGAGCCAGGCCTAGAGACAGGAGGTCCTAGGTTCAAATCTGGCCTCAGACACTTCCCAGCTGTGTGACCCTGGGTGAGTCACTTGACCCCCATTGCCTACCTGTACCACTCTTCCACCCTTCCACCAAGGAACTAATACACAGAAGTTAAGGGTTTAAAAATATAAAAAAAATGCAGGCTTGGTTAACCTTTTTTTCCAAATTTTACCTAGTCTGTTACACCAGGAACATAGAGGAAGGGAATGAAATACTTTTTTGAGGTTATTTCTATACTAATGGTTTCATCCTAAGCCTTTGGGGGCATTTAGCACCAAATAAATCAATTTCAGACAATAGCTTTGGATGGGAAGCTGGGCTAAGGGTTGTTGGAAGGACACCCTGGAGTCTTTCAGCAAAGTATAAAAACTGAGCAATTATCTTTCTTCCCTGTAGGGAGACTCAGATTTTTACCTGGGGGTATATATTTGCTATAACAGTCCCTAGAGCCATAGTATATCTCCCACTAATTTGAAAGTCCAAAATATTTTGAAGAAGAAAAGAGAGCAAAAATAATTTTAATATAATTAAAGAATTCCTTCCTGCCACAAAATCCTTTATAATTGCCTTAATGATTACATATCTAGTCTGATATCCCTCTATGCAACAGGGTTGTCCCCAAGGAGAGTAGAATGGAAATCCTAGGAAGAATCATCAATGCCATTCTAGACATCTTAGAAAGGAAGTGCCTACTTTTCTTGCTTTTTAATCACTGTCCAGGCTATTCTATTAAAAGTCACTGCTAAACTTTTTGGGACCTTTGGTGTCCAATCCCAAAAGTGACTTCTGGGACACACAACAATAATAACTAACATGTGTGTCTGTGTTCATATATCTAGAGATACAGGAAGAGACAGACAGTGACGTGGATACAAAGCATTGTTACTATAATATTTCATTTGATCCTCACAATAACTTTGTGAATAGGCAGAGAACCCCATACTACATGTGAGGAACTAAGGGTTCATGAGATTAATTGAATGACTCATGCTCAGAATATGGTTATATGTGTCAAAGTTGGAACTTAAACCCAGGTCTGCTGACCCCAGATTCTGTATTCTTTCAATTACGCCACAGAAGCAAGTGAGTTACTGGTACTGATATTAACTCAATCTTTTCCTGCTGGATAAAGGAACCTCTACCCCATCACTTCCTCATAAATAAAGGGGAGATCTAAAAGTTGTTCTTTTGGTGGTCATTATGATTGTATAAAGGCTCAATTCTGGGCTTCAAAGCTTGAAGAAATTAAAATACATGGGGGAAATTCACACCTCAGCATCTGCCTACATAATTGTCTATTTATGTAGCAAAAGCTGTCTTTAAAAAAACAAAGTTTCTATCCTTTTTTTCATCCTCGAAAAATAAGCTATACAGGTTGTGCACTATGGTAATTCTAGCCAAGAATTCAGAAGAAAATAAATTTATGGACTTTTCCTCCTGCCACAGTATCAGAAGCCTTTCAAGTCTTTCTGAGTTGCTATTCATTGTGTAGTTTTCCATGTTCCTATTCTATAGTTCCCCTATTTCTCTCTTTGTGGGTTTTTTCCTTCCTTTGAGTTGAAACACTCTGGAGACACAGTGTTTGGAATGAGGTCTGGCAGTTTCATAGACCCTTAAAAAGTAGTTGTTGTGCCATCCTAAACCCACATGTCAGTGGTTTCCATTATCTGTCCAAAATCACTAAGTCTCTTGAGAATTCCTGACTGCTGAATTTTATTCCATTGAAAACATTTCTCTTATGAAAATAAGGGACAGGGCAGGGGGTTGGATAATTTCTGGAGTGCCTTTTGTCTCTGAAATGTGAGCTCTTACTCTATAATTCTCTAGCAAAACTAACTATGTTGACTGCTGGCAGTGGAATGGGGGAAAGACCAAAAGAAGAGTGCAGAGTAGGTGAATTGTATCCTTATGCTTGTGTAGTGTTTATATGGAATCTATAAGGAAAAGTATTGTTGATGGATTACTAGGTTGGCTAAGACTATAGTGCATTGGGTAACATTTATCTGGATAATTGCAAAGAAAGAATCAGACTTAAAGAAGATGCCAGGGCTCATGTATAACATTATTTCATTAGATGTTGTTGACAAAGAAGTTTTCCAGGTGTGTGTGTGTGTGTGTGTGTGTGTGTGTGTGTGTGTGTGCGCGCGCGCGTGTGTGTGTGTGTGTGTGTGTATGTTCTGTCCCTGGGCGTCATGTGCTATGACTCCAGTTAGAATTCTCTCTAGAAATAGGGAGTCACATAGTCACTTTTTTCAGGATGTCAGATCTGTAATAAAATGAGATTGAATTCTGGATCCAGTGATTATTCTGAAACACCATTCCAGAACCCAGAACATATGGGTGATACCTGAATATTCAACAGTTTTCACCAATAGGACAGAAGTTACATCCCCTTTCCCTTTCATTTCATAGGGCTTGGTACAGGTTATTTACTGACTTAAGAGTAAATAAAGGAATTTCAAATTGTGGTTTTCATACTTTCAAGCCAAAGGTACTTCTTTCCATTAAATCACTTGCCTTCTTTCTGTTCCTTGTCTGACTCTCTCTTTCATAGTTGTTTACGAGAGCTATATTTTTATATCTTAAGGTCAGAATCTGTGGCTTATCTTGGGCCCTTAGTTATGCTTAAGTAGGAAGTCTTTTTTTTATTTTCCATAAATTATTTTTTTAGGAATACTGACTGACTTCTCTAGGCAATAAATCTGGGGAAGATATCTGTGTGTATGTATGCAGAAACACACATCTATAACATATATTATATATAACAAATGTTATTAGTAATAGATATCATTAATAATTTCACAATCCCTAATGGTCACATTTCAGTTTATATTTTTATTATTATTTCAATTGTATAATTTTATTATATTTATATATTATATATTTTAATATTATGTTTTGTTTAAATACAATCATTTTTTTCTCATTGTGCCCTGTGTGTGTGTGTGGCAGGGAGGGATAGGCATGGGGTGCAATGAAAAATCTTTTAAGAAATAAATGGAAATGGAATGTCATTGATTTGGCAATAACCAAATAAAATATGCTACATGAATATGATGATATATTACTGAAATGATGAACTTAAAGAATATAGGTGGTACTGGAAAGACATAAATTGATTCAAGGTGAAGTAAACATAACCAAGGCAACAACATACATAATGACTACAGTAAGATAAGTGGAAAGAACAACTAGAAACCAAAAGTTAGACAATTATTAATAATAATAGTTTGATGTTGAGAAGAGATGAGATTGTACCTCTTTTCCTTCTTTGAAGAGGTTGACTATAACATCAGAATGAATTGACATTGTAAAAAGAGGCTCCTACAGTGTGGGGGTTGGGTGATAGGGAGAGAGGTCAGAGTGGGATCTCTCCTTCAAGTCA
Source organism: Gracilinanus agilis (assembly GCF_016433145.1). NCBI lineage: Eukaryota > Metazoa > Chordata > Mammalia > Didelphimorphia > Didelphidae > Gracilinanus > Gracilinanus agilis. Next base: position 179,179,530 of record NC_058135.1, on the reverse strand, counting down.
CCACAGGATTCCTCCTTCTACTGGGGGTTATTTGTTGATGGCTTTACTAGATGGAGTGATTTGATTTGCTTGTGCCAGGTACACTTGATGAAAGAAAGGCTTTTCTGTTGATTGAGGAATATCTTATCTGTTTATGATGTTGTTAGCCAGAGATAACAGGAAAAAACGTCCCCTTCACCAACCACTCTCCCTTTCAACTGAAATCAGCTTCAAAATGAAGAATCACCTAAAGTTAGGCAGCAGTCTTATTCACTCCCTAATAATTTTACTGAACGAACAAGAAACACTATCTGACTTAATAACTTGGCTTTAATAACAGGTTTGATAAAAGGGAAAGGATGGAGATTGAGGGAAAGAAGGTGAATGGGATGGGTAATTGATTCTTCATTGAAGCCCAGGAGTCCTTGGCCCAGCCAGGACTAATGCCCCAAACTGCGTTTCCCTCTCTCTTCCTTGCTAAAACCTTATTCTTATCTATTGTAGTTCTTTCTAAAGTGAAACAAGGGTCTCTTTTAATAAATGGATGAGGGTAGTCTGTCCCAGAGAGACAGGCTCTCAAAGAGTCCAAAAATCTCTCTGTAGATGTTGTATTGGTTAACTGATTTAGCTGGATCCAATATGGTTGCTGTCAACAGTTTTTCCTGTGGCAGCAGGAGTATAGGTTTGTCACAAGGGCTGGCTTGGCATGGAGTTGCAGACTACCACCTCCTTCTCTTTCACAACTTCCAAAACCAACTCCCAACTTGCTTGGGGGATCCCCCTTTTATCCTCCTGGTTTCAACTGCCTTCAACTGATCCTCCTTCTTGGGGTTCTTCTGACAGCCACCCCTATAATTCCATCTTATAACATGTTGGTTCTGAGAACCGTTCAAGTCCCAATTTCCTCCAAGACACTAGAAAGAAATTTATTTACAACACCCATAAGCAATGATAACTAATATTTGTATGTATGTTTTATCTCTTTAATACTATGTTATAAGAGTGGCTACCAGAAAAACAAAATTATTTTAAAAATTAAATAATAAGTGGGCTAGTTTGAACTGCCCAGGACATGTGTAACAGAGAACATTTATATCATACCCTGGATGTTTATTCCTTATTCTATCTGAACAAGGTTTATAAAGGGTTGAATTCCTGTCAAATAAGATAAGTGATTTAGAGCAATCAACTGAACTTGGGCAAAGAATCTTTCCCAGGAGATATGAAAAGGCCCAAATTGTTATCTTCCTACTGAGGTCAAAACAAAGCTCAACAGAATGTCAAATCTAAAGGTAAAGAAGCAAAAAATGTATTCTTACCTTTGATTTTGATTCATAGTCTACTATATGTCAGCTTGAGGTAAAGCTTCCAACAATGCTGGAGCTGGAAGATGATTTCTGCCAAACTCTTTTCAACTGCATGAATTATTTAACTGGACATGAGCCTAATGAGCCCCAGATCTGCTAGGAAGATAAGGGAGTAGATTCCAATCAATCTGAGGACTCAATTCCTGACCACCAGACCTACAGAGGTTTGATGCCCTACATCACAAATAGGAGCCAAAATAAATAATTATCATACAGAAGAGAGTGGTGGACCTGAATGAAGTCAGAAAGCCTGTGCTCAAAAAGAGCCCCCCACAACCACAAGACCTGTCTTACTGAGTTGTAGTGAGGTTCTAATGAGACAACACAAATAAAGCAATTGAAGGATCATAAAATGCTGTGTAAATATCTATTATTACTTTAACTAAAGGAATATGAAAGTTCATGACTTGTGAGCCAAAATCAGAACTCCAAGAGACCTCTGAGTCCACCAGAGCTATATTCTTAATAATCTGAAATTCTACTTTCAAGGGTAAAGGAAGAACAGGTGGGCTATGGGGCAAGATGTGCTTATTGGTTAATCAAGAAGATAGGTACTGCTAAGATTTATGCCCTCCACCCTCCCTGTTGTAGTCAATATACTATTGATGACCCTTGTCTGGTTGGTGTTTCAGACTTGAATGGTAGCACACCCCCAGGTTATAAAGAGCCACACTGATATAATAAGCTGGAAAGGAGAATGATTGGAGAGACTATCACAGCTGGCCTCCTTGCTGTTCCTCATGAAAAAGTGGTTTATCTCCCAACTCCATTGATTTTTTTTTGTTTTTTTTTTGGTTTTGTTTTTGTTTTTTTTACCCTTAACTTCTGTGTATTAGTTCCTTGGTGCAAGATTGGTAAGGGTAGGCAATGAGGGTCAAGTGACTTGCCCAGGGTCACACAGCTGGAAAGTGTCTGAGGCCGGATTTGAACCTAGGACCTCCTGTCTCTAGGCCTGGCTCTCACTCCACTAAGCTACCCAGCTGCCCCCCAACTCCATTGATTTTTACTGTCTGCCCTCCATTCCTGGATGGCTCTCTCCTCACTTTGACCTCTTGGCTTTCCTCTGGACTCAACTAAATCCTCACCTTTTTCAAGAAGCCTTTCTACATCCTTCTTAATGTCAGAATCTTCCCTCTGAGGTTATCTCCATTTTACTCAGATACATCTTGTTTGTACATAGCTGTTTTCATGTTGTCTCCTCCCATTGGATTGTTGGCAGAAAATCTTTTTACTTTTCTTTTTTCTAAATTTTAGCTTTGCATGAAATAAGTGCAATACTTTTTAACTTGACCAAAGAAAGGGTACAATGCAGGAACCTTACTCAATGGTGTCAAGTAGTTTAGCTAATATCGCTACCTAAACTAATTCAATGAGTTCATGTGAACAAATCTTGTACATTATTCTGTAGGATTCAATTTCCTTTGATCCTAGAGGTAAAATATTTTTCACCTAGGCCCATGTATGCTTCAGCATGGAAGTGTGTAAATATTTTTTGTTGTCCCAAATATCAGGGAAATCCTCTGACTGCCTGATGAAGGGTCTAGGGTAGTGATGGCAAACCTATGATATGCATGTCTGTGCATGCATATCCATTTTCTATGACACACAGCTACAGAGAAGTATGGGGCCACATGCTGAGCATGAAACATTTGCTATAGTGTAGTGTAGACACTCTGTGCACTATAGATGACAATTCTACTTATATTAAATGCAATTATATATTACATATATTATATATGGTTTATTAAATATAGTTTTATTTTACAATTATGCATTTTTGTTATTTAAACTATAAATATCATGAAATTATTGTTTTTTTTCAAAGTGACACACCACCCAATTTATGCTCGGGTTTTTTGGAGAATTTTGACACACCACGCTCAAAAGGTTGCCCATCACTGGTCTAGTGCACTCACCTTGCATATAGGAGGGAAAGTGTTGATTCCATTCACTTCCAGAGTCATTAGTTCAACTCCATTTAGTCTGTAAAGGCACCAAAAGAGATCTAAATTATGGGGGAAGGACATGTACAAAAATATTTATGGCTATTCTTTTTTGTGGTAGCAAAGAACTGGAAACTCAAAGGATGTCTATCATGTGGAGGATAGCCAAACAAATTGTGGTATATGATTGTAATGGAATACTTTTGTGCCATAAGAAATGAGAAAGATGATCACAAAACAATCTGGAATGACTTATATGAAAGGATGCTAAGTGAATCATACAGAACCAGGAGAACATTGTACACAGTAACTGTAATAAAGTACTATGGTCAGCTCTGAATGATTTAACTGTTGTCAGTAATGCAAGGATCCAGGACAACTCCAACAGACTCGTGATGAAAAAGGCTTTCCACCAACCACCACAGAAGGAACTGATGGAGTTTTAATGCATATTGAAGCATACCATTCTTTATTTCCTCCATGAAATTTTCTCTAATATAAACTATTATTGTCTTCTTTTGCAATATGAAGAACCAGGGAACATGTTTTGCATGATAACAAATGCCATCTATATCATACTACATGCTGTCTTGGGGAGGGGAGATGGAAGGGAGAGAGGGAGAAAACATGGATCACAAAATTCATAAAATTATTTTGAAAACTGTATTGACATCTAATCTGGAAAAAAATTAAAATTAAATTTAAAAACTACAAAAACTCCCTGGATCTCTGCCAGTTCTAGATTTTCTCCTATTTGGCTCTAGCACCATGATCTCCCAGGTGTCCTGCTGAAGGGTTTGCTGAATGTCCAGCAGCACCACCATTTCTGGAGCTTCAGAGGTAGATGAGAATTTGTTTGACTTGGGCTTTGGAACCTATTGTCAAATTCTTCAGCCCAGTATGAATCAACAAGTGCTATTGATTACAAGCCATAAAAGACCCGAGAGAATATCTCCCCAGGGAAAGACTGAGCTTAAGTAAACAGAGGAAACTATCCAGAGTTGTAGAATTCTTCAACAATACCAAAACCTAATGGCAAGGAAGGATGTAGAAAACAGAAGTTATTACAAATAGACTGATGCCAGGAAATAGCATTCAGCATGTAATGTGGCATAGTAGAAAGTGGGCTGAAGTTGGAGAGGATCTATGATCCAGTCAAAATGTTACTACCAGTTTGAACATGACCACAACGCAGCCATGTAGACCTCATCAAAAAATGAGAGTTGGAAAAGACCATCTCAAAAGTACCATTCTAAATCCTATAGCCCAAGATTGATTCTAAAAGGAAGAGTCAGGGAACTGTGTAGGAACTGTTGACACCAAAGTATATAAATTGGAAAAATAAAGCCTTAAATATACAGAAGAGGAATAAAAGTACTAATATTTATTTTATTATAAATAGTAATAAGAATAGAATATGGAGAATGCGACTGATATATAATTGTGAGTTATTATTATTATATTATATAAGCATTCTCCCTCCCTCCCTCCTTTCCTCCTTCTCTCTCTCTCTCTCTCTCTCTCTCTCTCTCTCTCTCTCTCTCTCAGTGCTTTGTTGGGACACTCTCTTCAGGCAAGCTTTGGTGAGATTCTTGGTGGTCTTAGCTCATGTGTGCTGAAGATTATTGGTGGATTTTTCAGTGTTTCCTGGCTCTTCAGGTTTTGGTTTCCTAATTGAGACTTTGGATTCTGGTGAGATTTGCCTTCAGATTTGCCTTCAGATTTGCCTTCATAATCTGAAGGCATTAGGATTAAGATTTAGGGTATTTGTAGCTAGGTAATTTTTCTACCTCTTTCCTATATTTCCCACTTTTGTATCTCTACCTTCTTATGAATAAAAGCTGACTACAATCATTTTGACTGTAGAAGTTAATTATTTTTTATAAATTATGACAACAATTCAATTATTTTCATTTTTATATTTAGTCAAACCAATTTTAAATCTTACAATTTCAATACATAGCTCATTTACATATTATTATTTTCAAGACTTTGGAGGATATAACTAAAAAACCCTACAAAACTAAAAAACTTGGAAATATGAAAAAATATGTGTCATACATGATAGAACTATGGACTTTGTCTTTTATTAAAACTCAGAGATGCATTGCTGGTCATGACAATCCCCAATTTGAAATATTAGAAGCCATAGGAGATAGGGAGCTTGAGGACATAAGAAGCCAGAGAAGACTCAGTAGTCATTGGGAGACATAAGCTAACAGAAACATAGCAGAGAAGAGATTGAGCCGAATCTTTAAAAGTGGACTCCAAAAATACTGAGATCTCAATTTATAGAAGGAAGAAAAAACTTCTGACTGAAAGGAATTGCTGGCTTGGCTTGTTACTCTTTAGTGCCAACTAGAACTGCAGGTATTTAAGAACTGAAATAGAATTAAGGAGAGTCCTGACATGATGTGAAGAGCTTCCTGGGCTCATTGCTTATAAAGTCAATTGAAAAAAGGCAAAGCCAATAGTGGCCTTCTTCTGCCCTCCCTGGCATAAGGAGGAGGAAATTCTTATAGCCTAGATAACTATTTTTCTAAGGAACTTTTTAGTTCTCTGGTTTAAAGGGAATAGGTTGTCCCCCAAATTGTTTGATGTTGTCAAGGGAGGAGACCTGTAGAATTATAGACCCCAATCTTAAGGCTTACATTTCTTTGAAAGGCTATAATGAGGGGCAGCTAGGTGGCTCAGTGGATTGAGAACCAGACCTGGAGAAGGGAGATCCTGGGTTCAGATACTTCCTAAATGTGTGACAACCCCTAGCAAGGCACTTAACTAACCTCCATTTTCTAGCCCTTACCTGTCTTCTGCATTGGCACCAATTAACAGCATTGATTCTGTCAGAAGGTAAGAAGTTGTTTGTTCATTTTTAAAAGAAAGAATATGCTGCTGCTGCTATATTATTTAATTTAAAACTGATTTAATGACACAAAAATAGTAGAAAAACAATTTTGTATAACAGGATAGCAGAGGGATTGAGAGAGGAACAAGTGATAAATGGTTCAGTCTATTCATTAAAAAAGACTACTGGGGGGCAGCTGAGTAGCTCAGTGGATTGAGAGCCAGGCCTAGAGATGGGAGGTCCTAGGTTCAAATCTGGCCTCAGACACTTCCCAGCTGTGTGACCCTGGGCAAGTCACTTGACCCCCATGGCCTACCCATACCACTCTTCTGCCCTGAAGTCAATACACAGTATTGACTCCAAGACTGAAGGTAAGGGTTTAAAGAAAAAAAAAGACTACTGCCATCCACATTTGTATTTTAGAGTAACAATGTCAACCAAATACAAACAAGAACCATTAATTCATACCAAAGGATTCCTAGAGACCACATATTGACTTATTTTTTTGTATTTTTATTTAGCTTATTAAATATTTCCCAATTATATTTTTAATCTGCTTAAAGCCTCCCACTCAACAGGAATGCTTCAGTCTGCTTATGACCCTCCACCCCCAGCACCTCAGATCTACATTCCTGAATTACATAGGGCAGTTAGTATCTCTATTCATTTGTTTCACTGAAAGGTTTCTATAAGTACATATTCACCCTTCACCCAGCCACATTCTGTCTCTGTCTCTGTCTCTGTCTCTCTCTCTTAGTGAAAGAATGTAACCCAGATTTATGGATGGACTATTAATTATTTTATTATTCATGTTTTTTCTTTAGTTTCAAACATGTACTAGGTATAAGGGATACAAATACAAATATTAAATATATATTATATTTAGATTATTCATGATTTTGCCTTCTACTGAATAATCAGTACGTCATACTTATTCTTTCTTTTGTTTTCTTGTTCAGTAAATATTTCATATTATGATTGCTTTGTGTAAATGAGATGCACAGGTTGGGGCTCAGGACCTATAGTGGTGACTGGTAGAAGTACATACCCCTCACAGAAAGTTAATCCCTATGTCTATAGTGGTAAACGTATGGCATGTGTGCCAGAGGGGGCATTCACAGCCCTCTCTGTGGACATGTGTGCCCTCACCCAGCACAAAGTTCACCAGAGCTTGTTTCTAGAAAGCCAAAGGGGTGAGGGGCCAGGCTGCTCCCTTCCTCATCACCTTAGGACATTTCTCACATTACCTACTCTGCTAAAAGGTCCTCCATCACTGACGTAGGTCCTAGAGAGTTGAATAGTAGCACTGTGGCTATGCCTCTGGGGAACCACACGTAACTGCCAAAATTGGGCCATGAGGGGCAAACCAGTTAACTTTAGCCCAGAAACCTAGAGTGAACCTTATAATTTTTAGATACCTCCAAATATACAGTCTGTAATCTCAGCACTGCTATTAGAGAACTCTTTAAATTAATCAGGAAAAGATGTAAGGTTGGATGATATTTACAACTTTAAAAGATTTGTGGTTTCATTTAAATGGGCTATAACCTTACTAAAAGAAATGAAATTAAAAAAAAATTTCCACCAATATATAGATACTACTCTTGAATCACAGGGCAGTGAGGTAACTCAGTGGATAGAGTGCCTGACCTAAGGTCAGGTAGACTTATCTACCTGAGTTCAAAATTTGATCTTACTAGCTATGTGACCCTGGGTGTCACTTACCCTTGTTTACCTCAGTTTCTCATCTATAAAGTGATCTGGAGAAGGAACTAGCAAACCACTCTAGTATCATTGCCTAGAAAATCCCAAATAGTGCCATAAAGTGTCAGACATGATTGAAAAAGACTAAACAAAACAATGAATCATAATCATCTAAAAATCACTTCATGGGACTCCTTTAATTTAGAGTTAAATATCAAAGAGTAAACAAGCTTCCTACTGAATTTAGGCATTGGTAAAAAGTGATGGAAAGTTTTATAGTCTCTCAAAAGCTTAAAATAATATATATCACATTCTTCTGAAGTTTATAATAGATCTGTTTCCCAGACTTGAGCTCAGTTGTCTGAATGGTTCACAAATCCCTAGGTATTGGCTTGTGGGAAAACTGAAGGCAAATTTTGAAGAAAAATGGAAACTTTGCTAAACAAATCACAACTCTCCATACTTGCCAGTAGATAGGCTGTAGAAAAGTTACTATAATCAAAGAATTTACAATCTGGCGGCTACCTTCTGGTGATGGACATCTGTAACCTCATATAAATAATTCCTCTGAAAACAGATGTGAAAATATGTCAATAATAGTAGCTGATTACTATTATATATATATACATATATATATATATCCATATATCCATATATATACACTGGATATGTATGTAATCTATATATGTAAATATATATGTATATCTATCTATATATCTATATGTATATTGTGGGATCCATATTGCTGAAAGGGGTTCAAGCTGCAGCACAGAATTCCACAGTGCCCCCCAGAATTCTAAGAGAAGGGGCAGTTAGAGGCAGTTGGAGTCCTAGTATAAAAAGACAGGACACCTGGCTTGGAGGGGCTTGGGTCTTAGGTCTTGGGTCTTGGGTCTTAATCCTGATCTGGGTGCTTTCACATCAGGATCAAGACCCAAGATCCCACAGTATCTATCTACATGTATGTGTGTATACATAAATACATACATACATATACATATATATGTATATATATATACATATATATATAATTTTGGCAAAATATTGAGGCTAAAGCCTCAGCAGCTTAGTAGTAACTGCCAGAGTTATTATTCTTTGATTCTAGCCTTCAGGGACTCAGGGGTCAACTCCATGCTCTGATGAAGCATTTGCCAAGAGAGCTATGCTAGTAAAAGCAGCCTTTTAATTTGTCATTCCAGGGCAGATGTGCTGACATAGTGTTTGTCTTGTCATAAATTTTAATGCAACTATTACTTCTGAGGTAGGTGTGGCTTTCACCACCTGTCAACAATTTATTAGTCATTTGAATTTCATGTGAATGTGGATCATAGAAACATAGAGTAATACCTATAATAGACCTCAGGGAGTGTTTAGTTTACAACTATCATTTTATAGATGGAAAACATGAAGGACAAAAATGTTGTGGCTTTTCCATAGGCATAGGCAGTTAGGAGCAAAGTTAGGATTCAAAACCAGGTTCTCTTGTTAGGAACTGAGGTCTCAGGGTCTGAAAAGGCAAAGGTCTGTTGACCCTTGATATCAGGTGAGTCCAGCATTTGACTAAGGGCTGAGATCCCTCAGCTTCCACATTTCCCACCATTCAAAATAACTGATTCCCTCAGTTCCCACATTTCTCAACAAGTGGCTGATTTGAGACAATAATATTTTCCCAGGTTTCTTTCCCCGGACCTTATTTCCCAGACAGATAAACATGTTTTATCAGCCCCTGTTTCTCCCCTTTCTCAGTTCCTGTTATGTCTCTGGATACCCCCACCTTCAGTTCCTTGCTCAAGGCTCATCTCTCAAGGCTACCTTGTTTTGAGAAAGTTTCTTGAATTTTCATGAGAAAAATTCCTTGTGGTTTTTGCCTTTAAAAGCTTGTGTATTCATTCAACAAAGAGAGCTCAGTTGTCAACAGCTATTGAGGCCTTTCTTACCCAAAACTTTTTCTTGTCTCTCTTCTTTTCCATTGCCCTTACTGGAGGAACTCTGGGTTCCCGTTCTGCCTCCCAAAAGGGGCTCAATCATTCTCTCGTTCTACATTTAAACCCCTTTACAATACATCACATCATTTTCCATCCTTCTATCACTATTGTTGTGATACTAGTTAGTTCCCAACCCAAGGCTTTTTGCCAATATTGTCAGTACAACAGGTGGGCTCTGAATGCAGATGAAAACTGTAAAACTAATCTGAAGTCTGATATCTAAAACTATCCCATAAAATGTAGTTATCAACTTATAGTCCATTACATCAATCAATAAACATTTAGTTAGTGCCTGCTAAGTGCCAGGCACTGTTGAAAGCCCAAAAGAGGGAAAATTCAGTCTATGCACTCAAAGAACTTATCATAAACCAATGTTTCCATGAAGCTTCATTAGCTTGTATGTATACAACTACCACTCAGCTAAGTGGCACAGTGGATGCAGTGCCAGACCTGGAGTAAGGTAAACTCATATTCCTGAGTTCAAATCTGGCTTCACACAATTACTAGCTGTGACCCTAAGCAAGTCACTTACCTCTACCTTAGTTTCCTCATTTGTAAAATGATTTGGAGATGGAAATGGCAAACCACTCAAGTATCTTATCTAAGAAGTCCCCAAAGGGGGTCATAAAGTGTCAGACATGACTAAAAAACAACTCAACAACATCAATACAACTATCAGAATACAGTTCAGCATAATTCACCTGATCTTGATTTGCTTCAAAAATCCAAATGAATTCATCTTATAACGACTTGGAAAGAGGAAAGTTGGTCAATATGTTCACTTCTTGCATTTCACAATCTAGTTGTCTACTTATGTAGATAAATAGCATTAGACTTATCCTAGGCACAACAGGGAGAGCAAATAACTGAAGGGAATGGAACTGAGGGACAGGAAAAATCTTATATAGAGCAAAATATGTGATTTGAGCATTCCAGGAAAGTCTTTCACTTCAAAATACCTCTCCTAATCTACTAGGCTATTGTTAATGACTGAAATACCACTTTAAATGGAATTCAAAAAATTCCTTTGTGTAAGATATTTTCTGCAACTGTGTCCTTTTTGAAATTAAAAATACTCCTGGAAGATTTATAAGAAGTAGTTATTGTTATATGTCTTTCTTTGGTGATAAAGTAAAAAGAATTGAAGTGCCTTGAGGCCAGGAATAGCCTCTCCTTTGTCTTTGTATCTGCAGCAACAAGCATGGTGACTGGTATATAATGTGAGATTAATAAAATCTTATTGATTGATTAATAAGGTAACCTGAAAACTATGAAAGTTTGAGGCATTGGGGAGAGAAGGAAAGAAGAGGATCTTAAAGTCTATGCCTATTTTTCATATCTTTGGCCTGTAAGAAGCAAGACAAGCCAGGTATTTTGGAACTGTGAGAGATGGAATATGGAAGGAGATGGGAGTGACAGTTGAGCTGAAGCAAAGACTTCTGGGTAAAGATCCAACTGAGCACTTGAGCTTTGGGGTTTATAGCCCATGGGAGAGGTGATTTTTTGGGGGCTCTGTGACGCACAAAGTGAAATCTGGAGAGTTTCCTGAGACCTTCAGTGAAGATTAATCATATCCCTTAATCTCTATTGGTTTTTGATCACACTGGAAATATACAACAACAGTTTCTTCAGTTTGGCCAGGATGTCTGGACTTCAGTGGGGATGGAGATGGAAATGGCAAACCACTCAAGTATCTCATCTAAGAAGACCCCAAAGAGGGTCATAAAGTGTCAGACATAACTAAAAAACAACTCAACAACATCAATCAATATTGATTGCCTTTTGCCCTTCATTTTCCTCTTTAGTTTAGTAACAATTCTAGCTATAGAAGTATTATTTGGGGATTGGGTCAGAGAAGCTGTAGATTGGGGAACACAGAAGAACCTCTGTGGGTACCCTACACACTGAAAAACTGAGAGGGGATATAAGGAAACTCTGCACCCCTTTTCCTGAGAACACCATCACATTTCCCTTGATTATTTTATTCCTATAATAAACCCTAAAATTTTGATTCAGTCATATCAGAGTGAACTCAGTTGGTGGGAGACAGACTGAGTGGGTTGAAGGAAGAAGAAAGCAGACCTCCATTTTTAAACCTGATTCCAGTTGGGGATTTCTGAGGGAGGCTTCAGTGTGCATTGCCTTGTATGAGCATCTTATTGGGGTCACACTTGTTTCCCCTGGAGGAGAAGACATTCCCTTAACTTCTCTACCCTGGCAGGAATGTCCAGGGATACCCAATTTTCCAAGAACCCTATTTTGTCTCCTAGAAAGGAGGGGGAGCTGTGGGGGAGAAGAGGCCCTTAAACATCAACCTAAGGGGTTAACCACTACACCCCAATTCTCCTGATCACTCTCCTTCTTAGAGGCCCCAATAAGCCATGCAAAAATAGGAAATAGAGGAAGAAATAGGGATAACAAGTTTAGAAGACCATTGAATTGGCATTGGCTAGATACATTTTCCATCAAAGTTCTTTTGTGTTTTGGTACATTTTGTGGATGTTTGTTTTAATTGAGAGGATTGTTTCATTTGCTCAAAATGTTCCTCTGATATCTTATCATAGCATGAAAATGAGAGACTCTGGGTTCTAAAGATTATTCCAGAAAAGTACATGGTATGATAGATGTTTCCAACCTTAAAAGTTACAATCCAGCATCAGACTTGTTTAAGGGCCAAAGATAACCAATTTTAAACATAAGGATTATAGATCTAGAACTGGAAAGGATTTCAGAAGCCATCTAGTTCCACTTTTTCATGTAATGGATAAGAGAACCAAAGCTCATAGCAGATAAGTGAAAAGTTTGCACAGTGACAGTAGGATTATTAATTTGTCTCCCACCATTGTCCTTGAAGTCCATTTATGGAATTATAGGAGGGTTATACTCTTTATTGGGATATTAGTGGATGATGAATTTTATGGAAAAATAAACCATAGGCAAATATGAGACAAATTAAGGATAAAAATGATGAAGAAATAACAAGTACTGACCTTAAGTATAAAGATGTAATTATGGTTACTCTGAGATTTGAGACTTTGTTACTTCATTGGATTTAGGGTCACAACATGATCATACTACATACATGATAAGGGGTATTATTTGCACCAAAGTGGAGACCACTCTCTAATTAGATGTGGTTATTTTCTGTTATCTCCAAGAAAAGGTGAGAATATGTTACATAATGACAAAAACAAAATTCATGACCCTAAAAGGAAAAAGGATATTCTGTAAACTCAAAAGAAGAATGAAGCCATAGATTATATTTTGCCATGGGGAAAATGCACCTCCATTTCCCTATTCATAGATTTCATTCCTAAATTATTATGGAACTTTGGAACATTGTATACAACAACTGAAGACCAAGGAGAATAAGACACTGACAGATCAAGAAATTTATAATCTATTTTATAAAGATTTTTCACTTAAACAAATTCTGAGGGAAAGAAAAAAAATTTTGTTATTTTTGTGAAAAGGTGAGCTAGGTAAAATACCCTATGCTCACTCTAAGGATAACGTAAATGAATGCCTCAAATCCTCAGTTAAGCTCCATTGTAAGATGTCCTAATTTATCCATTCATTGACCTTTATATTCATCATCCCTTCTATGGTTGTTCTGTAATGGAGAAGGTTAGTCTGGTACATGACCTTTTTTTTTCCTATAGAGAAGTCAACTTTGTGACTTCATTTTGCTTTTCTAAGTTTACAAACTATCCTTTAAATCTTCATTGTCACAGATGTCAATTTTTTGTAATGCAATTAAACATGAAAATTAAATGATGCATAAAAATGTCAATGTCAAATTAAGCTTCTCAGGCTCATTATTCCACAGCACAATGGCTTCCCCAAGAGATAATATATCTTGAGAAGGCACAGCGGGCAATGTACTTCATACTTCCTGCTTGTCTTCTTTTAGATATGAAAGGAATGGAGCATGGTATACCTCGGTATTCTTTTTTCCAAAGACTGCAGGATAAAGATTTCTTTAGTGCCTGGTTATGGTCAATCTCATCTCCCAAATTCAGGACCATCTTTAAGCTTACAGCATATTAAAGTGCAAAAATTAGCCAAGTGGTGAGAAGAATATGTAATTATGATTATTTCTGTTTTCCCAAGTCACTAGAGAGGGGAAAGATGTAGACACAGAATCATTCTAAATATCTAGGGACAAACCATTAGATAAACTGTCTTGGTATTTTGTTCAAGATACTAGCCCAAAAAAATAAGGTGAAGAAATTATAATTAAGAATAAAAACCAAAGAAGCATTAATTAGGAATAAATAGCAGAGAAACTTTAACATGAGGAACTGCCAGCCAATTGACAATTTCTCCCTTATGGATTAGATAAGTGAAGGCAATTCAGAACATCAGAAATAGTTTGGATCTATATGTATATAAATGAAATTACAGGTTCTTTCATTCAGGATCTTGCTGGCAACTTTCCCCTTACTTATTCCTCACAGCCTCTTCTCCTGAGTTCCTCTGAACCCCCTTCTTTTGAATACATTTCCAATGGAAAGGTAACCTTATTTGATGGTCACTTCTTACTTCATTAGAAATAAAAGAATGAATTACATCAATATTCTTACTTGCTACTTTATGTTGTTTTTCATGGAAAATGTCAATTGTAATATTGTATAGAGAAAAGAGTATTGAACTTGGTTTCAGGAGACCTCAGTTCAAATTATAGATCTTTCACTAAATACTTATGCAACTTTGACAAGTCACTTCACTTCTCTGAGACTTATTTCCTCATGTAGTAAAAGAGGGCATATAGTTTCTCATGAGACGATCTTCCTTTATTATGAATCCTTTGACTGTGTCTTTGAGTCACAAATACAAATCTTATGAAAGAAGCAATGCTGAATTCTTTTAGAAGGTTAAGTTAAACATACTTGCTTGACTTGTTTCAGAAATCCAAATGAATTGATGTTACAAAGACTGATTTAGAGAAAAGTGTGTTAATATGGTCACTTTCTGTGTATCACAATCTAATTGTTTCCTCACATAAATAGCATTAAATTTATTTTAGGCATACAGGGGGATCATGTAGTGAAAATAGCAAGGACAGATACACAGATAACTGAAAGGAATGGAACTGAGAGATGGGAATATTCATCATCTCCAAAAACTTCAAGCCATTTGAGCATAATTTCAAGTCACATTTAGGTAACATACTACTGTTGCCTAATAGAGAATATCTACTAAAACTACAAAGTTCAGTGACTGTAGGCATTTAACCCACAGTCTTGGACACCATATTTGTTACTTTCCAGACTAAATTAAGTAAATACAACCTGATCTTCATAAAATTAGAACAATGTGGGAAAGCCTAAATTTTATCTTTGTCTATTGATTATTTTTTAAAATATGTTTTTCAATCACTGCTATTGAATTTGTGACAAGTACACTTGAAAATTTATGGTGACCCAGAAGACAATGAAGAACTTTATAGGGAGTGAAAGTAGGCTGTGACATATTCTTAATTATGCGATCTATGCTCAAGATGTATTGTAATAGTTATCATTAAGAGGAGGGGGGCAGAATCAAGATGGACACTTAGGAGCAGCAAAAGTCCAGACCTCTGTGAAAACCCTTCCACACCAATCAAAAATCAAGGGGACAGAAAACCAAATCTAACAACAGGACAGAGCTAGGGGATCCTCCTGCTTGATTCAACTTAAAAGGTACACAGAGAAGGCTGAATTCTTGGGTTTAAGGAAAAGGAGTAAGGAAGATCCCAGGATCCTTTCCCCACCTACTGTGCTGAGTTTCCAATCGGGTTTCTGGAATCTTAGGGGAGGGCTCCAGCTTGGAGGAAATGCCTTGCTGTCATAGCTGTGCCAGGCTCAGGGTTCTAACCACAGATGGCAGCAAGGCAGCTGGAGGAGAGGCACAGAGGGGAGGGAAGCCTAATGACAGCCACAACTCTCTACCTTGGGCCTCCACTTCTCCAGGTTTTGGCCTCAGGGCACATTCAGCTTTCCAGATCAGCTCCATCCACCCTGGCTTAATCTAGTCTATCAATAGGGCAGATAATAAGGCTTCAGAGGGCAGGGAAGCTCAATCTCCAACACCCTTTCCCCACCAACTGCAGAGAGAGCCACCTTAAGAATCCTTAAAACACCTGCTGACTCAGATCCCAGGGCAAAGGCTGCAACTAGGACAGAATACCTCGATAACAGGGTGAAAGCACAGCTCCCTTCAGTTTCTGCTACCAGCTAGAGAAGATCTGACTTTAGGGCTCATTAATATTCCATCAGCCTAATCTAGTCAATCAGCAGAGCAGGGAAGAAGCCCTTTCAGCACAGAATATCCAGATCCAGCAAATAATCAGAGGAGGAAGATTACAGCCAATGGCAGGAGCAAAGAAGGAAAAATATAGACAACAGAAAAAATTAAAAAAAGAAACTACAATCAACAGCTTCTATCCAGATAATGAATAAAGAGCAAATGGAACAGAGGAGGACCAAAGAACACCAAGTAAAAATGCAGAAACTCCAGCAAATTGAACTCAGGCTTTGGAAGAACTCAAAATACAATTCAAAAAACATTTAAGAGAAGCTGAAGACAATTGGGAAAAGAACTTAAAAAGCAAACTAAATCATCTGGAAACAGAGGCACATGAATTAAATCAAGAAAATAGTGTCTTGAAAACCAGAATTGACCAACTTGAAAATGAGGCAAAGAAAGTGAAAGATGACCTACAAAGAAAAACAGACTAGAAGGGGAAGGATAACCAAAAAGCTAGGGATGAAATTCAGTCTTTAAAAATTAGAATCCAACAACTAGAAGCAAATTACTTCATAAGGCAGCAAGAGTCTATAAAACAAAATCAAAAGGATGAAAAAGTTGAGGAAAATATGAAAAACCTCACTGATCAAATAGATCCAGAAGAGACAATTTAAAAATTATTGGACTACTGGGAAATCATGACAAAAGAAAAAGCCTGGACATTGTTCTACAGGAAATTACCCAAGGAAACTGCCCCAAAATCCCAAACATTCTAGAAGAAGGAAAAGTGGAGATTGAAAGATCAGATCACCTCCTACATTTAAACTCTAATTGACAACACCCATGAATATTATAGCCAAATTCAAGACCTACCAGACCAAGGAAAAGATACTACAAGCTGCTAATAAGAAGCCATTCAGATATCATCAAACCACAGTTAGGATAACACTGGACCTGGCTGCATCCACACTGAAGTTCAAGGGAACTAGGTGTTATGTTGATCTTAACAGAGATATTTGATGAAGCTGAAGAGATGGCCTGAAACTAGAAACCTGCAGGACTCACTCCTCCCACACATACAGGCTTGAGTGAGTATGGAGAGGTAGGTACTCCTTACTCTCACTCCTCCCACCAAGCAGTTGGAAGTCAGTTGGAAATGAAGGCAAGACCAATGTCCCCTGGTAAGGCTCAGCAAGGCAAATCTCTAATGATGTTCACTTTCTCAACTTATATTCCCCACAGGTTTGACTGAGGGACAATAGGAGAAGCCTGATGTCTTGTTATCAGGGACAGGCGAATCTAACTTGTATGGGCCAGACAGCTGAAGGAAACTTAGCTGAAGTTGGATGTAAGTATCCCCAGAATAATAAACAGGCACTGCTCCCAAAAGATGAAGTTTATACTGATAAAAGAAGAAGGGAAGGCAGGGAAGGTGTTTCAAGGACTTGAATAAGATCTGGGAAGCCCTGAACTGTTAGGTAGAAACTGCTTCTCCCCCCAGAAGGGAGTGGCAGACTTTTAGCTAGCTTGCCCGCAAGCCTGTAATTATCACTTCTAATATCTCAATATCTAAATAACAATTGTGCTGTTGCTAGAAAGGTCTAGTCAAGCTAAATAAGGAAAACACTGAGCTGAACCAAGATGGTTCTTGCCCCAGATGGCCTCCAAAGAAATCCCAAAACCAGGAACAGCAAACAGCATGACCTGCTCACTTCAACCCCAAGGAATAACTGTCTAATTGCTTTCAAACTGTTCCCTCACCCAGGGTTCTCCAGGGGTGGTCCCCCGGAATTCTAGGTGAGGCTTGACCTGTATATTGCAGGAATTCCACCCTGCCATTTTCCATGTTGCACTAGGCCTACAACCAAGAATCAATTACTAAGCAAAAATGACTATATTCTTTCAGGGGGAAGTATGTCCATTTAATAAAATAGAAGACTTCCAAGCATTCCTAAAGAAAAGACCTGACTTAAACAGAAAATTTGATGCTCACACCCAGAACTCAAGAGAGTCACCAAAAGGTAATTAAGAAAGGGGAAAAAATTTAAGGGACCCAATAAGTTCAAATGGTTTGTATTCACATGAGCAAAGATGATATTGGTAACTCTTAAAATTGTTATTATCATTCATGGTAGCTAGAAGAAGGTACAGTGAGTTACAAACTATATAGCATTATATGTCAAAAAATGTATTAAAACTAGGGGTAAAAAAGAGGATAATGCTAAGAGAAATAGGAAAAGAGATAAAATGGGTAAATATATATTGCATATAAAAGCATATGGGGGAGGTGGGGAGAAGACAAATACAATGGAAAGGTGAAAGAGTTTGGAGACAGTCTCCAAAAAATTTGTAATCATTATAGTGGGAATGGTCAGAAAGATTCAAATGGAAGGAAAACCTCCAACTCCAAATTCAATAATTTTTAATATCATCATCATCATCAACAACAACAACATCAATATCATCAACATTATCAACAACAACATCCACATCTAACTATCCATCTTTTCCTGGCCCAGGAAAGATTTTTGCTGGGTGGCTTAACCTAATAGCATAGTATGCAGAGTAATGAATGAGAGCCAAAAGACCTAAACTCTAGGCTTGAGTTCCACTATGTATCATTTGGGGATAAAAAGAAAGCCTTCTTTTTCCTGGACTCAGTTTCTTCATTTATGTATGAGTGAAGCTTACCTGGACTCTGTATTAAGTCAATCAATTAAATTAAAGAATAAACCATGTAAACAAGAAAAAATAGTTATCATTAAGATATTATATGACTGGAAAGGGAGGCAGGGTTGGGGATCATATAGTGAAAGCAGCGAGGAAAGACACCTAAAGTACTATACTAATATCCATCAAATATAAAATATATATATATATATATGCCTCTATTGTTTTGGGTGCGCCACCTGGAATTATTTGAAGAACATGTAAGATAAGTATTGAAAAGGTAAGAATGGGTTTTGATAATCATGGTTGGTCTGAGATACCACCTCATACCTAGTAGACTGGCTAATATGACAGCAAAGGAAAGTGATAAATGTTGGAGGGAATGTGGCAAAATTGGGACACTAATACACTGCTGGTGGAGTTGTGAATTGGTCCAACCATTCTGGATGGCAATTTGGACCTATGTGCAGTGCAAAGGGCTTTAAAAGAATGCCTGCCCTTTGGTCCAGCCATACCACTGCTGGGTTTGTACCCCAAAGAGATGATAAGGAAAAATACCTGGGCAAAAGTATTTATAGCCATATTCTTTGTGGTGGCAAAAAATTGGAAAATAAAGGGATGTCCATTAATTGGGGAATGGCTGGACAAATTGTGATATCTGTTGGTGATAGAATACTATTGTGCTGAAAGGAATAATGAACTGGAGGAATTCCACATGAACTGGAACAACCTCCAGGAATTGATTCAGAGTGAAAGGAGCAGAACCAGAAGAACATTGTACACAGAGACTGATACACTGTGGCAGAATCAAATGCAATACACTTTTCTACTAGCAGCAATGCAATGATCCAGGACAATCTAGATGAACTTATGAGAAAGAATGTTATTCACATCCAGAGAAATAACTGTGAGAACAGAAATGGAGAAGAAAAACATATGATCGATCATATAATTTGATAAGGATATGATTAGGGTTTTGATGTTAAAAGATCACTCTATCGCAAATATGAATAACATGGAAATGGGTTTTAAACAATGATACATGTATAACCCAGTAGGATTGCTTGTCAGCTCAGGGAGCAGGGAGGGAAATGTATCATGTAACCATGGAAAAATATTCTAAATAAATAAACTTTAAAAAATAATCATGGTTGATTTACTCAAATATATTAGATTGCTAATCTGATAAAGTTGTTTTGAAGGCAATAAGATGGAACCTAACATTATACAAGAGTGACAGTAAACAAAGTCAGCCCAAGGTACATGAAAAGTAGGTGAAATTTGCTTTCAGCACATTGTCTTATTAGAAAATTAGAAAAAGGCAAATGCCACAACTCAGGGCTTGATTTCTTATTTTGTTGATATTCTATATTTAAGTCAGTGATGGAGAAAATGTTAATCATGTAGATTAAACATAAAATGGTCTAGTATACTTTTTTGGGGGTAGTCATATGTTAAATATTCATACCCATGCCCTATTCCCAACAAATTTGTAAGGTATGTTCTTTTCCTTAGAACACCAAAGTCTATGAAGAATCTATGTGCCATGTCCATTTTACACATGAGACAACAGAGGAAACACCTGAGGAGTTCAGTGACTTGGCCATGATCACACAGCTAGTAACTGACAGAAGAATTTGAACAATGGCACCTGAAAACTGGAATACTTGCCAAAATTTAAACCAATCAAAATAGAATTAAGATAAGTAAAAATTAATATATGATATGTGTGTTATTCTATGTGGGAATGTATCAGGTCAATTTACATAGAATAAAAAGTAGTTCTTATTTTAAACCTAAATATGAGCACTCCAAGAATTGGCCTTGAGCAAAAGTTCAAAAAGTCTAAGTACCAAAAAATTTCCAAGTAAATTGCTTGCTTAAAAGTGAATTTACCCTTCTGATTAAATTGGATATAATGCTATGATTGATTGAAAGGTCCATCTGATTAGCAGATAATCTTATTGAATTCCCAATTTTAAAAAAAGATTCTTCACTATTTCCACCTACCCTCTGAGTATAATAAAGCATTTAGAAGCAGCAAACAATTGTAACCCAAAGGAATATACTAGTAATAGGAGCTATGTCTTTTATTTGTTATTTTTTAAGTCAGCTTGATTTCTTTCCAGCCCAGGAACAATGGGATTGGGTTCATTTACATAGCTGATTTAGGTTCTAATCAATGTCTGTCAAACAATATATGACAACTTATTAACACAGAAGCTATGAAATTAATTACCACAATCTAATTCTGGAAATGGTCTTCAAGTAATTTCATCAATACTTTTCATTTGTGATGGAGTTAATTGCTTGGGAATTGATTTATTCCACATTCCAGTGGGCCATAATTAAATCTGAATTGTTCTTTTTTTTAATTCTTTGAAAATTCCTGGAGTTTGACATTTGGGAGAAAAGACTGGCTAATAATGAGCAGGTGAGTGAGTCATACTATTTAATTTCTGCTGAGGACAATCAGCAAATTAGATTTTATACCATCCAATGTAAAGATAGAAATAGTCTTGAGATGAGGATCTAAAATATTCCATAGTCGCGTCATTACTATTAAATCCCATTTCTTTGTAATGCATTCTTACTGTAGATTCTTGTCATTAATCCCTGATTCAGACAACTCAACTTTTAAAAAACTCAAAGCCATTAAGATTTCTTGGAAGCAGGCCATCTTGAGGCATTAATATTTTAAAATTCCTTATTCATTGTCAAGGATGAAGGATGTTATTTGCATTAGTCAATTTAATTGATCAAAGCAAATTTAATTTTTCTTTTGCCCCAGGAACTAAGTTGGTCAAAATGTTAATGGCTGTCAGAGGCTAGGTCTCCCATTAACTTATTAATAAGGAGTCTAACACTTGTGCTAATTTTAGTAACATCCTACTAATACATAATCTTTCCCTAAACAAGGTGCTTAGTCCCTCAACTTTTCTTATAAGGTACAAAGTTGTATATATAATATTTGTTACCTTTGTTTCTTTTTGAGTGTCTGAAAACTTGCATAATTTTTTCTCAATATTATCTAAGGTTTTTTAACACAGACATGCATGAATAGTGTACAATACAAATAAATATGTTCTATTTTCTTTAAGTTATAGGTAGATAGAGAGAGCCTATTATTTCCTGCAGTTAAGATTACATTGAGGTGGGATGGGGACAGAAAGGGAAGGGAAGAGACAGAGGTGAAGAGAGAAAGAGGGAAAAGGTGGGGGACATTTATTAAGCTCCGTGATAAACACTAGGGATATAAAAACAGACAAGAAAGTTTCTGCCCTCAAGCAGCTTACATTCTAAAGAAAGAAGAAAACACTAGAAAAGATTCTAAAAATAGAGAAGATAGTAAAAAGGAAGAGGAGGAGGAACAAAAGGAGAAAAGGAGTCCAGAAATGCTATTGATAGTGAAGCAGAGTGCAGTATTATCCCTTTCTGAAAAAGTATTGTGAATTGGCAGTCACCACCAATCTGGAGACAGGGGTCTCAGAGTGTAGATAGCTCAAGTGTACTGGGACAGTTGGCAAAGCAGAAGGAGGTAGAGTAAAACAAACCTATAAAGTCCTGTTCTGAGTAAAGATATCTTTCATCTTTTAATAACATTTCTGTAGCACTTGTTTCATGATTCTTTTTTGTTTTTAATATATTTTATTTCATTAAATATTTCTGAATTACACATAAAAAGTTTGTCATATTCATTTTTTAAATTTATGAGTTTCAAATTCTCTCTCTCCATCCTGTCTCTATCCCCTTCTTGAGAAGGCAAGGATTTTATTGTTGATTTTACATGTGAAGTCATGCACAATGTATTTCTATATTAGCCATTTTGCAAAAGGAAACACAGACAAAAAAATAAGAAAAAGAAAATTTTAAAAAGTATGCTTCAATCTGCCTTTAGAATTTACCAGTTCTTTCCTTGGTGGTAAATAGCTTTTTATAAGTAAATAGCTTACCCCCTCCCATTTTTTCTCTCCCTAGTTTAGGTATCAAAACAATATTTATGTCTATGAGCTCTTTCTTTGGCTTAATCCAATAATTCTCAAATTATCTCTCTTCAATCCATGTCATTCTTTTGGGTCTTTTGAAATTGATTTAAATCATTGTCTCAATCAGAAAAGGTGAGTCTTTCCCAGCTGATCATCCTTACAATATTGCTGTTACTGCTGGTACTGTGTGCCATTTTTAGGGGGAAATTTGCAGCATTTCTCTGATAAATACCTCATCACAGATCTGAGCCAAATTTATGCAGATAAGAGCCATTCCCCAGTTGATAAAAAGTCAAAGAATATGAACAGGCTGTTTTCAGAAGAAGAAATCAAAGTTATCAATATTCTCATGACAACATGCTCCCAATCACTATCATTTGGAGAAATGCAGTCACCTCAAATCATTCTGCAAATACTTGAGAAATGACCTCATATCATCTGCAAATAGTGATAGTTTTGTTTCCCTATTGCCTACTTTTCTTCCTTTATTTTCTTTTTCTTGTTGTTACAGCTAGCATTTCTAATACATATTGAATAAAAACAGCAGTAATGGATATCTTTGCAATTCTCCTGATCTTATAATGCATAATCCTTGTGATATGTTGCTGTAATCTCCTTGCCAGTGTTCTATTTTAAATTTTTGTACATATATATAGTCTTGGTTTCTTCTCCTCCTCCTGTTTTTTCTCTCCCTAGTTTAGGTATCAAAACAATATTTATGTCTATAGGCTCTTTCTTTGGCTTAATCCAATAATTCTCAAATTATCTCTCTTTAATCCATGTCCTTCTTTTTTCTGATATTTCATGTTTTCCTCTATTTTCCTCATTTTTCAAACTTTCTTTGATTGTTTCCTAACATAAAGTCATACATGCCTAATTCTAATTTTTAAAAATTATTTTCTTCAGTGATCATTTATACTTCTTTTTCCATTTGGCCAATTCTATTTTGATGAGTTACTTTCTTCAGTATTTTTGTGCCTTTTTTTAACAAACTATTTATTGTCTTTTCATAATTTTCTTCCCTGCTCTCATTTCTTTAGTTTATTTTTCCCATAATATATGGAAGAACTCAAATGATTTTTAAAATCAATTAAGAATTCACAGTTTTTTTTCTTTAAAGGCTAGATTGTATCTGTTTAAATTTACTTCATTGTCTTCTCCTGAGTCTATGTCTTGATCTTCTTTGTCACCACAGTGGGTCTTTACAGTCAGGTGATGTGTTCCAGTGAAATGTGTAGTCACTGCTCTCTAGGTCTCTATCCTTTGGGATTGCAATTGATACTGCTCCACAAGGTCCCTGATCTCTTTGGTCCAGAAATGATACTTTCTGCCCTTCTCTGACTCAGAAGTGAGCGTAAGCAATGTAATTGCCAAGAAGTATCTGGTCTTGCATCAGTACTACCACAAAAGTCACTTTTATTCGCTTTCTGACCAGCAGCCAGGTCTTCTAATCTGAGAGCTCCAAAGCTGTTGTTGGTGCTATTGCTACCACCTAGTCCTACCACATCCATGTAGACCCCTGGTCCAACCTCCACCTCTGTGTTATAAATCTCTCTTTCTGACAACATAAATTGTCTTGGGCTGGAAGAATGTCTTACCTTGACCTTTTCCCAGCTCTGCCATTCCTGAATTTGACTTGTAGTATTATCTTAAAGTTGTTTGGAGGACAGTATTAGAAAAGTTCCACTGAGTGTTGCCTATATTTTATTATTTTCTTAATTCTTTAGTTCAGGCAGACAACTAATATGTACTAAGTGCCTAATCTATGTCTACATATGCTTAATAACTTTATAAGGCAAGTAAGTAAGGTACTAATTCTGGGAAATTCAGGGGTCTTCATTGGGCATACATAAATGTCACTTCAAGAAACTGCTAGATCTTATTCCTTCAAGGATATCTCTGGGAAAAACTATATAAACACATCATTTATTACTCATTAACATCCCCTTGTAAATTAATTTATCAACTTCATTTCACATACCTTCAAATGATCCTGAGAGAATGGGCCACAACTCAGATCAATTTGTATCAGAGAAAATTTTTGAAGCATGGGGACTTCCCAGGCTGGGTTGTGCATTGTCATTAAGGTGATATTTTGGTCTCTGATGCCCTACCTCCTGAAAAGAGCACACAAAATGAAAATTCTGAAAACATTTCACCAGTATCACATTTTTACCTGGAGAAGCTTTGGCAATGAAGGCAATAAAAGAGGATAAGAAAGTGTGATCAAATCGGTTTGGATAGACAAAATAAAAGAAAGCCAAATGGCAACCCAGTAACTACATTCATCACAGAACAGGGTCAGATGCAAAAGGTAGTGCCTCAATTCTCCCTATATGGTTATTTCCCCTTTTCTCCTTTAATCTATCAGGTCTGGCCCAAAAGATGGAAGTGTTATTTACTAAGCACTCCTTCCCTGATGAAAAAGGCCTTGGTAACATTAAAAACTGACTAGAAGATTATCATTCAAATGTAATAGCAAAGACTCATTTACCAAATAAGCAGTATATAGAAATAGGCTGAATTCTACTAAAAGTGAACTCCTGTGATAAAAAAAAAAGAATATGCATAAACCTTCCTCACTTGTGAAATGAGGGCATAGGACTAGATAACTGAGAAAGTTCCTTTCAGTTCTAAACTTAAGTCACTATGATTAACAGGAAGATGGAAAAATGAATTTACTATAAGAATTTTCATCAGTTCCACCAATGCTTTCCTAAAGTAATCTAAAGGAAAAAACAAAATGAAAAACATTTGGGTCTCAGTTGAGACAACATTCATTTCAGGTCCTAGTTCTGGATGTTCTACAGAAAGTTATTGATTACTTAACTGAATTTCCTTGCCACATCAAAAGAATAAGGATATAATAATGTGGTATTTCCAAAAGCAAAAATTAAGCTGTTGATTGGATGGCACAGCTTTGACAATCTAAAATTCTTTTTATATTAGATAATTACATTTTTATAATTCTTTATAAACAAAGATTCTAAGTATAAGGGAAAATTTTTCTGAAAGATATGAAAATAACTAAATGTCTTTATGTGTTAATGATGCAGGTTCCAATTCAGAATAGTTTAAACAAGCAATTGTGGTATTCGAAGGGACAATATGGTTCCACATGCTCCTTCTTTCACTCCATCTCCACCCTCTGGGACTTTAAAGGCTGAATTATGGGGGAAATGAAAGAGAAAATGGCTACAAAAAAGAAGTGGAAGTGATAAGGGAAAGGGTAAAAGAACTGTAACAATGCAGCTTCAAGAGAGAAGTCACAGAGATGGAAGGTCAAAAAGTTCAAGATTTAAGAGTGGAATAGTGGCCACCTCCAGTCAAAGACTACAGATAACCACAGAGCAGATTCTGATTGGACAAATCCATAATAACACTCACACTCTATATGAGAAATCACTTGTCCCCTGGAGAAAAGCAGAAAAGGTTAGAAGGTTGTCTACTCACAGAGAATAATAAAGATTTCAGTATCTCTTCCACATTTATGCACAGAAAGATGGACATACAAATGTGAGGGAAAATGTTTGTACCAGATTATTCTTCTTGATCAGAATCAAGATGAGCTTAGACATTTTCCCTAATTTAACTTTAAATATTCCATTCAAAAGTTAATCACAATTCTCTGTCAGTAGAAGTTGAAAAAAAAAACAAAAACAGGTTGGAAATGGGAGGTTCTGTGTTCAAATATGACCACAGACATTTCCTAGCTGTGTGACTCTGGGCAAGTCATTTAACCCCAAGTGCCTAGTGATATTAACCTGGGAAAGCTGTATCATTGCTGGATTTTGACAGGACTCAGCAGTGAGGATCCCACTTTCATTCCTGATCTCAATTGTGCCCTGCCCTGCTATAGTTTCTAGCTTAGTGTAGATAAATTCATTCCCTGACCCTGAGGCTTCCCCATAGACTGGTAGAATAGAACCCCTTTCCCTTCTTTAAAACTAGAGTTCATTGAATTAAACACTGTTTATAAAACCTATTGTCAGTCTATTTACTTCTTAGTTTCACAGACTACCTGGCTAGGTGGATCAGTGTGACAGTTAAGGTCCAACAGTCACTTCTGTCAACTGCCATTCCCCAAACTGCCAAATGCAGTTTCCCTAACTTGTTTGGCCCCAGTCTATTGTCCATTCCTGTCTCCTACTCACCCTTCTGAACACAGATAAAATATATAAGTTAACCCCAGGTTTTACCTTAAGCCCTTACTAGCTCTTCTGCCTTGGAACTGTTGTGAGGAAGATTACTGAATTATTATTTAGGAGACCTAGCAGCCAGGGCTGGAGAATTCCAAATGGAATGGGGAAGCAGGAAGTGTGGCTCTCTCTCTGAGATGGACTCCATGGTGGTTGGGACAAGTTGTAACTGATCCTGGGAGACCTCAGATGAAGTGGAGTTTGCACCCAGATTTCTTGATATCCAGAAGAAAGATTGTTATCTACTTGTGGGAGATTTTTGGTAGAGACTATTAATCCCAACCTGAGTTGCAGGTTAACTTAGGTTGGGTTAGCTCCCAGAATCTACCCACCTGATGAAGTACAAATAGTGGTCCTGGAAGAGCTGCAACATTGCTGGAGTCAGGACTTTGCTGTGAGGATACCCACTTCAGTCTTGCTATTCTTTGGGCCCTGTCTTACTTTAGGTCTCAGTTCAGTGTAGATAAGTCTCTCCCCTGATCCTGTGGTTAGCCCATAGTCTGGAAGCATAGAAACCCCTATTCCCATCCTTTAGACCATAGTTCCCTTAATTAAATTTGTTACAAACCCTCTTGTCATTTTACTTGCTGGTTTCTCAGACCCCTTGACTAGGTGGAGCAGGGTGACAGTTAAGGCCTAACTGTCACTTCTGCCGACAGTCATTTTACCTTAACAGTTAAACCTAGTTTCCCTAACTTGTTTGGTCCCACCTTTTGTCATTCCTATCTCCTACTCACCCTTCTGAACCCACATATAATATTTAAGTTAATTCCCCTGGTTTTTCCCATAAGAGAACTGATACTTAAAATCGATTCAAAGACAGAAAGTAAAGCTTTAAAAAAACTTGAAGAAACATGCTAAATTATTTGACATTTAAAAATTCTCATCAAAGAAATGTTTAGTGACGAAAACACACCTAACATTATACTGATTGTAATAACTGAATTATAGGAGTAGTCAGTCTGTTCTGATCATTAATATTAACAAACTCATTTTTTAATACTGAAGAAATTTAATTTCCTTTATAATTTCACTTGTAGTATCCTGCCCAGAAACCTTATTTTGGACTGTGGACAGCTTATCAATAAGAACAGAGAGATAAAGCAAAAAAATTTTCTGATTCTATATCTCCTGCAAAGATAATTACATTTGCTTATTCCTGTTTGCTATAATTATGTGAATAAATGAATCTCTGCCACAAATAATTTTGGCAGAAACTTGGGATCTTTATTGGTTATTACATAGCCTCAGCTGTCAGTCACTGTGATCCACTAAAGAAAAATTTTTGAGATTTTCTTTGCTTGTAAAATTATTTTTACCCATTTTTGGGGGATTTAAGACTATCAGGGGATTATTGATATTAAGCTTCATTTTATGGTGAAGAAACTTGAGTCTAGAGAAGTAAAGCAAATCTCCAATGTAATGAAGAAAACGGCAGTCTGGGTTTGAATTCAGGTCCTTTGGCTTAAAATAGTCATCTTTCTTTTACATAACACTGCCTCCTTTCCTCCCTATCAATGAAATTTTCTTCCCTTTTATTGAAAAAAATTTCTTTACCACTCCTAGTTTCTTCTCTTCGTATTCTTTTGTCTCCTAGCATACAACTATGATTGATCAAGAAAAGGAAAAAACTTCCTCTTATTTGGATGTATTCTCTATTCTTGAGCAGCATTGTATTGATGCCATAGCTTTTTTCTGATGGTTTCCAATTCATCCAAAGTTTTATTTCACATCATATTCTCTCTCATTCCTTTGCTTATAACTTTTTTCCTCTCAAGAGCACTCATATTGGATTTTACCTACTAATAAACTAGGATGTCTCTTAGCCTCAAAATTTCATGAATAGGGAACCTGAAGGAATAGGAAGGTTAACAACTTGACACGGTTTATTTATTAAGTGATTTGGGACTAAGTGTAAGCTTTTCTAAATATTAACACAATATTCTTTTCTCTGTAATGACAGTATATTCCGAAACATACATGAAAATGTATGAATTATAACTGGGAGCATTTAAAAATTATCTCAGTATTTTCATTATAAAGACCAATGTGACAAAATCTGAATATACTGTCTGAATTCAGACAATAATCTGAAATATTAAATAACCTTTGCTGTATGAGAAACTGTTCTAATCATAAATTCAACCTCCCCTAAATTAAAGCAAGATAAATTAACAATCAAAAAAGATTCAGCTGATTCTTCTTGTCACTCATCACTCTAACCATGTTCAAGTTTTGCAAATGGAAGCATTCAAGGCAAGAGGAGTGACCCTTATTCTCATTGCCAAAAAAGACTATCCAACTTTCATGAATTGTTTTCTGTCTTTTTACCGATTATGAAATAATTTTGTTTTTATTATCATTTTTCTAATTCTATAATTATGATTTTATAACAATTCTTTCCATCTTTTTTATCATACTGTGCTATGGTCTTGAAAGGAGATCTTCTGAAATGCCATCTATTAGTATTTGAAAAAAATTCCTAATTTCCATCTACCAATGGTGATGATGGATATATTTACTTGCAAAATTGTACTTTCCTTAGAAGGCAATTTCAATTTCAATTTTCAGCCTCCCACCAAATGTCTTTAAAGTAAATGAAGCACTTCAAATTGTGGTACTCTTCTTTCTGACACAAGCAACAAGACTTGGAATATTCAAGTTGTGCTGTCATTTTTATGATCTATTTATTCTCAGCAGCAATGAGAAAGGAACCACCCTGATTGGACTCTGCTACCTTAGGATCTAACAATCTAACAATCTGTGTGGGGAAAGGGCAGTGTATAATGAATCTGAATGCCCTTATTTTTTTTTCCTCTATTTTGAACTTCTTTTGTGTTTATTTGCTCAGAATCTGTCATAATTCTCAATTTTATTATTTTTGATGCCATTGGATTATGGAATCATGTATCACAGATAGATAACTGGAAAGAACCTCAGAGGACAAATCAAGTTGATAAAACTAACTAAATCAAGTTGATAAAAGCCAAGCCATTCTAATCAAATAAACAAAGAAGAAATCCATTCAGGAGGTAACACAATTTTAAAGGGGTGATATCAAAAAGAGAAGAATGATAATAATATTTATAATAATAATGATAAATCTGATATTTAAGAGCACTAAAGTTTATGAAGTGATTTCTTCTTTTTCCGAGTTATGTAGTAAAATTATTACTGTCACTCATTAATAAATAAGAAAACTGATACTCAAAGAAATTTAGTGATTTGTCCAAAATTCCACAGCTAGAGAGTATAAGAGGCATTATTTAAATCCAAATATCTACTGACTCCAATTCTAACACTCTTTCATAGTTAGTGCTATTATGAAAACAGTCAACTAAGAAGACATTAGCACCATTTGATCTATATGCCTACTTTTTCTTCTCTATAAAACCTTTAGAGAATATACTGTGCATGTATAAAGAATATCATTGGAAAGATGAGAAGAGCACAAGCCAGCTTTCCAAATGATTTTCCACCACAGAAAATACCTTCAAAGACAACTAACTCCAACGGGAAATATGGAATACATATTTATATCAAAGCTACTGTGTCAGGCACTGTATTAAGTGCTTTACAAAATATCTCATTTGATCTTTACAAGAATCCTATGAAGTAGATGCTGCTATTATCCTCATTTTACTACTGAAGAAGCTGAGGCAGAAAGAGGTTAAGTGGCTCACCCAAGATTCCAGAGCTAATAAGTGTCAGTGGTTGGCTTTGAACTCGTCTTTCTGATTCCAGACCAGTTTCTTTCCTCTACCCAAAGAGAATATAACATCATTCATATTACTGACAAAAGGGCATGTGTTAAAATTTTGAAGAATATGTAGCCTCAGAGTTCATGATTGGGAGTAGTCATGAGAATTTCATTATCCAATGATCTAGTAAATAATCACAACAAGCAAAGCCTCAAACATAAGGAAGCACAGAGTAACAAAAGATATTTTCCAGTGTTATACTGGATGTTCTAAACGGAGGTCCAAAAACCAATTCTTTATCAATGGTAAGTTTTTCCAAATGCTTGTATTTGTGCATGATATCATCCTGATTGTTTAAGCCTGAGAATACTGTATGGACTTCTAGTGTAATTGTCTAAATGATCTAAATGTAGATAGCCATCCTATAGGGGAAAATGTTCAGTCCTGTGAACTTTCCTTCTTGTATTAGTATTTTGTATACTTTTTAGGTCATTTATTACTTGAAAACCACATCAGAAAAATTTATAAAATACCCAAAAAGTCTTTGAAGTTTATTGGCTATTACCAGTGTCTTGCCAAGAAAGATTTTCTTCAGACTACAAAGGATCTCCCCACCAATTTGTTGTTTCACCCAACCTGTAGAAAGCTCAGGAATTATTTGGGTCTATAATAGATCACATTTGCTTTCCTTTGTCTTAAAAATATCCTCCTCAGAATGTAACAAGATTTATCAGTTTATGGGCATTGCAGTGGATTTTATTTCAGATTCAGAAGTCCTTTACTTCCTTAGAGTCTTGTAAATAAGAATGTATCTCTCTTGTTCAGAATAATCCAATAATACTTGAAGTTTGGCAGGCTATTGGTTGATTTGTAATATCAATGACTAGCCTTTATCATCTAAAGAGATAAAGATAAAGATAAAGATGATAAAGATAAAAGATAAAGATAAAGAAGAAAGATAAACGGTCTAACTCTAGGGAAAATCTATGGTCTTTATTACGGAAAACAACAAAATCAAAATTTTATTAGTTTTATTGTTCTAATAATAATGCTACCAAGGAAACATATACTACTTTGTTAAAAAAAAGCAAGGTATATTATTTGCATAATACAATCCAACAGCCAATAAATCAACAAGCCTTAGTTATGGATCTAATATGTGCCATGTTTTATGCTGGGTGTTGAATATACAGATACAAACATGGTACAATTCCTATCTCAAGAAGTTTACAGTCTGGTTGCAGAAGACAACATATACTGATACAGATATATTTAAAATAGATACAATGTAATATAGGGGTTGAAATTAGCAGCTGGGTATCAAGAAAATCTTTTTATAAAAAGTAATGCTACCTAAATTAATCTATTTATTCAATACCATTGCAATTAAATTACAAAAGAAAATTTAATGAACTAGAAGACATAACAAAATTCATTTAGAAAAACAAAAGATCAAGCATATCAAAAGAATTAATAAAAATGTAAAGAAAGGTGGTCTAACAGTATCAGATTTTGAACTGTGTTATAAAGCAGTAATTATTAAATCTATCTGGTACTGGCTAAGAAACAGAAAAGATCAGTGGTACAGAACAGATATATTATCAATCTGATTTAGGGAACTTCTGAAAAAATACAAACTAGAAAACATTATAAATGTAAGGGGGATAATTTTGAATATGGTAAATTGAAAAGTTTCTATATAAATGAAAATAATGCAGCCAAGATTAAAAGATTAGGCAAGAACAGTTTCTCAAATAAAAGTCTCATACATAAAATATATAGAGAACTCTATCAAATATATAAGAACACAAGCAACTCCCCAATTGATAAAATGGTAAAAAATTATGGACAATTTTTGTATGAAGAAATCAAAGCTACATATAACTATATGAAAAAATGCTCTAAATCATTATTGATTAGAGAAATGCAAATCAAACCAATTCAGATATCATCTTACACATGCCAGATTGGATAAAATGATGAAGAAGCAAAATGACAAATATTAAAGGGGATGTAGAAAAATGGGGAGATTGATACACTGTTGGTGGAATTGTGAACTGATCCAACCAATTTAGAGAGCAATCTGGAATTATGCTCAAAGAATAATAAAACAGTTTATGCTTTTGGACCCAGGAATATCAACATCAAGTGAATTTCCTAAGGTGACCAAGGAAAATTGACCAAGGAAAATAGAAAAAAAACTATATGTTCCAAAATATTTATAGTGGCTCTCTTTGTGGTGGTAAAAAACAGAGAATTGAAGGGATGCCCATTATGGGGAATTGCTAATATAAGTTGAGGCCTCTGATTGTGCTGGAATACTACTACACCATAAGAAATGAACAGGTTAATTTTGGGAAAGCATGGAAAGACTTTCATGAAATTATGAAGAGTGAAGCATGCAGAATCAACTGAACATTATATGTAACAGATATATTATATATACAACAACAGAAATAGTGTTTAAAGAATGATTTATATTTGTCTATCTCCAGAGAAATAATAAATAGCAGTGAATAAGATAATTTTATACATATGTGTATCTTTTTGTCAAATGATGCCTTCTCTCATAAGGAGAGGAGTGGGAGGGAGTTAACTAGGTATTTAAAAGAAATATAAATAAATGAGTAATTTTTAAAAAGTAGTGCTTGAGATGAATCTCAAAGGAGATCAGAGATTTCAAGAGTCAGAAAAAGGAGAATATGAATTTCAGATTTAGGGGGATGTTATACAAAGGCACAATGATGAGAGATAAAGTTCAGTGAGTGGGGAACAGCAAGAGAGTCAGTTTGGCTGGAAGATAGAATGCACGAAGGAGAGCAGTCTGTAATAAAGTTAGAAATGTGGGTTGCAGACAAGTTGTGAAAGATGTTATGTACCAAACAGAGTTTATATTGGATATATGAGTTCATTTGGAAGCACTGAAATTTATTATATGAAGCACAATATAAGACAAAGAAAATACAAGGACAAAAATAAAAGCAGTCACTACTCTCAAGGAGCTTACATTCTACTGCAAAATATACTCACTTTTCAAATATTGACTCTTTCCATGTTTATAATAGAACCACCCATATTCTCGACAACCATGTGGGACCATACAGAGCCATAAGAACTATTACCTCTGACTTAAGCTAAACAAAATAAATGTATGACTAAGAAGGAACAAATGTTTTTGACTTATTATTTATTTGCCAAAATAAAACTTAATATATTTGTATTTTGTACTAAATATCTTCTTGACACTTGCATAGCTTAAAGCTCTCTTTAACAATTTTTGATTCTCCAATTTTTTAAACTGAAAAAGGGAAAAGAAATAGATAGCTCAAAGGGATAATAGGGTCTAGTAGAGTTTGCTTTTTTAATGATGAGTTTTAATTTTTGAAAGGTGTAAGGAAAAGTGCAATAGGGAGAAATTGAAAATAAGAGTGAGGTAGAAGAGGGGTGGGAGAAAAGTGATGATTGATGATTAAAGATGCAGTCTTATGATATACTGGAAAATATGAGGAAGGACAGGGTTAAAGGAACATGTTGACAAGTTAACTTAGTCTTTCCAAAGAGAAGTATCACCTCTTTGTCAAAAATTGAGATAAAGAAGGAGAGAGTAAGAGATTTCAAGGCATTTGAAGATGATGAAGAAATTGGAGGAAGAGCTAATATTAAATGTTTACAATTGAAACTTAAGATATCTGAGGATGAAGTAAGAGTTCTACAGGATTCCTTCAATGAGTTTCAGTAACCAAATCTTGACCAACTCAGGGTCTGCTGAATTAAAGAGATGAAAAATAGTGATAGATACAATTATGGAGCAACCATCCATGAATCACAGAAGAGAGAAGAGATCCAAGGGGGCTTATAAAATGAAATTATTCACAAATGTCTGTGAACTTCTCTAGGAATGCCTCTTCATTGCCCAATAGTTTTGGGGTAGTGATCCACCTGGTAGCCTGTTCATTATGTGAAATGTATTGAAGGTCACTTTGGACTGAGTTGGGGGGAGCAGCTATGGATGAAGATCTAGGAATTACTTACATTGATTCAAGAACCCTGGCAGTTCCTCTTCCCACCTGATTAAAAGTCCAGGAGGCTTCATCACAAAGCCAAAAAAGATGGATGCTTACTTACCCTGCTTATGAAACTACTTATAAATGTTCATCAAGGACACAAATGCTTCTCAAAGCACACAGTTTTTCAGAGACATGTCCAATTTTCTGTACCCCGTAAATTAGATGTGCTTGCACATGTCAAATGACTTGGCCATTTTTTTTCACCATCAGATGGGGGAGAAGGTGATCAACTGATTTGACCATCAGATAATACTATGAGATCCTCATATTTCACATGGAAAGCAATAATGACAAGAAATCAGCATTTCTGGTTTGGTGAAGGGGACCTGAAGGAGCTTTGCTGGTTCGTGACCGAGACTGTGACCAAGACTGTTCCATGTGAGCAGGTAGAGGATAAGGAAGATGGCAGCAGAGTAAAGAGCAGCTGTTTGACCTCTCCTAACCAAGGCATATAGGACTCCTCAGGGGGACATAAAAACAAATCCAGATGAACGAAGGGACCCCACAACAGGGTGCAGCATTGAAGGTACGTGGAATTGGGGTATTTCCACACTATAAAGGGGTGAAACAGCTCTCACTGGAGCATGGGCTGGGCAACCCCCTCACACACCCCCCACACCACCTACAACGCCAAAGCCAGCTCACAGGAGTTGAAGCAGGTTTGGGGCACCCATTAAGTCATTGGCAGCTGCAGGACCTGTTTCTGAGAGCAGCAAGACTTAGGACCCCAAGAGGCTAAAGAACGCGCGTGGACTTTGAACACAGACTATGAGTGCAGGCACGGGTGAAGGCTTTGCTGTAGGCATGGACAAGGATCTTGAGAGCAGGCTTGGACCTCTAGTGGGGACCCTGTGTAGACAGGAGCACGGCTGTGGAAGCAGCTCCCTGAGACTGTTGAAGGAGCCTTGGGCAGAGGGGCAGGCAGTGGGGACCACCAGGAGGCTTGACCCCTAGAACAACAAGACCTGAGACCTCGGGAGCCTAAAGAGCTCAGACAGACCCTGAGTGTCAGGATAAAGGTAAGAAGGCACAGGTCTAACAATGGCAAGCCAAAATCGGGAACCCCAGAAGAGAAAGATCATCAAGAAGAAATCTGTAACACTCAACAACTTTTACACAGAGAAAATCCAGACAACAGAGCAAACAACAGAGCACAACAAAGAAGTAATCATATCCAAACCTTCCCAAAATAATGAAAACTGGTCACAAGCTATTGAAGAGTTCAAATCTGAGATGATGAGAAAGATGGAAGAGATCTGGCAAGAAAATAACAGTTTAAAAGGCAGAATTTTGCAATTGGAAAGTGAGGCTCAAAAATCAAATGAACTGATAAGCTTATTGAACATCAGAAATGACCAGATTGAAAAGGAAAACCAAAAGATTATAGCCAAAAGCCAAAAGATTATAACAGAAAACCAGTCCCTAAAGGCTAGAATTGAGCAATTAGAAGCTAATGATCTCTCACGACAGCAAGAACAAATAAAACAAAGTCAAAAGACTGATAAAATAGAAGGAAATATGAAATATCTCAATGAGAAAGTGACAGACCAAGAAAACAGGTCTAGAAGAGACAATCTGAGAATCATTGGTCTTCCTGAAAAAGCAGAAATTAATAGAAATTTGGACTCCATACTAAAAGAAATTATTCAGCAAAATTGCCCTGAAGTTCTACAACAAGAGGGCAATTTAGACATTGAAAGGATCCATAGATCACCCTCTACACTTGTTATCAAAAAATAAGTATATAAGCTGAGTAGGTGGGTGTGATGAAAGATAAAGGGAAATATAGGGGATTATAAGGTGATAGAAGGAGGAATGAAGGTAGGGGAAGATATATTGGAGATAAAGGAAATGTGATGTGTAGGAGAGGGCAGCTCAAACAGGTTTATTCCCAGAGGCTTGAAAAAGAGGATACAGGGAGGAAACTAGGGTCAGTAAGAAATGTTTAGGCTTGACTGGAGGGTTTCTCTTGTTAGTTTCAAAGACTCTTGAGAGAGGGGTCGAGAGGGCCCCTCCCTGCCAGTCAAACTGATGGCTGCAGGAAGTCTTGAAGGTGGGTACTTCCTGTCAAGATGGATGACCCAGTTTCTCAAGAAATAAAGGAAAATGATTCTTTCCTCTTGGCCCTTGTCTTAATTTTCGACACAATGACTCACCACAGGGTTTGAATAGGTAACAAGGGGATTTATTAATACCAGGGTCAGTCAGAAGGGGAGAGGGGTTCAGGATTTTCTAATTGCTGTTGGGGAGAGGGGTGAGGGTGGGGGATGGTTCGCAGAGAGGTTCAGACACAGAGAGAGCCCGGCTCTCCCAGTCAGTAAGATTTAACAGCCTTTTAAATAAAGTCTTTATCAAACCTAGGGATAACTTATTTGAGGATACTCCAATTATCTAAAGAAACTAAAACCCACTATGTTCAATCACCAAGCCCTCCCTTCCAACCAGAACCCAAAGGAAAATCAGGGAAGGGGAGGGATGGAGATGGGAGACCAGGGAGAGGTCCAGAGAAATGAGATAGTTCCAAATTTCCCCAAAAGAAAATAAGCACAGGCCAAGGCCGAAGCAATTAGGCCAAAGCCAAAAGGCCAAAGCAAAAGCCCCCAGCCACAGTGAAAGCCAGAAGGCAAAAGCCCTGTCAGTTGGAACTTCACCTCTGTTTATAGCTTTAAGTTCTAACTGACTTTCTGAACATTCTAAAATGTTTAACTGACTTTTTGTGACCGCTACAAATTACAGAGGCAAAAAGTTTCTGTTAGCCACCTTGCATTACACACTAGACACAGAAAAGACAACCCCCAGGAATATAATAGCCAAATTCAAGAGCTTCCAAGTAAAAGAAAAAAATTGTACAAGAAACCAGAAAGAGATAATTCAGATATCAAGGAGCACCAATCAGGATCACACAGGATCTGGCAGCCTCCACACTAAAAGGCTTGGAATATGATATTCAGAAAGGCAAGAGAACTGGGTCTATAACCAAGGATCACCTACCCATCAAAACTAACCATTTTCCAGGGGAAAGTTTGGGCATTAAACAAGTTAGAAGATTTCCAAGTATTTGTACAGAAAAGACCAGGACTAAATGGAAAGTTTGATATCCAACCACAAAAATCAAGAGAAACATAAAAAGGTAAATAGAAACAGAGGGGAAAGAAAGAAAACTTGTATTTTTAAAATTTGCCTCTTTAAGGGCTTCAATATGATCTAATTATTGGTATTCCTATGTGGAGAAATGTTATGTATAATTCTCTTTAATGAACTCTATTCACTATTATAGTATTCACTATTATAGTAATTAGAAGAATTATTCAGAGAGGGAGGTTGGAATACTAAATGGTCTAAGATGATATGGGGGTGGGAAAGAGGGAGGTGAATAGTAGAGGACACCAAGAGAACCTTGAATGAATAAGAAAAATAGGATATTCTATTACACACAAAGAGGGTATGGGAAGGGGAAGGGATAAATACTATTATAAGAAGGAGAGGAAGATAGCATTAAGAGGTAATAGTTAAACCTTACTCTCAGTGTAATTAACCCTGAGAGGGAAGAGTAGCTTTATCCATTGGGATATAAAACTCTATCCAACCTTACTAAGAAAGACAGAAGGGAAAAACCAAGGGGAGCAGGGGAGTGGGGAAGTCAAAAAAAAGGAGGGGAGGAGATGGGGGAGGGAATTCATTAGGCCTTAAAAATAAATAGAGGGAAATAATAAGGGAGGGGGTAGAAAGGATAGTAAATCAAGCAAGGGGACTGAATTAGGAAAAACTATAACAAAGTTCATTTGGAATAATGAAAGATCAAGAATACCAAGGGAAATAATGAAAAAAAATGTGAAGGAAGGGGGCCTAGCAGTACCAGATATTAAACTGTACTATAAACCAGTGGTCATCAAAACGGTATGGTACTGGCTAAGAGACAGAAGGGAGGATCAGTGGAATAGACTTGGGGTAAGTGACATCAGCAAGGCAGTCTATGATAAACCCAAAGAGCCCAACTTTTGGGACAAAAATCCACTATTTGACAAAAACTGCTGGGAAATTTGGAAAACACTATGGGAGAGAATAGATTTAGATCAATATCTCACACCCTACACCAAGATAAATTCAGAATGTGTGAATGACTTGAATATAAAGAGGGAAACTATAAATAAGTTAAGTGAACATAGAGTAGTTTACTTGTCAGATCTCTGGGAAAGGAAAGATTTTAAAGCCAAGCAAGAGTTAGAGAAAATTACAAAATGTAAAATAAATGATTTTGATTGCATCAAACTAAAAAAATGTATCCAAAATCAGAAGGGAAACAACAAATTGGAGAAAAAAAAACTTTATCGCAAAAAACTCTGACAGGGGTCTAATTTCTCAAATATACAAGGAGTTAAACCAATTTTATAAAAAATCAAGCCATTCCCCAATTGACAAATGGGTAGGAGACATGAAAAGGCAATTTTCAGATAAAGAAATCAAAAGTATCAATAAGCACGTGAAAAAAGTGTTCTATATCTCTAATAATTAGAGAAATGCAAATCAAAACAATTCTGAGGTATCACCTCACACTTAGCAGATTGGCTAAAATGAAAGAAGGGGAGAATAATGAATGCTGGAAGGGATGTGGCAAAATTGGGACATTAATGCATTGCTGGTGGAGCTGTGAACTAATCCAGCCATTCTGGCTGGCAATTTGGAATCATGCTCAAAGGGCTATAAAAGAATGCCTGCCCTTTGATCCAGCCATACCATTGCTGGGTTTGTACCCCAAAGAGATCATAGATAAACAGACTTGTACGAAAATATTTATAGCTGCGCTTTTTGTGGTGGCAAAAAACTGGAAAATGAGGGTATGCCCTTCAATTGGGGAATGGCTGAACAAATTGTAGTATATGCTGGTGATGGAATACTATTGTGCTCAAAGGAATAATAAACTGGAGGAATACCATGTGAACTGGAAAGACCTTCTTGAATTGATGCGGAGTGAAAGGAGCAGAGCCAGAAGAACATTGTACACAGAGACCAATACACTGTGGTAAAATAGAATGTAATGGACTTCTGTACTAGCAGCAATGCAATGACCCAGGACAATTCTGAGGGATTTATGGAAAAGAATGCTACCCACATTCAGAGGAAGAACTACAGGAGTGGAAACAGAAGAAAAACAACTGCTTGAACACATGGGTTGAGGCGGACATGATTGGGGATGTAGACTCGAAATTACCACACCAATGCAACTATCAACAATTTGGAAATAGGTCTTGATCAGTGACACATGTTAAAACCAGTGGAAATACACATCTGCCATGAAGTTGAGGGGAAAGTCAGGGGGTGAAAGGGAAAGTAAGAGCATGAATTATGTAGCCATGTTAACTTTTCTAAAAAATAAATATTAATAAATGTTTAAAAAATAAAGAGTAAAACAGCAGAAACATTGGATGAAATAAAATTTTACCAGATTTGCTCAACCCAACAGGATAAAATATATGTTCGAGATGTGAAATTAGGTTGATGAAATTATCATTAAGGAAGCAATAGATTATTTTTTGTTATAAGCAGCTTCCCAAGATATCAGTTAAGTGACAAAATAGAAAGAGTATTAGACTGAAAATCAAGAAGACCCAGGTTCTTTGCTTCATATACCTACTACTATCTGTGATATGCTTGCAAGTTATTTAAAATTTCTCAAGGAAGATGAGTATAATTATAGTTATAGAACTTGCCTTATAGTACTGTTGTGAAATGAAATGATAGTGCATATTAAGTCTTTTGCAAACCTTAAGGTACTACTTAGATATCAGTTATTATTTTATGACATTAGTATGTTTACTATATTTGTTATACCCCTTCCTTACACCATTGCATTTTTCTCTGTGAATTCATACATACAGGGCAAAAACAGTTACTAGGATTATGCATTCACTTAGCTTTAGAAGGAATTAAAAAGCCATTTAATTCTGCAATCTTATTTTACAGATAAAGAAACTGAGCCCACAGAGAAGTAAAGCAACTAAGTCAAGGTCATGTAGGTAAATGGATAATAAAATCAGGAACACCAACTTGTCTTCTGATTCTAAATCCACGTACAAGGTACCAAGCAACATACAACTAATTTGGGACAGAAATATCTTGTTCACTGTCCTTTGCTCTACATCCTATTGAAACCTGAAACATATACATTTCCTTTTGATTTTGAAATCAATGGAGAACCTTAATAAAGGTATTTTTTATTATTCAGAAAGTAGATGGAATAGATGAAGCAATGAATTTTCTAGGGTTTGAATATGATCAAAATTGGAGACTTGAGCCCTGAAAATGGACAGTAAGGTCCCAAGAACAAAAATATCTGTTCTTAGAAACAGGGACAATGGCTTTAGAGCTGTGAATCATAGTTAAAAACTTCTATAGAACAGCAGAGTTTCTGATTTATATTTGAAGTTTGAAATCTTCAATTTGTTTTTTACTTGGGCCAAAAAAACTTTCTATAAGCTATAGGATTCAATTTTGAACCCCTTTCATGGCCTCATTATTCCCTTGCCCATTCCAGGAAAGTATTTGATGGACAGGATGAATGATCAAAAAAAGTGGCTGAGGGAATTAAAGCTTAGTTTGATTTGTCAAGATCTTTGGCCCACAAGTAATGTGGGTCAGAAAAACAAATATCAACTAATTTAACTCAAAATGCAGCTCCTACTAACAACAAATATGCAGAAATATTGTCCTAACTTTGGTACAACATAAATTGATTTCCCAAATAGCTACTTTTAGATGGGAATACTAGTATAATCTCCACAATTTGAAGGCCCAGACCAACTTTCAGAATTATATAATCAAGGTGCCATACAACAATGAATTAGAAGGTCAGGATGATCACCTAAGGTCATTCCTTAGGCTAGGAATATATGTGTTTATATAGGAATTATATATATATATATATATATATATATATATATATATATAATCTCAGACAAAAAACTACGTAGTTTCTTTAAGGATCAGGAGACATAAAGAAGCATTCCCAGGACAACCCATGACTGCTGCAGGGAAGATACTCTTGAAACTCTTTCTCTTCTAGCACAGAGATGAAAAAGCTCTGGCTCAAGGTGGGGCTAATAACCTTTTGACTCTATTTCAAGTTGATATCACTGTAACCCTACTAAAGGACCAAGAGACATTTCTACCTCTTTTTCTTTTTTCCCCTCTCTCTCTTTCCCTCTCCCATCTACAAACATCCATTCTGGGGAGAGGGGGGAGCTTTATTATTACATTACTGAGCAGATTCTCTAAGATTTAAGATTAGAGAAATTGAAGAGCTTTAAATAATTGTTAACCAACTATACATCATTTCAAAATATATTAAAGAATAGGAGATAAATCTTTAAAGGATAAAAATCTAAATCAAGAACAAGGTAAGTTGAATGCTTAAAATTTTGCTTAAAAACAATTGAATAGTTTTTTTTTCCTTCTAATCCCTACCTAGTGAAAGAAACACATTATTTGGTTTCCCTCCTTAATCTTGTTATAAATATTATCAAATTTGATGGGGGGAGAGAAGAAGAAAAGAGTTGATTTGGAGACCTTTTAGGAGCCACTACTCAAGAATAACTTGTTACATAGGGCACTGAGCCAAGTGTACACAAATAAGAATATTTGCTGGTTTATAAATGGTCAAAAGATACAAGCAGACAATTCTGAGAAATCAAAGCTATCAATAGTCCCATAAAATGTTTTAAAATATTACTGATTAGAGAAATGTAAATCAAAACAAGTGAGATACCACCTCACAACTATCAGATTGGCTAATATGATAGAAAATGAAAAATGTTGGAGAAGATATGGAAAAGTTTATTTACTAATGTACTACTGTTGGTGGAGTTGGGAAGTAGCCCAATTTTCAACTATTCCCAAAGAGCTAGCCTTGTGCATACCCTTTGATCCAGCTATAGCACTACTAGGTCTGTATGGCAACAAGATCAAAAAAAAGGTAAAAGGACCTATTTTATGAAAATATTTATAGCAGCTTTTTTGTGATTATAAAGAATTAAAAACCAAGGGTATGCCCAATCATTTGAGGAATGGCTAAACAAATTGTGACATGTGATTGTTATGGAACCTGATTGTGCTTTAAGAAATGACAAGGAAGGATGGTTTCAGAAAAACCTGAGAAGACATATGAACTGATGAAAAGTAAAATGAAGATATTGTACACAGTATCAGCAATATTGTACAATGATCAACTATGAAAGACTTAGATACTCAGCACAGGTAAAGGCAAGAGCTCTTCAGATTTCTATAGGAAAGATAGTTCATATGAGCTATTTGCCCTTCAGGATACTTGGATTTTGGAGAATATTTCTACTTACCATAATGATCCAAGACAATTCCAAATGGCCCATGATGAAAATCCTGTCTATCTCCAGAGTAGGAACTGGTGAACTTGCAATGCAGATTAGGACATTCCTTTTCAAATGCCTTTATTTTTAATGTTTCATTTTGCTTCTTTTTTCTTTTGCAACATGACTAATATAGAAATATGTTTTGCATGACTTCTCCTGTATAATCAATATAAAATTAATCTCAAGGAGGGGAGAAGGGCAAAATAGAGAGGGAATTTGGAAGTAAAAAAATTTAAAATGCTATTGTTTATTATCATTATGAATTATTTTGCATATATTTTGGAAATATTTAATGAAAGAAATGAAATGAAATAAATAAAAATAATTTTGTAGATATTTAAGGTCAGATTCTATCATGTCCTAATACAGATATATTACTATTTATAAGATAAAATATATAATTTAATCAGAATTCAGCAGTATATACCAAATATTATTATAAAGAACCTCAGATTACACATGATGTGAGTAGGGGGTTATATGACAAAAATGCTAATGTTGGTAACTTTTTTTCTCCAAATGATGAAATTTGAAAATATATGTATAATTAAAATATGGATTATTAATAGTAATTTTGGTAAGAAAATAGAAAAACTTCCTCTGTTTACTCCAAATTCCTTCTACTTTCTTTTACCTTGAAGATATTCTAAGTCTTCATACCAGCATTTATGGATTTGACTAATATGTTTCAAGGCAAATATTCTATGGCACTTAGCCCAGTGTTTTGAAGAAGCAAAAAAAGTATTTGTTAATTAGAATGGATTTAGTTTGGGACTAAATGAATCATCTACAATAATGCTGTCCAGTTAATGTAATTGTGTTTCCTCAATAGCAATCATTAAACCTGCATGACAAACTTGAAGAGGGATGGAAGCAAAGATGGAGAAAGGAAAGTAATAAAATTGAGGCTCAGAAAGGGTAAGCTTAAAAACGCACAATTCTTTATCACATGGTTTCCATTCTCTCAGTGAAAAGATAGCTTATTCTTTGTTATTTTTTAGAACATGCTATTATTCCACAATCACTTAAAACCAGAAACCTAGTACTTTTAAATGGTCTCATGGCTTCAAACCAAATTCATATCAAAAGCAGGAAATAGAATAATTTCTCTCCACAAAGTATATCCCACTCTTCACATCCACAATTACAGTGCTTGCTCCTATGAGTGATGAGACTTTTGTGCCTGAAATCACACATAATAATACTCCTCAAATGATCTTATAGGTATGTTAAAGGTATTCATTGTTGTATGGAAGGGTTAGCTACAACAGGAGAAGGAATGGAGCCAAGTGAGACTGAATAAGGGCAGAACATAAGGCTTTTATAATTCTCTGATTATTATGTGAGTGATGAAAAAGCCTTATTTATACTTTGTTAATAATATCATGTTAGAAATGTTGGATCTTAAGAGCAATAGAGGAGAGTTCCATGGTCTATGAATTTAACAAAGTTAAATGTAAAAGCTCCTTGAGTTTCTTCAGGAAATAAAGTCCTTCTGAGCTATTTGTATCTACAGGATAAGAGATTTGTAGGGATACTTAGATTTTATAAAATATTTCAATAATAAGTTAGAAATAATTTAGAAAGAATGTGCCTCTGACCCTTAAACTTAAAGAAAAAAATGGGTTTTCATGCTACATAGTTTCTCAAGAAATGAATACCAATTTTAAAAAAATATTCCATGGGGCAGTGGGTAGCTTAGTGGATTGAGAGCCACGCTTAGAGATGGGAGGTCTTAGGTTCAAATCTGGCCTCAGATGCTTCCCAGCCCTTATGTCTCTTCTGCCTTGGAACCAATACGCAGTATTCATTCCAAGACAGAAGGTAAGGATTTTTTAAAAATTCCAGAATTCTAAATGGTTAT
Source organism: Gracilinanus agilis (assembly GCF_016433145.1). Lineage (NCBI taxonomy): Eukaryota > Metazoa > Chordata > Mammalia > Didelphimorphia > Didelphidae > Gracilinanus > Gracilinanus agilis. Next base: position 179,134,608 of record NC_058135.1, on the reverse strand, counting down.
TCTGACTTTTTCTATAAGAAAGCTAATTTTCTAACAACTTCTTGGTTGATAATAACCTTTAGGAATTTATTTATTCACACTTACTCGGAAAGTTCTGGGAAGTTTGGAGTTGTCTCATGTCTACAGTGTTCAATCTATACCTGACTGCAAAACAAGATACTATGAAAGTTAGAAATATGGTATATTTTTATGCAGACTATATGGCAGAAAAAAGCAATGGAAAGTAGTCACAGTCCATATTCCCCAAAAGTGATTCCGTTCCATATACTCCCAGGGTATTTTAGTTCTCTGTCATCTCCGGAGTCAAAGTTCAAAAATGGGAACAAAGTTCAATTAACAGAAACTCTCTGTTGCCAGAGGATGGTGTGGGAGGGAAAGATACAGAGAAGCACAGATCTTTGCCCTGGCCTGGAGTCTGAACTATTTACTCCAAAGTAGTTGGTAAGTCTCTCTGCAAAGGAGTTAAAACTTGGCAGTGAAACTATACAGGCTTAATTGTTGGATCTTGGAATCTCTAGCTTCTTCGATAAGAAGTTGTTATTATATTAATCTTACATTTCTGTCTCTGAAGTTCAATCTAACAAGATCCTTTTCTTAACTCCTGAATCCTTAGCAAATAAACCTCTTGGCCTCAACTATTATGAATGGTGCCCTACAAAGTTCGGTGATTCAATTCGGTTATTTGTATCTTTCTCATTCTCACTAAATATTCTTACTGGGAGGTGGAGTTATCTTAACTGTTACAGATAAAATTAATATAGATGGATATATTTAAAGATATTTGGGTTTTATTAACCATATTGATAATTAAAAAGAACCACGTGCCTGCTATGATCTAATTCAAATGGCCTGTCACACCTTCCCCTTGGCTGCTTCCTAGGAAAAAGAGCATACTAATCAAGTTCTTTCTATTTAAGCTTTGCTTTACGTTTGGCTCATATCACCACGTAAGAACGAAGCCAGTTGAATCATGGGTAATGTATTTTGAAATGAGATCCAAATGTCCACAGGAAGTTTAGACCAGAGACCTCAAAATATTAAGATCAAGGACCCCAAATTTCCAATATCATATTCCCCCCTAAGAGCAGAGAGAGACTGGTCTCCTCGAATGCTCTTGTAAGCATAACTTTTAAATTACAGAAATTTGGGGATAAAAGAAAAGAGGACAAAAACAATGAACCAATGATTGCTAGCTGCATTGACAAAAGGCCAATTACGGGCAGTCCCCTTTGGCATAAGTATGTACATTCAAAACAAATGCATTCAACTCCCCATAGTTCAATCAATTGCACCCCAAAGTTCATTTTGGATCTTCATGATCCAGTGAAGGCTCTTCAGTCATCTTCATGATGCCTTCTCCAAACAGGTTTGTTGTCTGGATTCTGGGGAGATAGGAAATTTCTTATCCTGAAATTACTCTCAAAAGAACTTAAACTTTACATTATAGATTATAAAACATACATTCCCTTCTGAGAAGAATTATACATTCCCTCCTGAAATTACTCTCAAAAGAGTTAAAATTTTACATTATAGATTATAATACAGACATTATGATTATAAAACTTATACCACCCTCCAAGGAGAATCAATAACACATTCTCCCCTGAAGAGGGTACCCCAGGTCAGGTAAGGATACATGGCTGAGTCACAGGGTTGTATGAAATCAATTGGCAAAAGAAATAAAATAAAAATAAAATCCAAATAAAAGAGAAAAAAATTAACTTGTGAATGAAATGTAAAATGTCAAAGTCTTATGTGCAAAAAATGTAAGGAAAAATAAACTTGTAACAGGTCCTTGAATCAAGGCCCAATTAAAGTGATTTAAGCAATTTGCAATTACCCATTCAGGAGTCATGGCTACAAAAAATTGCCATCCTATATATAAGAGAAATAACAGGACAAATATGTGTGCAAGGGAAGTGTCTTTCCCTGGTCTGATTTGCTTGTACCTTCTCAGGGATGAGCCATAATGATAGCTAATCTTAGGTGCTCAGCTAGGAAATGAAGCTCAGGAGAAGTCTGGCTTCTAACGTATGTCAGAAAAGCTTCATGTGGTTCTTTTTAATTATCAGTATGGCTGTTAATAAAACCCTAATATCTTTAAATATACCCATCTATATTAATTTTATTTGTAAGATAACCCTGAATGTCACATGAGGCTGTGGGGCCAGTATTCCTGATTGAACAGCTTCTCCCATTGTTTTAACTAGAGAGATCTTTTATTATTAAACATAGCTCTTACTTTTTTTTTAAACCCTTAACTTCTGTGTATTGGCTCCTAGGTAGAAGAGTGGTAAGCGTGGGCAATGGGGGGGTCAAGTGACTTGCCCAGGGTCACACAGCTAGGATGTATCTGAGGCCAGATTTGAACGTAGGACCTGCTATCTCTAGGCCTGACTCTCAATCCACTGAGCTACCCAGCTGCCCCCATAGCTCTTACTTTTAAGAGTAACATCACAATACACTTGATGCCTACTATATCTCTCAAGCCTGAAGGCTATCACCTCTAATTTTCCCAGCCTTTGGCATCATTCAAAACTCAAGTAAAGCATTTCTTTCTACATAGAACCATTCTTGATCCCCCTAGCTTCTAGTGCACTCCCTCCTAAAACTCGTACTCATTCTTTATAAAGTACATATATCTTTATATATGTTCATATTGTCTTCCCCATTGCAAACTCCTTGAGGGCAAGGACTATTAAACTTGAGTCTTCATAGCTCCAGGGCTAGCTTGTATTAAGTAGTTAATAAGCATGTTATCACATGATAAGTGCGTAAGAGGTGCCTATTGATTTATTGATTGTATATTGATTAAAGTAGGGATTCTTTATCTGGGAATTTTAATATAATTGGTTTATTTTGTGATTCTATATATTTTGTGAACTTAAAAACATTATTTTGAAAGGAGGTTCAAAGCATTCACTAGACTGTCAAAGTGATCCATGCTACAAAAAAAAGTGAACAACCATTGGACTAAATCCCAGTACTATATAAACTATTTAGGGAAATAGGCAACAAAGGAGTCCTACAAAATTCTTTTTACAAGACAAATACAGTGTTGATACCTAAACCAGGAATAGAAAAAGAAAAAAAAGCTATAGACAAAATTCATTAATGAATATTAATACAAAAAATTTAAGTAATATACTAGCAAAGAGATTACAGCAATATATCACAAGCATCTTTTGCTATAAGCAAGTCGGATTCACTAGAAATGCAGGACTAGTTCAACATTAAGAAAACTGTCAGAATAATTGACCTTATTGATAATAAAACCAAGAAAAATAAGGTGATCATCTCAATAGATATGGGAAAAGCCTTTGACAAAATACAACACCCATTCCAATAAAAAACACTATATTTCATCTGAATAACTGGACCTTTCCCAAAAATGAGAAATGGTATCTATATAAAATTATCACCAAGCATTATATATAATGGGGATAAGCTAGAAGCCTTCTTAATAGGATCAGGGGTGAATCAAGGATGCCTATTATCAGCACAATTATTCAATATTGTACTAGAAATAGTAGCTTTAGCAATAAAAGAAGAAAAAAGAAATAAAAGGAATTAGAATAGATGAAGAAAAAACAAAACAGTCACTCTTTACAGATAATTTAATGGTTTACTTAGATAATCAACTAAACTAGTTGAAATAATGAATAACCTTAGCAAAGGTGCAGAATATAAGATGAAAGCACTTAAGTCATCAGCATTTTTTTACATTACCAACAAAACCCAGCAGTAAGGGATAGAAAAAGAAATTCCACTTAAATTGTGTAGGTAATATAAAATAAAACATAAAAATATAAAATTCCAAGACAAACCAAGGAATCACATGAACACAACAACAAAAATATTTTTCACACAAATAAAGTCAGATCTAAAGAGCTGGAAAAAACATTATTTGCTCATGGGCAAGCTCAGAGAATATAATAAAAATGACCACCTTGCCAAAATTTAATGGACTCTTCCTTTCAGAGATGAGTAAACTAAGACCCCAATAGTTACACAAGTAGTGGTAGACCTAATGTCATTTGAACCTGTATCTACCCAAACTTATGTACCTTTTCTCCAAGTCTTATACTCTTTATACTTATCTAAATAGTCAAATACTCATTTTTCTTATGTATAAAGGCAGTTCAGATCTGTCCACTCTATCTGTCATATCACTTCCCTATTCATTAAACTCCAAAGGCTCCCTATAAAATCTTGAATCAAAAATAAAATCCTGTTTGGTATTCAAAGCCCTTCATGAGCTCATCCCCTCTTACTTTCACAGTCTTCTTACACCATATTTGCTCCTCCTACCCTCTTAAATAATGTAGATCAGTAACACTGACCTCCTTATTGCTTCTCTCAAAAGGTACTCCATCTCTAGACTCTGGGCATCTTGTGGGTAATTTCCCATGCCAGGAATACTCTCTCTCCAAATCTCTTCCTCCTGTCTTTTCTATCTTCCTTCAAGTTCCATAAAATCTCGTCTTTTAAAAGAAACCTTTCTTGATTCCCCTTAATGCTACTGCCATCTCTATATTATCTCCATTTAACCTGTATATATTTAGTTCATACATAGTTGTTTTCATTGATCACTTAATATTTATTAAATGCCTACTATGTACCAGAAATAGTTATTCCCCTATTAGAATGAGTTCCCTAAGCAAAAGGGCTGTCTTTTGCCTTTCTTTACATCCTCAGTACTTAGTCAAGTGTTTGGCACATAGCAGGCTTTTAATAAGTGATTACTGAAAAATTGACTTGTACTCCCTACTTCCTAATCCTCATTTCCACCTTCAATGCACAATATCCCCAAGAACTTCTTAACATTCAACTCAGCAAGTTTCCTCATTCCAGCACCTTCTCTAAAGTCTTAAAAATAGAGAAGTTCCCTTCTAAATGCAATTATTTGGAAGGCTATGGGTGTTGTAAGGTAACAGAAATGTATTCCTCAAGGAAAAAGTCTAAAATCTTATAAATATCTCATTGTTCCATGGATTAAATGCCTTCCAGGAATTCAATATGACATAATTCATCTTATTTGGATGGTCAGAAAGACAATCACAATTCTCTTTCAAATGATTTAAAAAAATTTTTCAGACAGTGGTAAACAAAGAAATGCCAGTTTATAGTACTCAGATGTCCAAAAAGGAGCTTTATCTGCTGTAATTGGTTCTACTTATTGGGACAAATGTATTTGCCCTTTTAGCATGCTCTCATATATCCCCTGGATCAACCTTCACAATGCAATCAAGTTTTTCTCCTAGAGAAAATCAGAAATCAATCAGACTCAGGAATTTTTCCAGAAACTGCCTTGCCTATCTTCTACAGCTTCCTTAAAACGATGAAAACTGTATAAAACTACACAAACTGGATGTAGCATTATGAACATGAACAGATAATGAACAGATAACATTTACTCTTAGGCACAGATTGATAGACTTTCTGTTTTATAAAATTATAGAACTTTGAAGAAAGAAAACACTTTAGAGGTCATCTGACACCTCCATACATACCATTCATAAACTATGAAACTTATGTGTTATATAGGAGAAAGAGAATTCTATTAGAAATACATGAGTTTAAAGCTTAGCTTACTAGCTGTGTGTCCCTAAGTCACTTAATTTCTCTAATACCACCTCTTTCATAAAGTTGATGTATACATCACATGTATTCAAAGAGCCTTGTAAACTTTAAAGCAGTAGGGTAGGGACTGTCTTTTGCCTCTTATTGGATATCCAGAATTTAGCTCAGTGTTTGGTACATGGTAGGTACTTAAAAATGCATATTGAATATTTTCAGGTTAGTCATTCATCAAGGATGAAAAGCAGTTAGATAGATATACTAAGGCTTTTTCATTCTTCATCCAGTCTACAATCCAATATACTACATTTACTCTCTTTTAAGATATATGTCCAACCTTTGAGTCTGAAGAAAATAAAATGGGTTCCTTGCCTTTCCTTTCTTAGTGGATATTATTTTGAATCCATTCTTCTCCAAGCAGTTCTGTCATTCATCAAAGGAATAGGGAAGCATTAATAATTTGATATGTGTGTGTACAATTTAGCTATTTCTAAAAACATGAATCAACTCAGCTAAAAAATGTAAATTGATATTTTTCAGGCTATTATTAAAAGGAAGGTTATATGCTCTCACAAATCAAGAAATTTCCCCAAAATAAATATCTTATTATGTTTATAAATTTTCTAATTGAATTCTGAACTGACTTTCTAATGAGTTTCAGCTTAGGAGATAATTCCATGTTCAATAAAAATTTGTTTGCAGTTTCTTTCAGGAGAAATATGGTGGGAAGATGAGCAAATGACAAAAAAGAGCATGTCCATAAAAAGCTTTTCATTGTGACAGAGAAGATCAAAACACAAACTCAGAAGCCAATCGAATCAAAAGAGTTACAAAAGCCTCAAAGGAAAACAATGTGAATTGGACAGAAGACAAACATCCTTAATGATAATATGCCATATAGGAAGAAGACTATACAATGTTAAGTAGAATAGAGCCTTGAGATACCATTAGAGATTTTCCAAAATGGTATTGGACCATCAATAACTACTTTTTTTTAGATTTGGCTACTGAATTGGTTTTAAATCAATCAAATATTATCTAGTCCATGCATTTCAATGTTCAAAAAGCTAGCTTGAGAAATTTTGTAAACTATGATGCAAGCATCTACATATATTAGATCTAAGAGTCTAGTAACTCCTTGAGAAAAAATTAATTTAACTTATATATTTTAATTTAATAATTTAATAAAAATATACATATATATAAAACATCTTTTCTGGAACTTATTTTCCAAATATTCATTGAAGGTAATGGAATGAATAAAATCTAAGGTCTTTTAAGGTCCATATGTTGGGATCCTAGATTATTGCATAAAATGATAGGCTTGGAGTCAGTAAAATCAGAATATGGATCCTTCCCCAAACAGTTACTAGTTCTGTGACCCTGAAAAAACCCACTTAATCTCTTTGAGCCTCAATTTCCACATCTGGAAAATGAGGGGACTGAATTTAATGATTTCTAAGGCCTCTTCCAGCTCTAAATCTTTTATCCTATGATGTCAACTCTCCCCATAAGATGAATGGACTGAGGGTGTACTTATTAATTCACCCCAAATATGCCCCCTGGTCAATACAAGTGCAATTTAATCCCAAAAAATCCTTACTGGGACTTCTTTCTCTTCTTGGTCTCATTCATTTCCTCTTCTGTACACTGCTGCCACTCTGCTGTCTATGTTTCACTGTGTGTCCTTTAGTAAATGGAATAATGATATTTCTATCTTATCTGCTAAGAACAGATTCCACCCAAACTATACTTTCTAGAAAAAAACTAAATCACCAACTCAGGCAGCCTGTCATTTCTATGCCAAATGCACTGCCGAAAAGCCTTCTGTTCCCTAAAAGAGCTTGATGGAATCCAGATTTCCTGAGAGACTTGGTATCTAACTGGAAAAGAATTCATAAGCTTTAAATCAGAAAACCTGGTGTGCTGGAACTATAGTATATTAAAATATTAATCTTGCTTGGAGTTCCAGTACAAAGGGAACAAAACAAGTGATTTAGCCCAAGCCCCAATCACATTAAGGCTGCCCAAGCAGTTATTACTTTGCTTTGTCAGTCTCTAGTTAATAAAAGTTATGAAAGACACACATTTCCATTTTCCCAGGTGTCTGAGAACCTTTTAATATCATATCGTCTATGTTTTATAAAAACATGTTAATATTTTTAAACATCTCTCATTTTATTACCAATTATTTCTTGGTATTGGCATCTTAAAAAAATAACCTTTAAATACTCTCATTTCTGTATCTGAGTAATTAAATATGTTCATCTCCCAGACTGTGGAACATTGGTCAGCATCTCCCTGTACCTTTTGCTCTTAGTTAGATAGAAATTATGGAAGTACCCATTGCCCAGTGAAACATGTACCTGTTGCCACAAAAAAAATCCAAAAAAACTTCTAGTTGGAATCAGTTCATTTTGTCAGACATAAAACAAAACAAGGCTTCATTCCTTAACTTTTCTACAGAACTATCAATTAAATTAATGGGCATATTTAAAGATGATATGTTATGGTCTCACTACTAGGGCAAGTTCTTTGGGAGCCTCCAGACTATCTGAAGGAAAGTAAAATGTTAGTGAGCAATAGATTAACAAAAATGACATAAGCTTTTCAGGGCATTCTCAGATCTTCAAGGCTAATATATGTAATTTAACCAGTCCTTTGCACTAACTCTAAGCTTCTAAAAGCACAACAAAATAATAAGCCTAAAACCAAGTATACCTTGAGTTTTCTGATCTCACATGCCCAAACTTCTAACACTGGTCCCCCTCTTTTTTCACTGTGAACTCTGTCCTTTAGTTATCTCTTCCATACCCAGGGCTTCACTTTTCACTTCTGTTTTCACCTCCGAAATTTATTTACCCAGCCCAACATCTCACCTTAGCTTCATTCTCACATTTCCACCTATAAGCTAAACATTTCTACCTTAATATTTCACCAGCACCTCAAAATCATCATGTCCCAAATTGAACTCAATGTTTTCTCCACTTTACACCAGCCCTACTATCAGCACCATGACCATCATTTTTATTGAAGCTGAGTGACTGTGTTCTTCAGCAGTAAGCAATGGATAGCACCAAACTGTTAATAAACTGAGCATGGTCCTATTGCCTGTGAGAGTTAATATAGGGGTGCTATAAGTAGAGATATTTAAAGAGGAAAAAGGGTTGACCAGTAATCAGGTATATCCATTCACTAAATTATAGTTAATTCCAGTATAGCCTATTCAGTGTGAGAAATAGGCTT
>NC_058135.1:179085640-179125531 GCF_016433145.1 Gracilinanus agilis | reverse complement strand
AGAGATGGGAGGTCCTAGGTTCAAATCTGGCCTCAGACACTTCCTAGCTGTGTGACCCTGGGCAAGTCACTTGACCCCCATTGTCTACCCTTATCACTCCTCTGCCTTGGAGCCAATACAAAGTATTGACTCCAAGATGGAATATAAGTGTTTAAATAATAATAATAATAATAATAATAATAATGTTAAAAACTATACTAAGTCTATAGTTTTTTTAATTTTTAAAAATTTAAAATAATTTTTTTTTATTTTAGAGTATTTTTTCAAAAAAATTAAATTGGCCTCATGTTCCCTGTAATTATGCCTGATTAATTTTCTAATTGGGATCTCACTACTATATGTATGTATCAAGTCACAGATGAAATTTTCCTTCAGAAAGAATTCATCTAATAAGCCTTATTGCTGGGGGAGATTACAGTGTTTCTTTGCAGCCCAAAGGGAGAAAATTGCATTCATTGAGTAGCAGGGCTTCAACTAAACTATCCACAATCATCAGTGTGCATCATATTTCAGATATCCTGGGAAAGATACAGGAAAGATACATTTATTATTTTAAAAAAAAACCTTATTTTGGAGGTTGGGGAATGGCATAATCATGTAATAATCATGGACAGAAATGTATAGAGGACCACATCCCACACTGCCCTCTGGTTGGAGAAGACAAGGGAAGAAGGATGGGCACATGTGCTAATAGGTAATTCTCTTCCCCTATCCTGTGCCTGTGCACCTGGCTTTTCTCTGAGTATTTTTAATATCTCTCCATTGTGTTTCTCTAAATGGATACTCTGGTTTCCCTCAACCCCACATGGTTTTATTTACCCTTTGTCAGATATCCAAGTATACAACTTAGCAGATATGACACTCTCATTTTTAAAACTACTAATGCTGTAATGGTATGCCTTGGCAATAAAATAAGACACAGTGGCTGCTATGTATATAGTGATGAAGTCTATCCGTTCTATAGGATCTTTTAACAGGACAGAGATGAAGACCTCAAATCCTCAGGGTAGTATAAAGTCTCAACCAGATAGATTGAAACAACTTGTATCTCATGTGTTACTTCTTGTCACCATCCTTACACTTTGCTGTACAATTACAAGGCATGTCACTGGTTCCGGCTTAAACATTTGAAGACATTCATATCAGTATTTTTTAAGTTACAGAAACAAAAATAGTAAAACATACAACACATGCTTACTTAGAAGATTCCTATATATAAGCTAAAACTTGGGAACTTGCTAAATTCACCAAATGATAAGAAAAAAAAATTTCAACTCCATATCATTGCCTTCCAATCCTAACTTTTAAGTTACATCACTTTGCCTTATACTTTCCTGATTATCATTATTCATCAGAAAATATTAAGCAAGAATAATAACAAGGATAGTTTTAGCTTCCACAATTTAGTTTATTCTTCTTGAAAAGGAAATTTAATGCAAAAGCAAAACATATGATATCACTTACATATATATATGTATATTATTTGGGTTTAGGCTTTAAAAAATCACTCTATAGAAAAAATGAATAATATGGAAATAGATAACAAGTGACAACATTTGCACAACCCAGTGGAATTGCTTATCAGCTCTGGGAGAGGGAAGGGAAAGAAAATGAATCAAGGAAACATGGAAAATATTTTTAAATAATTTTTTTTATTTTAAAAAGGAAATTTAAAACCTCACAAAGAGGGGCATCTGGGTAGCTCAGTGGATTGAAAGTCAGGCCTAGAGACAGGAGGTCCTAGGTTCAAATCCAGCCTCAGACACTTCCCAGCTGTGTGACACTGGGCAAGTCACTTGACCCCCACTGCCCACCCTTACCACTCTTCCACCTAGGAGCCAATACACAGAAGTTAAGGGTTTAAAAAAAATTTTAATTTAAATTAAAATTTTAAAATTTTAAAAAAAACCTCACAAAGGAAATAGAACCCTCCACTGTCTCTCAAGGATTTGTATAAAATTTGACCTCTGAAGTTTTATTTTTGTTGTTGTCTTGTTTTCACTGGCTTTCTTTTGAGAAAAAAGACCCAGATATCAGTTGAAAACAATGCTTTTAACCATTCAATGGTAAAATATTCCTGCTGGAAATCTACAGACATCAGATCCTCTACAGCTCATGTCAAAATATTAGGAGGAAAAATGAAGGAAACTCCATTATGGAACTATATAATACATAATTACAAAGAGGAATTAAGGAAAAATCATAACCTTTGTGTCCTATAAACATAATCTACATGGCATGAAGAAATATTAATAATGTTAGCTTAAAAGCTCACCAAAACTTACTATGAGAAAGTTCAATTTTTGTATAATCATGGAGGAAAATGTTATGTTTTAGAAATTCTCTCCCTTATTTATCCAATAAATAGATAAGTGTTATTTGCAAGGTACTGTACAAGGTGCTAGGTAAGAATCACAGACAAGACACAACTCTTGTTCTTGTGTTCTTTCTCGTCTAAAATATGAATTTTTCCTGTAATACAGAAGGCACTTTGAATGAGTACCATTTGTAACTATCTTTGACATTCAATGGATGTCTCTAGCCATAATCTTGGGTAAAAAGTGAAAGGCCATCTATATAACTGATTTGAAAGGCACAAGGAAGGCACCTCCCTCTCAAAAATTACTCCCACCTCCAATTTGCCATAACAGTATTTGAAACCTCATTACTCAAAACATTTTCCCTAGATCTGTGATTTTTTTTCCCTCTGAAACATTTTGCATTTCCTCTGGATACTCTCTCTTCATTCCTTGACACTACTTTTTCCAGAGTCTCTTCAAATCTGTCCTATAGTTCCCTTCTCAATCTCTTTTTTCCAATTTCTTATTGATGTCTTACCCAATAACCATAGGTGTCCTCAAGGGCTCTTTCCTTAGTCCTCTTCTCCATCTCTCCTACCTAGCTTGAAAATTTCATTTGCCCCCAAGTTTTCAGTTATCATCTCTCTACAAATCATTCCTGGGTCTATATATTTAGACCTAGTCTCTCCGGAATTACAGTCCCAAATCACTGCCTTTTTAGACATCTCAAAATGGATGTCCCAGAGGTATATAAAGCTTAACATGTTCAAAATTGAACTCTATCTTTCCAAAATAAACTGTCTCCTTTCCCTAATTTTCCCATTTCTATTGAAGGCATGACCATTTTTACAATCACTAAGGTTTACAGTCTTGGGTTCATTTTTGACTCCTCATTCAATTTGACCCCCATACATCTTAAATAATGTCAAATACTAACATTTCAATCAACTAATAAACTACCAACTAATAAATATTTGTTAATTATCATACATATGTGTATGTATTTATACATACATATACACACACACTTCCATTCACACAACTACAATTCAAACCATAAAATACTTCTCCTCTGAATGATTGCAATAACCTTCTAACTGGTGTCCTCTTTTCAAAACTTCCCCCTCTCCAAAATATATATACATGCATGTATATATTCCCACATATATGTGTGTGTATTTAAACACCATATCACTCCCTACCGTGAGTTCCAGTGGCTCCATGTTACATCTGGGATCAAAGATAAACTCTTTGGACTGGCAATTAGTGCTCTTTATAACCTAACCCTTTCCTACCTTTCAAAGTTTTCTTACACTTTAATTTCCTTCACACACTTTGTATTATAGAAACAGTAACCTCTCTGAATTTCATCAAAGACAATATTCTATCTCCTACATGTACATTTACACTAGCTGTTTCCCACAGCCAAAATGTCCTTCCACCTCACTTCTGCCTATTACTTTCCCTGACTTTCTTCAAGATTCAGTTCAAGTCCTACTTACTTTAGGGCTCTTACTTGGTCCTCCTACTAGCTAATGCCTTCCCCTCTGAGTACCATCCATCTACTTAATTCCTCTCATATCTATTTAACTATTTAAATGTTGCCTTTCCCATCAGAATGAGAACTATTTGAGGGCAGGGACTATATTGCTTATCTTTCTTTGTATCTATAGAAGTTAGCATTGTGCCTGGCACAAAATAAGAACTTAATAAATGTTCATTGATTTGATTTTAAAGAAATCTAGGTATGGAAACTTCTGACTGATGAAAATCTGCCACTTTTCCTTACCTTATAGTCTTTGACATTTGTCTGAGTGATTGACAGGTTAAAAGACTCACGCTTAATAAATGCATCAGAGACAAGATACAAAAATTAATCTTTCTGTGTTATAATGTGTAGTTTCTCTATACAAAATTGATTCCTTAAAGTTAATAAATTTAACATCCCCTTTTTTGCAGGATATGGGACTAGATGTATAGAACTCCACAGATAATATTGGAATTGGTTAGTTTTACTTACCTGTTTTTCTTTTTTATTCTTTGTTATAAGAGATCGCCCTCTGTGTATGGGAAAGGAAATATATATTTTGAAAATAAAGAGCACTTAAAAACCAAAAGTGTCAATAAAAATAGAAATTAACACAATGATACTCTTCAAGAGCTTTGTGGAATGGGATAACACATTAAGCTAAGTTTCTATTGACACATTAGTATGAATTAATATGAATTCCCAATTGCCAACTAGCATTCAGCTAGGCGGAATGAAGCACCTAAAAGTAAAAGCCAATGAGGTCAAGTTGGAGAGTTAAGATCATAGTGTTAACTGTTTATCTTGAAATATCTGTGTATAGTCTCCCTCTATTCCTGTAATATAATGAGATCTTGGGTATCCAAAATTCCATATTAAAATAATGGACCTCTAACGTGGAAGCAGTTAAAGAAGTGAAAGACTAGCTTAGAAAGAGTATGTCAAAAACAAATTCTGCCTCTATGCAATATTGCTTCAGATTGACCCTGGGTTTGGCTGCTCATCCATATGCCAGCAAAGGTTAGAAAATGCTATTACTAGTATAGGATAATATGTCACTAATATATACTTCTGTTCCATAAATGATTTTATGTAGAAAATCATCAACCAGGAAGCTATTAAAAATTAGTCAGGTTACTAGGAAATAAAACAAAATCACTGTCATTTCTAAGAGCAAAGTGATGTTTATGTGCTATATAAAAATTTTTCATGAGTAGGTTAATAGATCAGAAAATCCTCTACCTAGAGACTGCAAAATGTCTCCTCTGACATTTATTTCTTAGAAAAAATTGGTTCTCTAACTCATCTAAGTAAGATTGTCTAGGTGAGATCACAAAACTGTAGTCTCCTCTGTTCCCCACTTTCTTTGACAAACAAGCCAAAGACTTGGCTCATTAGTTCCTCCTAGTGTTTATTATATTTGCTACCACCTTTTCTGGATAACTTTGGCCTATAAGAGTAAATATAGGCCTTTTCTTTCTTCCTTGCCCTGAAAATGGGCACATTTGTATTTGGTATGTTACTAAGGGTTTTTTTTAAAATAATTAGTAGAGATGAATTAAAACAATAATCACTGGAAGACTATTAACAGTAATCACATCTATTAATCCTGGCCCTAGTTTTATACTTCTACAGAGCTACATTGTGCTCCCTCGTTCCCTCTTTCTCTTAATCTCTCTCTCTTTCTCTTGCTCGCTTTCATTCAGGGACAGCTACTTCAATCATATCTGGGCTGGATTTTTAGATCATTTATCAATTTCTGGTAAATCTATTTGATTAGATATCTCCAGCTGTGATCCTTCCAAGACCATAGAAGGATGCTTCCTCTGCCTGTGTGTGCTCTAGCCATCAAATTAGTGAAGTAGTATTCATACCTTCAACTCCTCAGATAAGAAAGCTAATTCCCTTGCTTAACTCTCAAAGATCTCTTCTCATGAGCTACACTAGGTCAAAAATTTATAACTTATGTTTAACAAACTTAATTAAGGTAACAGTCTTAAACTAGAATTCATTGACATTTCAGAGGGAGGGTGGTCTGTGAATTTGAGAAGGAAATATGTCTCTTTATTCTCATTAACTTCTGAGTGAAATTTTATATTTCCTTCAATTAAAAATGTAGAACCAAAAATAAATTCTGAGAAGAGGTCTATATGTTTCAATAAATTGCCAAAGGAGCCTATAACCACACAAAAAAGTTAAGAACACCCATAACCATTACCACTTCCACTCCTTAGAAACACCCAGGCTAATACTAACCATAGAGGATATGAGTTACCTAAAATCACACAAAGTAAGTCTGAGTGCAAAAGCTAGGTTCTCCATCTCTAAATTTAGTGATCTTCCACTGAACCAAGTTTCTCTTTAAGTCTCAAAAACTGTCTCTTTTGTTTCTGTTTTCTCTTTCTTGTTTAGGCTACCTGTAGGAAAAAAGCCCCTATTACAGATTCAGCTTTTCTTCTTGATCAAGATTCAAGTCCTTTAGCAGACCTGACTCCCACTTCAGGAATGGATTACGTAATATCTCAGAACCAAGAATCAAAAGACATTGCAAATAATTATAACAGGTTCTCTATATGAAAAGGTTTTTAGAAGTTATATCATCCAGGTGGAGTGTCATGGACTCCTTTGGGCAGTCTAGAGAACTCATCACAAAATAACGATTTTTTAAAATTAAAAAGATCTCAATTTTACTCAGATATTAGGGAAAATAATATTCCCCCCAATCCAAGTTCTTTAATGTCCTAAAATCTACCCACAGAACTGGTTTATCTCAGGTTAAGAGCCTATGATCTAGCCCAGTAATGAAGAACTTTTTTAGAGATGAAGTGACAGTCCTGCCCCCATCCCACTCACCAGACTGAATGCTATGCCTCTCCCCCCCCCCCCCACCCAGGGCCAGACTTGCTCTGCTTCCCCTCATTTACTCCATACAGGGGAGGGAGAAAGACCTCCCATTGGGCTGCTGGTCATGAAGGAGTGGGTGAAATGAGGAATGTCCTCAGCAAGTGTAGAGAGGGGGAGTGGTCCAAGCTCTCTGCTCCCCTCCAACTCTGCCACCAGTGAACCACCCACCTTATACCCTGTGAGCTCCCATTGTACTGCTGGGCAGAAGAGCAGGGGATATGAAAAATGTCCTCAGGACAGGTGGAGAGGTAGAGGGGAGCAGCTCTGCCAGAGTCTCTCTGCCCTTCTAGTAACAAGCAGCTGCATGACCATGTGCTCTCTGTGCCACCTTTGGCACCTGTGCCATAGGTTAGCCATCATGGATCTAGCCCATTTCCTTCAAATTATAAGTAATGAGAAGAAGTATAAGGAAGTTAAATAACTTGTCCAAAACCACACAGAAATTAATAATGGAACTAGGATTAAACCCATTGTCCTCTCACTTCCATTTAGTGATCTTCTACCTGATGTATCATTCTTCTTTGCTCTCAGATTGATTTTTACTGCTCTTCTTTGGTCATTTTCAGTCATGCCTGACTTTATAACCACATCTGGGGCTTTCTTGGTGAAGATATTGGAGTGGTTGACCATTTCCTTCTCTAGCTGATTTTATAGATTATGAAACTGGGGCAGAGTTATGTGACTTGCCCATCCAGATCACTCAAGTACTGCTTTGGCTGCATCCCATAGATTTTGATATGATGTCTCCTCATTGTCATTCTCTTCAATGAAATTTTTGTTTCTATGATTTGTTCTTTAACCAACCAATTTTGGAGAATCATATTATTTAATTTCCAATTAATTTTTATTTATCTCTCCATGTACCTTACTAATTATTATTCTTATTGCATTATGATCTGAAAAGGTTACACTTATTATTTCTGCTTTTTTGCATTTGTTTATAATGTTTTATGTCCTAGTACATGGTCAACCTTTGTGAATGTATTTTGTGCTGCTGTAAATGCGTATTCCTTTGTGTCCCTATTTATTTTTCTCCTTATATCTATTAACTCTAATTTTTCTAAGATTTCATTCACATCTCTCACCTCTTTCTTATTTATTTTTTTGGTTTGATTTATCTAGATCTGATAGAGGAAGGTTCAGGTTTCCCACTAGTATAGCTTTACTATCTATTTCCTCCTTAAGCTCTAATAGTTTCTCCTTTAAAATTTGGATTCTATATAATTTGGTGCATACACATTGAGTATTGCTATTTCCTCATTGTCTATACTCCCTTTTATCAGGATGTAATTACCTTCCCTATCTCTTTTAATCAGATCTATTTTTACTTTGGCTTTGTTAGATATCATGATTGTGACTCCTGCTGTCTTTTTCTCAGTTGATGCCCAATAGATTTTGCTCCAGCCTTTTACCTTAACCTTGTGTATGTCTACCTGTGTCATGTGTGTTTCTTGTAGACAACATATGGTAGGATTTGGGTTTCTAATCCACTCTGGTATTTGCTTCCATTTTATGGGTGAGTTCATCCCATTCACATTCAGAGTTATGATTACCACTGTGTATTCTCCTTCATTTTGATTTCTTCTCCTAGTCTTGACCTTTCTTCTTTCACAATTTTCTTCCAAACTAGTGTTTTGCTTTTAATCAGTCCCCCTAATCCTCACCCTTTTATTTTACTTCCCTTCCCACCCTCTCCCTTCTTATTACCCTCTTATTTTTCTTTAGGGTCTATTAAATTCCTTCCCCCTTCTCTTTCCCTCCCTTTTGTTACTCCCACTCCACTCCCCACCTTGATTTTTCCCTCTCTACTTCCCTGTAGGGTAAGATATAATTTGATACTCCAATGAATCTAGATGCTCTTCCCTCTCAGGATTGATTCCACTGAGAGTAAGGTTTAAGTATTACCTATTAGCATTCTCTTCATCTCCTTCTCATAATAGTATTCTTCCCTTCCCATGAACATCTGTATGTGTTATAATTTATCCTACTTTTCTTATTCCTTCAAATTTCTCTTGGTGCCATCTTCTATTCCCCCCCCCTTTTTACATATCTTCTTGAAACACTTAGTACCCCAACCTCTACCTAAGAATAATTCTTCTAACTACTATGATAGTGAAAATAGTTTTTGAGAGTTGCAGATATATATTTTTCCATATAAGCATATAAATAACTTGACCTTACTGAAGCCCTTAAAAAATTTTCCCCCTACTTTCTTATTTACCTTTTCATGTTTCTCTTGAATTTTGTATTTGGACATCAAATTTTTCATTTAGTTCTAGTCTTTTCTTTAAAAATACTTGGAAATCTTCTATTTTGTTGAATGCCCATACTTTCCCCTGGAAGCATACAGTCAGTTTTGATGAATAGGTGATCCTCAGTTGTAGACCCAATTCTCTTGCCTTTCTGAATATCATATTCCAAGCCTTGTAGTCCTTGTGTGGAGGCTGCCAGATGCTCTGTAATCCTGACTAGGGCTCCTTGATATCTGAATTATTATTAATTCTTCTTGTCTTGTGAGATCATTAAATTCTACTTGCCCAATTCTAGTCTTAAAAGACTGGTTTTATGCTGTGATCTTTGGTTTTCCTTTTTTGTTTGGTCTATCCTGCTTTTTATGGCTTCCAGCAGATCAATTCTGGTCTCCAATGTGCTCATTATTTCATGTGATTTCTGTGTCTCTTTTTCCAAGTGGGAGATTCTGGATTTTAAACTATTATTTTCCTTTTGAATTACTTGAATTTCTTACTCCCACTTTTCTTCCCATTGTTCCTCCATGTTTCTTACTTGGTTCTTATACTCCAATTTGAGTTCCTTGAGAACTTGTGACCAATTCCCATTTTTTTAGGATGTGTTTGCTCGTTTGTCGCTTTGCTGTCACCTCTGTACTCTGCTCCTTTGCTCCATTGAAGTTATCCAATATCAGAGGCTTTCTCTGTTGTATCTTACTTTATTTTGGTAGTTGTAGATTGTAGTTCTTGGGTGTTGGTGGCCATTGCTATGTTAGTTTTATCTTCCCTTCTAAGCCAGAAGTCTGAGTCAGGAGGCCAGCCAGCTCTCATTGTAATGAGCTACAGAATGGTTTTTGCCCTAAGGCTATTTTTAGATTCTCTCCTGTGTCTGCTGTGGGCAGCCCATCTCTGTGCTATCTTTGCTCCTGTCCTCTGTGCTCTGCAGGTCCCAAATCTTGCCACCAAGGCTTTGCGCTGGCCC
Organism: Gracilinanus agilis; assembly: GCF_016433145.1. NCBI lineage: Eukaryota > Metazoa > Chordata > Mammalia > Didelphimorphia > Didelphidae > Gracilinanus > Gracilinanus agilis. Next base: position 179,115,589 of record NC_058135.1, on the reverse strand, counting down.
CATGTGTAAGGGGTAAGAAGGAGTTTTGGTTGAGTATACTAATATTTAAAGGTGTGGTCGCCAAGGAACTGAATGAATACTAATTCCTAAAATGATTTTATTAAATTATTTACAAAATATAGGATTGTAGAAGTAGAGAGATAAGAAGATGGTAGAGTAAGAGATCTAACTTAATGAACTAGATTTGTATTCAAGTCTGGGCTTTACTCTGGCAAGGCTCCAGAGGCTGAGCCAGAGAGCCTAAAAGTCAATTAACAAGGGGTTTAGCCACTAGGGCTTCTCCCAATCAAGGGCCCCTCCAGAGGCTAAGGTAGTCAGCCTTCTTCACTCACCACGTGTAGTTCTAAGGGAAAGATTTAAGAACAGTCTCACCAAAATCTCAGAGTTCCAGCTCTAGAGTTCCTCCAAGTCCAAGCCATAAACAAGAAGAGCTCCTTCATATCCAAGACACAAACGAGAAGAGAGATACTGAATGCACTGAACTCTCTTTTAAAGGGGCTTCTTTTGCATCACTTCCTGTGCCTCCCTCCTCATTTACATGTCCAATAACAATAGACTTTTCTTAGGACTGCCCAGGAGGCAGTTAGTAAATTCTGATTCGTCACTCACTCTAGCACACGTGGATCACAGACCTCCCAACTTATAAGTTAAGTGGAGCTGTTTACACTTTTGGTGATTAGATTTGAGAATGGTCAAGGTAGATTTAATCTCATTATCACACAGGGTTAAGAATGTGGTACCCTTAGCCAGCTCTCAAGAATTTAGAGATTGCCCCAGTCTTTGCTCTGACTCTGGCACAGTAGGTGGTATGGGAGAGGAATGATCAGCTTACACTTTGGTAGGTGTCATTTTTTCCCCTTATTGTGTGGAAATGCCCAAACCTTGCCTACTTTCAAGGATGCACCCTACAGTAGAGCCCCTTTCCTAGTCTGATTTTGATTTTTGTCCTTTTGAGACACTTTGTTGTGATTGGTAGTAGGAAGTGTCATGAAGTTCCTTCTACACATCAGGCATCTTAGCCCAGAAGTCTATACTCCCCTTCTCACTTTTCTATCCTTATATACTTTCTACAACTTTTTTATTTTTATTCTTCATCCTAATATCCATGTCCTTCTTGCACTAGAATTTTACATACTCCCTTCGCTATCTTAATTTCCTTAAGAAGAAAGAGCCAAGGTAGTGTTTTAGAGATCCCTAGAGTTGGCAAGAGATAGGGAATGAAGACATGGCTGCTTGTAAGCACTTTGTCAACACTGTGACAAGGGAATGCTGGGGTCTTCAGGACACAGATGCCTATTAGGAAGTAAACAAACCCCCAAGCACTTGCTTGAATCTCCACCCAAAAGAGAAGCACAGGCAGCAAAGCTGGGCTATCACAGTGGATGCAAAGAGAAAGTAAGGACACAGGTGCATAGGAGAGGGAAGGCTCCAACCCAGGGCTGCTACACAAGAAATGCAGCTGGGGCAAGCTCTAATCAACTGCATTCCCTGTTCATCAAATCTTTCTGCACTGATGATCTGAAGGGCTGTCCTTTCCTCCACCTTGCAAAGAGAGGTAATTGTAGGAAGAAATATTGAAAGAGTTCATATTCTGGGCAGTTGTATAAGGCAATGAAATCTGGGGAATTTCCCCTCAACAACAAAGACCAGAAAGGGGAATACTTGTGCCATCTTTGTGTTCGTGGGAAAATAGATCTATGTGTAGGACTAGGATCCAAGAAACTGGCAATTTTTTGGTTAGCTAGGAGTAGAACTATAACTATGGCAGGGCAATATAAAACTTCCCCTTCAGGATACCTCGGTGAGAAGATGCTCTTCCTCCCTATGATAGCCCTTTGGCCCACTGGCCCTATGCCTCATGATCTTCAACTAATCTTGTATCTGGACAATACCTACTGATTAGAAATGGTCTCAGAATAGGTTAAAAAGATTTTTGTCCAACAGTGGGAATCTGAACCTCCTTCTTTCTATTTTCAAAGGGCAAGAACAAAAATAGTCAAGACATTATCTCTTACTCAATTTAAATAAACTAGTGCTTTACTCTGCCTTTTTACCTGAGCAATTAAGAAATAAAATATGTATATATGTTGAAGGATGGGAGCAGGAATTATTTCTTTTGTTTATTTTGGTAGGATTTAGAAAAAAATATATGAAGGGTCAGAAAGTAAGTCCTGTATACTGGCTGTGAACAAGATAAAAAATATGGGCAGCCTTCCCTTCTCCCAGCTACTCAAGAAGACACATTGAGAGCAAGAAGAGGAACCAAAAATAATTCAATTTTCCAGCAAGCAATTTCTCTATCACTGATAGCTGATTTACTCTAATTTGTTGTGGTTACATGTGCATATGAGTACTGTATTTTAAAAGGGACACTGATGAATTAGTGATGAGAGGTCTTAACAGGAAATAAAGAATGATGATAGGAAATTGAAATATTTAGAATGGAGTAAATAAGACTGAGGAAGTCAAAGTGATTCATCATTATTTTATTTAAATAGCTGAGGCACTTTCATGTGAAAGGTTTCCATAACAGAACCTAGACTAATGTATGGAAACAAATTTGGGGCTCACTATAAGATCTTTCTAATAATTAGATAATAAGTAACAGAGGCAGGACTCGAATCTATGCCTTTTGTCTTCAATGCCAAGACACTTTCCACTACAAATGGGATTCATGCTTCAGATATTTGAAAAATATTTAGCATAATGCCTGGCACATAGTAGATGCTCAATAAAGGCTTGTTCCCCTCCCTTTACTCTTCAGGTAACAGTTGAACTAAATGAAGGCTAATGGCTAACATTTGTATTAGTACTAAGCTTATAAGCTCCCCAAAAGCAGGCATTGTCTTTTGTCTCTTTTTGTATCCCAAGCACTTAACACAGTGACTAACATATAGTAGGTGATTAATTAATGTTTACTAATCTACTGAGATTACTTCAAAGTTTGCAGAGTACTTTGCATATATTATCTCCTTTGATTTCTGAAGCCTCTTTATCACTTAGTTCTGTGTTTCTGTAATTCTAGAAAAAAAAATGTAGTAGCCAGTTATTAAACACACATTATGTTCTGTGATAGACATTGGTCATAAAAACTTTAAAAATGGTAGTCATAGATTCAAAGACTTAGAACTGAAAGGCATCTTATAGGTTAGCTAATCTAAACCCTTTATTTTACAGATGAAGAAACTAAGATCCAGAAAAACTGAGAGGCTTATCTAACATAATATAGCATTTGAAAGCAGATTCTCTGATATCAAATTCTGTGTATATATATATATATATATATATACATATATATATATGTGTGTGTGTGTGTGTGTATATGTGTATGTGTATCTGGTTTGTACATAGTGCCTTGCTATTTGCCCCCATTAAAGGAGATCTTTGGGTGAAGGGACAATTCTTTTTGTATTTTTTGTACACCCAGCACTTAACAAATCTTTGGCACACAACAGGTACTTAAATTCTTGTTGACTGATTGGCATTTTCTTTAAAAGCCCTTCATACTTTGCTACTAAAAGCAATGTAATGATCCAGGACAATTCTGAAGGACTTATGAAAAAGAATTCTATCCACATCTAGAGAAAGAACAGTGGGAATAGAAACACAGAAGAGAAACACATGATTTATCACTTTTTTATATGGATATATGATTTGGGATTTTGGTTTTAAAAGATTACCCTATTACAAAAATGAATAATATGGAAATAGGTATCAAGCAACAATACATGTATAACCCAGTGGAATTGATTGTCAACTCCAGGAGGGGGAAGGGAGACAACATGAATCATGTAACCATGGGGAAAAAATTAAAAAATAAAGTTAAATAAATTTAAGTATATAAAAATAAAATAAAATAAAATGCCCTTTATAATTTGGTTCCATACAACCTTTCCAATCTTCTTATTCTCCTTCACATATTCTATGATAGTGACACGAAGTTCTTTTATTACTCCTTGCATTTATAACACTCTTTTTCTCCATTTGCACTTTTAACTGGTTGTCCCTCATACCTGAAATTCTCTCCCTTCTCATCTTCCTCTCCTGGCTTCCATGGCTTTCTTTACTTCTCAGCTAAAATCCCACCTCTTGCAAGAAGAAGTCTTTTCTTCATAATACTAGTTCCTTCCCTATGATTATCTCCAAGTTAGCCTGTGTATAGTTCACTCATTATAATCATATGCCTGTTGTCTCCCCCATTCAAGTACAATCTTCTTAAGATCTGGGATTGTTTTTGCTCTTCATTTTTATTGTGCACTTAGCATTTTTGATTAATGTTTGGTGATTTGACTCTTGAAGTTTTCTAGGCGACATCATCAACTGGTGATGCAGAAAATTCTGAGGATTTTTATTTCCAAAAGGAACATACAGTCATATATGATCACTCGTGTGGTAGCATACCTTAAACAAAGCAGGAAGTACCCTAAGAAAATGTGAAGAGGGAGAGAAAACTTTCAATTCATTTTTAATCAATCCTATCTGTGGTTGCTCAACAGAATTCAGAGAATGGTCTAGATCAGTGATGGGCAAACTTTATAAAGAGGGGGCCAAAGGAAAGGAAATACTCATCTATCAATATGTTTCTAAGGCAACTCTTTCGAAGTTTCATTGTATTGTATCCTACTCATTGTATTCGTCAGATTAGGAATAATGTTGCACAGCCTGATAGAACACTTCAGGGGGTCACATCTGGCCTGCAGGCTGTAGTTTGCCCATCACTGGGCAAGATCACTATTCTTTTTGGGGTATACAATATAGGAAGGGCATGATACACTGGACATACAAAGATGTATAAGACCCAGATCCTGCCCTCAAGGAACTTGCCCATCTAGTTAGACAGAACATGTAGGCATGGATATATACATATGTATATGTGTATGTGCACTAGTATGTCGGTATGTGTATATGTGAAAACATCAATAAAAGCCAGCATCTAAATGTCAATTGAGTAATATTAATGTGTTACAATTAAACTAAATTCAACAAGTTTTTAAAATATCTAGTATATACAATGCCCTATACTAGATTAATGTTTCAAGAATTCAAAGGTGGGGAAAGTCGTTCTGGAGAGCATGAGACTTGAAATGGTCTTTGAAAGAAGGAATAATCTTTACATGTAAAGGAGAGGGTAAAGGGCATTCATTCCAGACAAGGGAACCACAGAAACAAAAGTGCTAATAAGAGAGTATAATGGAAAAAATTAAATAAATTAAATAAAAAGTAAAAGTAAAAATTTAAAATTAGAAATTTTAAAAGAAGACAGTATAATGATTTTCATGGAGCAGTGAATATAAATGCAAACTATGTGGCAAGAATAGAAAAATCAAGGTGGAGAGGAAATAAGGAATGTCACTCCAGAGCTATGAGAAGTCAATGTTATGATACATGATTTTTCTGGTATGCAGAATAGCGAATACAGACTTCTTCAGGGCCAAAAGCAAATTGCAGTAAATATTTTTAATAGATAGATGAATAGATAGATTTTGAATAGATGAAATAATTACTGTTACCAATGTCAGTAGTCATGCCTACAAGATGACAGACAGCAATCAGAGTTATAGAGAGACAATGAGAAAGAATAACCTGAAAGTTAATATAAAAGTAAGCTTAAGAAAGAGTAAAGCTTTTGTGTGATGCTGTTAAGTTCTATCCAACATATTATCAAGGATTATGTGTTCCTATAATAACAGAGATAACTAAGATATTTCACCATCAGGTTTTTATCATTCAAACATTTCTTCACATGCCACATTATAGAGCCTCTTCTTTGTCACTGCTAGCACAGTATTGCCACATGAGCTGGAAGTTTGCTAGGAATTCCAAGATTATTCACATTGAGATGAGTGGGTGGGAGAACTAGAGCAACATCTGCTGCCTCTCCATGGTCCATTGCATAGGACCATAAAAATGCAAAATGTTGTGGGGTTTTTGTAAATGAACAACCAGTCCCAGAGGAATCAGTGAAAGGAGGAGACAGACTTTCATCTAAACCACAGAATTATTTCAAAGCTAATTAGAAGCTATGACTATGGAAAAGAAAATTTAAATGACATGTTTTTAGAGCAGGGAAAGAATGAGTTGGCAGACTGGGTACCATCTACTATCAACTTATATTGTACAGCATAACAATACTTATTCCATTGTGTTACTGTTTCAACAGAGCACTGATTTCTACTGTATACATAAAGGGCTGCTAAGGAAACCATTAATTAGATTCATTGATTATTAAAGGCAAGGAGTCCCTGAAAGATCTTCTAAATGAATTCCCTCTTGGTACATTTGAAGAAACTGAGGCTCAGAGAGAGGAAGTTATTTGTCCAAGATCAGTTAGATGAGTAGAGTAGAGGTAGTTTTCAACTACATAAGGAGAAATTTATCTAAAAGAATACAGCTAGAAAATGGTAGAACTGGGATTTAAATCTAGAGCTCTTTCTATCACATCATGTTTTCTTCGGACTGTGTAAGTTTTTTGGGCTTAGTCATTTGTTACTCTTTAGTTTTTGCTTGGTGGTTTCCTCAGGGACATGAAATGGAAATGATTACATATTTGAAAATTTGTGTTTACATATCATAACATTCTTATCAAATTTATTTATCAGCTAAGAAGAAACTATAGCAATAAACTTGGAAAAAGGTGAAAAGGATCTTAAGAGATCAAGTAAACAAGTATTTATTAGGTGCCTATGATATGCCAGGGAGAATGCTAAGCCTTGATAAATGAGATATAGAGATCAGGATTGTCTTTTCCAACTTGACAAGAGCCACAATTTGAGATATAATTGAAGCTGATATGAAGGAAAACTGGGTATTTTCTAGGGCTAGAAATAAACCCAAGTTTTGGAAATGTCAAACAGCACCTATTAAATAGAATTATCTGAAAGGTTACAGTAAGAAAGGGACTGGGTTGGAAGGAAGGGTCAGGAAATCATGTAGGTATTTTTAAAATGACTTCAAAGAAGTAAAAACTAAGGAACACTTTGCTTTGCTCTTCTCAAGGAGCCATGGTGTCCATTAAGTTGAAGAAGTCACATTGTATACAATTTTTTGCACACACTCAAGCCAGTTCAATTATCAAGTTTCCAGAATTCTTGCCTAACTTTAGTCATAGAATGATAGATTCATAGTGGTAGTGTTGGTAGATCCCATTTGGGTCATTTAGCCAATGTCTCTAATTTTAAAGATGAGGAAATGGAGCCCTAGAGAGATTAAATGATTTGTCCAAAGTCACCCAAGTAGTAAATGGAAGAGTTGAGGTTCAAACCCAGGTTATCTTACTCCAAACTGATCGTTTATCCAGCTCTATTCCACTTCTTGATTTCATTTAGCATAGAGTCTGGCACATTTCAGGAGTTGAAGTGCTTATTGACTGACTGATTCGATTGCTTACCTGTTATTCCAGACCCTGGTCATACCACCTATCTGTAATACATTAGCATTCATTCATTTTTCTATTTGCTTTTTTTTTTTAGGTAAGAACAGTTCCCAAATTAGGAAAGGTGTTTAGGAACATAATACTGGGTGCTGCTATAGGCACAGGAAAGCAAGAGGATGTATCAAATCTTAAATAAAGGTAAAGGAGAATTACAACCCAAAACACATATTTACAATTATGTCTCCCAGTGACCTTGTTCATTATCTCAATCTTTCCCCATAGGTCTTATTTCTCAAATTTTCAGTATTATTTGTAACCTCCCCTGGATAATGTTGTCTTAGTCAACTTCATCAGTAGAGCCCAAAATATACAACAAGGATTATCTTTGAATCTCTGGGAAATGGGCTTAAATTTGCTTTAGTGACAAGATGGTGGTTAGGAAAAGTCTACAACATGAGGCTATAAAATTGAAGAATCTCCAAAAGGCAGAAATAGTAGCAAAGAAGTTACAGAGCAGAAAATTCTAGTTTAATATCTGGAAAAACTTCCCAATTCTTAGAGCTGTTTGAAAGCAGATATGAACTTTCCCAGAGGCAGCAAGTCCCCTAACCACTTGAGATCTTCATTTAGAAGCTAGATGCCCACCTTTTTGGAGATAGTGTTGTAGATTTCTCTTCAAGTACAGGTTGGGTAACATGATATTACAAACAAATAAGTTTGAATTCTGCTTTCTATAGCAATCTCCTTTAAGACCCTAGGGAGACACTTGAAATACTTTTTCAACAGTCATTAAGAAGACAAAGCTGTTCTTTCCTGGATGAGTCAAGTCTGAGACATTTACAGCTAGCAGGAGTGTGCTACTACTTTGTCTTCTCTCACCTTTCTTTGAATTCTTAGGTGATTTCATTTTGTAAGAAGAGCAAAGCATGTTCTATTTTGTGCTGGCATTCATACCAGGTGAGCATTTGATGGCCTGATTCACTATTCCCATTATCAAACTCTTCACTAGTAGCTTTTGCACATTATTTCTAGCAGCTTGAAATTTCCAACTCAAATTCATAAAATGGTTTCTAAACAAATAATATAATATTGACCTCTATTTGGATCACTCATGAGGAAAAAATCCAAATACCAGTTGGCAGGAGAACTATGTATAATTCTCTGAAGCAGATAAAAACTTGTACAAAAAATAGAAACCCATGAGCCATAGAAATAGACGTAGAGGTTACATACATCAGTAATATGGAGGGCTTGTCTGAAAAACAGTGTTCTCAAAAAATCACAGCCAAAGTCCACAGTACTAAATCTAAATATTTGGATTTTCTGTGCATAGTAAATCCTATCTATATCACTACCACTAATCATATTATTAAATTAAAGCATGGGGTCAGGAAAAGAATAGACTCATTGAACCAACAATATGGAAGATTAATTATATTTTTGTAACAGTTAAAGTAAAATAAAAATATTATTTTACACTCCGAGTTCCATTTTCTCAGTAGTATCTATTGTCATTGATATTTGTGTGACTTTTCTTTTGACTCAAGAACTAAAACAAAATCTGTTTAGTTCAATTTGAGCCACTGGTCTACCATTACTAGATACTGGACCATTCCTACTATAGCAGATTGCTAAAAATGATCCTCTCAAATTCCATTTTAAGAACAGTCTACTGTTTCATATTACACAGTGTCATTAATGTTAATGATATTCATCTTTGAAGGATAAGATAAGTTACAGAAAATAATCTCTTGAATGATACGATTTCTCTCTGAATCAGGAAAGCATAAATATTAGTTGAAATTCAGATTTGAAATTGACAATTTCTCTCAATCAAGGATCTGATATGAGGGTAATTTGTTTTTCTTTAAAGGTGATTTATACTGTAAGATTTCACTGTTGTTCCCTTTCTCCCATACGGATCAAAAACCTTCATATCTTGGTCAATGGTCTTCATAAGGCATTGTGGGTCTTCCATAATTAAAACCTATCCAACTTGATAGAATCTGTCACTCAAACTGGCATAGCCTTCAAGAGCCCAGAGTCACATTTGTATTATGATGAGACACTGGAGCAGGATTTTAATGGAGGAAGGTATTATATATAAGGGAGAGAAATGCTCCATTTTATAGGCAATTTATGTTAATACCTGTATTTTTTATTATTTCCAATATTATATAACAATGTGACATTTACCAAAATTCATGTAATTTCATGGAACAAGAAAGCCTCATTTTTTGCGCAAATTATATTATTTCTTTTTAAGTCTAGCCATTCAGTGATTGATAATTCTAAATTGATATGATCAATTAGAGTTATATAGATAAATATACAGATAATATATAAATAATATATAGGTAAATGATAATACAATAATAGTAATTCTAAATTGAAAATCAATAAAAGTCTAAATTGATAATTCTATACTGTACTGTAGCTACCACACTGCAAACCACATGTATTAAAAGGAGGGGAAGATCATACTCTAAATATCAATGATAATATGCTAACATTTACACAGAACTTCAAGGTTTGCAAAGTTGGTTGTTCTTTGTTCTCAGAGAGGACCAAAATGACATTACTATTTTGGGGCCAATATACGGTGTATATTGTAACTGTAGCTGATCAGACCAACATGAGCACAGAAGGTTCTACTACTAATCAGAAACAAATAACCCACTTGTACATTTGGAATAGAGTTGTCTCTAAATCTTTGCATCTCACATATCTTTTGAACTACTGTAATTCTAACTTCCTCATAGATCATAGCACCTTCTTTGATGTGGGTACACCATGCTGGATGGTCTTGTGCCAGTGTGTACATGACGTCATTTCAGCTTCACAACAACTCTGTAATATTGGTTCTATTATCATCCCTGTCATAGATGAAGAAGCTGAAGTCAATGCTTTACAACTAACTAGTCACTCAGGACAGTTCAAGGCAGAATTCAAATCAGATCTTCCTCATTCCAAGTCCAACATTCTATTTATTAGACAATCACCTAGATACCTCACTGTAAAGAACTCCCTGGATAGAAATTCCCTCCATTGATACTGATCATCAACCCATCTGTAACTGATGAGTTTGATGAGTTGTCCAGGACACTGATAATTTGGGCGACCAGTTTATGTCTATGTTGCTAGTATGTTTAGAGGTAGATTATCAATCAATTAATCAGTCAACAAGCATTTATTTTATGTCTACTATTAGCCAGGAATTGTATAAAGCACTGAGAATAAAAACATAAAAGTGATACTATCCCTGCTCTCAAGAGATATCCCACCCCATTGCCTACCCTTACTACTCTTCTGTCTTGGAGCCAATACTGTGTATTGGCTCCAAGACAGAAGGTAAGGGTTTAAAAAAAAGAGAGAGATTCCACAAGAGGAATATAACATATTCACAGGTAAACAACTATAGGATATAGACAAAGCAAATAAGAACATAAGTCTTGCAGTCCCAAAGTTCAGTCTATCCATTTATTATTATTATCATCATTATTTTGAGATAAAGGTAGCAACCAATTTTTGAATATTTTATATGTTATCTAGAATATTATGATCTTAAAGGTTGATTAAAATATTCTTGATAGACAAAGCTTTTCCATAATTCCTCATGTGATATAGTAGTATATTTCCAAGTATATCAAAAATGGCCAACTAGAAAAATAGATCTGGTTACAGGTCCAGGAGAATCATAGTTCTCTATTATATTTCAGAAACAGAGGATGGAGGGGAGAGGGAGAAGAAGAGGGAGGGAGAGGGAGGAGAAAAAGAGAGACAGAGAATGAAGGAGGGAGGGGGAAGAGGAGAGAGGGAGAGAAGAGGAGAGAGAGAAATGGAGTGAGAGAAGGAGAGGGAGATTGAGAACAGCCTTCTAACAATCTTTGTAGCCTACTTTCCAACCAAATTCCCCCAGGGTTTGACACTGAGCTCTCATAAGGAGAAATGCTCCACTTTCTACTGTAGCTATTTTAGTTAACAATAAACAGAATTAGATCAACACTAACATTTGCATACATTTGCTACAGGTTTGCTATAAGATTAAACAAAGGCAAATGGCAAATATAGCTATTGTTTTTTAATTGTTAAAATACACTTCTTAGAAATTACTTTTGTAAGCTATTCACCATATAACCCTATCAATTAGATATTTTTTGTGTAGATACATTAGCTAAAGCAGAATTAAGCAGTGTGGGAAGTGACATGGTTTCAGTGGATGTCTTAGATTAAGCTCATGTTCAGGCCTCTTATATATGAGATTTTATTATTTTTTTAATTTAAATTTTTTATTTTGAATATTTTCCCATAGTTACATGTTTCATGTTCTTTCCCTCTCCCCAAACCTCTCTAACCAGTCTTAGCCGAGGCACAGTTCCATTGGGTTTTACATGTATCATTGATTAAGACCTAATTCCATATTATTGATAGTTGGACTAGAGTAATCATTAATATCTTCATCCCCAATAATATCCCCATCAACCCATGTGTTCAAGCAGTTATTTTTCCTCTGTGTTTCTCCTTCTTAAGTTCTTCCTCTAAGTGTGGCTAGTTTTCTTTCTCATAAGTCCCTCAGCCTTGCTCTGGATCCTTGCATTGCTGCTATTAGAGAAGTGCATTATGTTCGATTGTACCACAGGGTATCAGTCTCTGTGTACAATGTTCTCCTGGTTCAGCTCCTTTCACTCTGCATCAATTCCTGTAGGTCATTCCAGTTCACATGGAATTCCTCCAGTTCATTATTCCTTTCAGCACAATAGTATTCCATCACCAGCAGATACCACAAATTGTTCAGCCATTCCTCAATCAAAGGACATACCCTCATATTCCAATTTTTTGCCACCACAAAGAGCGCGGCAATAAATATTTTTGTACAAGTCTTTTTTCTTATTATCTCTTTGGGGTATAAACCAAGCAGTGCTATGGCTGGATCAAAAGGCAGATAGTCTTTTAAAGCCCTTTGGGCATAGTTCCAAATTGCCATCCAGAATGGTTGGATCAATTCACAACTCCGCAAAATGCATTAATGTCCCCATTTTACCACATCCCCTCCAACATACACCGCTTTCCTTTGCTGTCATGTTAGCTAATCTGCTAGGTACCTCAGAGTTGTTTTGATTTGCATTTCTCCAATTATAAGATATTTAGAACACTTTCTCATGTGCTTATATGAGATGTTAACAAAATCCAGAAGTCTGGAATTTCAGAGCTGGAAGGGACTTTAGAGGACTATTTAGACCAAACTGCAATCCTGAAGAGTAGTTACCTTTGTGTAGTTTGTGATTGAAAGCCCCTAGAAAGAAATTCAATTTCCTGAGACTTTAGGACATCATTTGGACAACTATAATTGTTCTTTTAAACCCTTACCCTCTGTCTTAGAATCAGTACTAAGTATTGATTCCAAGGCAGAAGGATAGTATGAGCAAGGCAACTGGGATTAAGTGACTAGCCCAGGATCATACATATATACAGTGTCTGCAGCCAGATTTGAAACCAGAACCTCCCGTCTCTACACCTGGCTCTCTAGCCACTGAGATACCTACCTGCTCCCACCAAGTATAATTGTTAAGGACTTTTTTAATAGTAGTCAGCATAGTATACTCTTCATATAATTAATGTAAGCTTCTTGAGGGCAGGGATTGTGTTTGTTTTGCCTTGTCTATGGAAAATTCGCTAAGGACAATGCCCTGCCCATAACAGGTACTTCATAGAGATAGCTATGTGATGTAATGGATTGACTGCTAGATGTATATATAAGATGCTGTATATAAAGCACTCTGCAAACTTTAAATCACTCTATAAATGTTAGTTATTGCTACTGAAAATGCTTTTGAAATGTAATTGAAATAAGAGTAAGTTAAGATTCTACAACTTCCAACCATTGCTTCAAGTCCCATGACTCTGTGAGGTTAGCCTATGTATTACCACTCCATTTCACAAATGATGAAACTGAGGCACCAAAAGGTGATGTGGTGCATGCAGTATCATAGCACTATGAGGCAGAGGATATAGACCTAGGACCATGGTATCCTCACTCAAAATCCAGTGCTCTTTCTGCTACAGTGAACTAGAAGATTGAAAGGATTGTAAAACCAGAATTCCATTCTGGGCCTGAAGAAATTCAGCAACATGACCAAAATTCTGTGAATATTTCAAGTCACTCACTACAAATGCTTTGGCAGGATGTTCTAGTTTGTGGAGGAATGGCACCTTCAACTGGAACCTGTTCCAATATTTGCTGGGAAGCTGCAGCTGGATGAACACCCAGGGTCATTCCTGCCTGAGCTATGGTGCCAATCGCTCAATTCAAATAATGACAGATCATTCACTTTGTTAATCCATTTCAAGTCAGCCAAACATGCCCCCTCCAAAATCCCTAGGCTAAACTTGCTTGGATATTTATGTTTCTGTGATTATATTATTGATGTCACTTTTAAAATACTTTGACTTTACGGTGACATAAAATAGAGTATCTATATAGCCACAGGATTTCCATTCAATAGAACCTCAATGCTATCCTAACATGAGTTCAAAAAACTAGTGTAAAACCAATGAACTATTTGGCCTCATAAGATTCCATTGAGAAGTATCCATGTGACCAGAATTTGTACCTTTTGGAATCCCCTCTCTTCTCTTCTCTGCAATATTTTAAGAAAATGTTGATAGATGAAAAGAATTAATTAGTTGCCCTAACTTCCAAAGATAAACCCAAAGTCTTTTGCAGTTAATGTGACAATATAGATACATTCTATCTTGTATATTTATATGTTCTTTCATGGAAAAAATTAAATTATTTTTGGTTTCATATCCCTCATAAGTTTAAAATCCTTCATTATCCATCTCAAGTATTATATGCCTTTTCTATTCTGTTATTTCCATGATATCCTATGTCTTTTTTTCCTATGTCTTTTCCTTGGATGTTTCACTTTGCTTTTCCTTCCTAAATCTGTTGTTCATTCTGTAACTGAACTTTGTAATTTTCTCTCAAATTAGAAAATACTAAGCTCACCTGCCATTGTAGATAAACTGCTGGATTTGGGTCAGAATGGCAATAGTTTTCCCAGGTCCCAGATCAGAGGGGAAGCAGCCAAGCTTAACTGAAGGGGAGGGACAGGGGTGAGTAAGATTTTTCTCCTCCTCCCCCACACTGGAAGCAGTTGAAAACAGTTAACAGAATATCCTCAGAGCTGGCTATGGAGGCCATTCAAGCTTGGTAAATTCTGGGCCAAGATGGTAAATGGATAGGGACTAAACCCCTTGAGGTAATAACTTAATAACTTTCTCTGTATAAATTATCCCCCCACAGGATAGGATAAATGAGGCTTGGTCTTCTTCAGGTCAGACCACAGGACAGAGACAGCATCAGCTCCAGCTTGGATGAAGAGCTTGGCTTAGTGAAATGAAAGATGATGAGTATAGTCCAAGTTAACTGGATACAGGCTCAATATCCAAAGAACAAAGGATTTAGTGGTTTCAGGGAACAGGGAAAAGGTAACTGGTTTAAGGAAAGATGAGGAAAGGTAAGCTAACTGAAACTGCCAAATGCTGGCTAGTAGCACATTCCCCTGGGGGATGGAGGGGATGTGTATTGAGAGGCTGGACTCCTATCTAAGCCCCTAAATAATCTTCCTCTAAATCCTATACAGCTAACTGAAGGTAGATAGTGGATCTTGCTTGGAGGTCTATCTTGAGGTTAGTTATCAAAGTAAAGCAGCCCCTGTCTGTCAGAAACTGAATGCCTCAGCCCCTGAACCTACATGGCGTGTGTACCAAGAGCCCCTACAAGAGGGGTGACCTGGCTTTTATACCAGGTCTCCAACTGCCCTTAACTGCCCCCTCCCTTGGAGTTCTGGGGGGCACTATGGAATTCTGTGATGCAGCTTTAACCCCTCTCAGGATCATGGATGTTACAAAACTTATTTTATTCAGCTTTCTATTCCAATTTCTAAAGTATCTTCAACTTTTGGATATCTCTCACATATTAAGGCTAGTAATGATTTTTTTAATTAAACAATAAAAACTAAAAACACAGTGACCGAAGTGGACCATATGACAATTCCACTATGTTCCACATGTTGTCCAGTTCTGGTTGCTACGATTCAGAAAGTCTATCAAAACAAATAAATAAACTAGGCCATACCCCCAGAAACTTTTTTCTACTTAGGATTCCATAATACTTCTCTCTCCTCACATATCCACCATGCCCTCTCACCTGGATAATTTCCATACTTGCCTACTTCTAGTCTCTCCCTCTCTATCTAACTCTCCTCAAAAATAGTTGCCAAATTGACAATCCTTATACTTAAAAGCTTTTCCTTATCTACTCCTCTCACCAATTGTTAGCTACCTTGTTCTTATATACCTTGTATTAATTTGCATTTGTCTCTATATTTATTTTGTATCTACTTGTATATGTGCTTGCTTCTTGCATATGGTATTCTGTCTCCTAATTGCAGGCATTTTTTATTGGCCATTCCCCACAACTGGAACTCTTTTCCTTTTCATCTCTGCCTCCTGGCATCCTTCAAGTCTTAGTTAATGTCCCATTTTTAAAAAGAAGTCTTTCTCATTTCTCTTAAATCTCATTGCCTTGCCCCCCGAAATTAGCTGTAATTTACCTTCTATCTAGCTTTTTTGTTCATAGTTGTAATTTAATATTGTCTCCCCCATTATACCATGAGATCCTTGAGAGCAAAAACTGTTTTTGCCTTTCTTTGCATCTCCAGGGTTTAGCAAAGTGCCTTGATACATAGTAATCACTTAATAAATTTGTTTTGACTTGACAATATAAACTCATTATGAATCAGAGATTATTTCATTCTTTGTTATTTATATACCCAGCACTTAGCCCAGTGCCCAAAACATAGTAGAAGCTTAATGAATTCCTGCTGATTGAATGATTGATTATTTTGACTAATGATTTTTATGAATTTGAATCATCATATCAATCAAAATAATTAAATTGATTTGAAACAAAAGCTCCAATTTAATCTGTTATTTTAGAAGCAGCTGTTTTCTAAGTTGTTAGAATATGATTACTTCCTTCTTTGCATAAAATGTGTATGTATGTATATACATAGGTAGAAGTCACATATTCATATTTGACTATAGGCTGATTTCTTTGAGGACATAGCAGTTTTCCTAAAGATGATATACTAAAAGAGGTATTACAGTTTGCTTTGGAGGACGAAATATTCATAGAACAAGGTAAAAATCCTTTGCTAAATTATTGAAGTAGAAACAAAACAAAGATTCTACAATTTATGTTCAATTCAATTCAATTAAACAAGTACCTATTGCATATAGCACCCTCTGCTAGACACTGTAGTTTAGATAGATGTTTATGTTCTGAAATATGGTAAAGAAATTAAACCCTCGCAAATATCAATGCCCCAGATTCCCCTCTAAAAACTTAGAAAATGAAAAATAACTTTTCCCCCTGGGAACAACTACCATTATTCCTAGCTAGAACAATGTCCTTCAGGGATGTCTGAGACCATTCTGAGAGGAATGGAGGGGAGAAGGTAATCTGTGGGATATACTGAATAGTAAGACTGCCCTCTTCAAACTATAGTGCTCCTGATTAATCAGTTTTGTGAAGTAAGCTATCATTCTTTTAGATACTGATCATTCCTCCATGGTTTTTCTCCTGATCTTGCTCTATGTGGCTATCCCTTGGTTCTTTACTGAATCATATAATTTAGAGATAAAAAGTGGGCTTACTGGTCATCTAGTCCAATCAGTGCCTAAAAGTAATGCCTGAGATGCCATACCTGAGAAGTGATCATCCAACATGATTAAAGACTGCCAGTGAGGGAGAAACAACCACTTCCCAAGGCAGCCCATTCCATTCTCTAATTGTTAGGAAATATTGCCTGACATCAACACTAAATTTTCTTCTTTACAATTTCTAGCTATCATTCCTTGCTAAGCCCTCTGGAGTCAAATAGAATAAATATACTCCCTCTACCACATGACAGTTCTTCAAAGCCAACTCTTGCCCATAACTCCCAAAAAGTATAACCCATGAAGCAGCCAAACTCCAGGAAAGCCATCATGGCAAACAAGCTAGACCATGTTGAGAGTAATTAATAGACCCAATCCCATCAGTGAATTGGCAGGGGGTAGGGAGCATCTGCCCCAAGCAAGTGAAGAGTTCTCCTGGCAGAATGGGCAAATGAGAACTATTTATTCCAACAGCCATAAAGGTGCCTGAAGCAGTTATTGTGGAGTGTTTAGAGCTCAATCAGACCTCAAAGATGCCAAGGTCATCTACTGTGTCTCAAGTCATCACCAGTTATCCTGATGTTTGTCTTACTACTGAACTTTTATGACTGTGGAAGAGAGAGTGGGGTTGAATTTGTACAGTTCTGTCTCATTTAAACCCAATTCTAGCATAAATCAAGTCATTCCCCTTTATCCAAGCTAATGATGAAAATGTTCAGCAATAATAAGTGAAGCCCAGATACCTGGTACACACCCCTTTGGAGATCTCCTGTCATGTTGACTTTAAATAATATTATTTATGTTAATAATTTAAATAACTAACATTAAATAAATAACAATATTGCTTTGAGTCTAACCTTTCAACAAGCTCAAATACACCTAATCTTATTATTTAGTCTCTATCTCTCCATTTTTTTGTGAGAAATGTAGTCATCACATTCATTATAATACAACTAGGTACAGTAGTGACTTGTAATCAGGAATACCTAAGTTCAGATCCTGTCTCAGACAATATCTCTGTGAATCTAAGCCATAGTCTTCTCATTGTTAAAAAGAGAATGATAATAATGATGCATGCCTCACAAGGCTGCTGGTTTGTGATGTGGATCAAATGAGAAAATAAATGTATTTTGCTAAAAAGAGAAAAAAACACTATATATGTTAGTGATTATGGTGATGGTGATACTGATAATGGTGATTTTTTTAAAAAACCAGATACATGGAGGGCTGGCTGGCTGGCTGACTGACTGCCTAGGATACCAGGGGCTGCTTGACAGAGCTTAGCAGCACCCAGGGATCTGGAGTTGACTCTGTGTGGACACAAAGAAGGTGGTACCAGGGGCATTGGACAGAAGGAAGTATTTTCTGCCCCTGTTGCCTTGGATTAGGAAGTGTTCCAGAGAAGGGCACAGGTGGGTAGGAGAGTATTCTGTAGGGTAGAGAGGGAAAATTCTCTTGGCCCTGGCTTTTTTGTTATTGCTACAGCTGAGACTCCTCCATACAGATGCCCTTGAATTCCAGAGCATTAGTCACTTCCTAACCTGGAAAGAGGAATGCCAGCTCCTGAGCAGACCCCTTTGGTGGAGAATTGGCTGCACCAAACCAGCCAGGCATGAAACCAGAAACTATGGCTACTACAATTCTTGCTTCTGTGAAGGAGCATCATATCATTTATTTTTCTTCAACATCTACTGGAACCCTTCTGTTCCACAATTCCTCTCTCCATTTGGAGCTCCAGTTATAATGACTCACCAGAGAATTGGAATTAGGTAGACCAATTGTTGCCAATCAGCTAGAAAGATACAGACTTAACAGCAGAGTCACCAAGCATTGTCAGCACAAGGAAAAAAGTTCCCTTATGTCTCTTTAATGACTACGTTAGCTCCATTCCAGAAAATTTGTCAATTAAAAAGTGATTCCCTAAGAGATTAGCAAATGTGCCAGATACTGAGGTAAGTAAACCTTGAGTTTCTGACACTGTCCATTCCTGTACCACAGAGGCAGAATGAAGGTCTCTATAGTCACCAGAGCAGATATTTCTCCTTGAAAGAGAAGGGTCATTGCTTAATTCATGAAGTTTGACACAAAATGAGTTCTTATTCTGACAGTAGATCCCAGGAATCATGTAGTTTTGACAATAACCAGGACTTGGGCAAGATGGATAATAGACAACATTCGTTCTTGAGTTCAAATAATAATAGTCACTTGGCAAGAAAAGTTCAGCCTTCTATAAATACTACCAATAGAACCCTGAGAAGAATTTGTTCTGTCTACAGCCCAATCTCTTCTTATGTTATCGGCATGAGCATTTCTCCTTAGAGGTGGTCACTGAGAACTCTTTGGGAGGTGGATATGGACTGACTCCCAAACACTCCAAACACTGAATTGAAACATTTATTCATCTGTTATATTACCTGCCCAATATGCAGCATCTCCATATGCCACAAAGAGACCTTCTTCTTCCATGGATTTTTGCAAGTTGTTTCAGTCACATAAGGGCAAACAGCTTCTTAATTTCAAACAGCAGTTAGCATGGAAACAAATGAAAGCTTGTAAAGGATTTGTGGATTCTGTGTTAAATGTACACATGCCTATGTGAAACACTTCTAATTATGACAGCAAGACTATGAAGAACTGTTTGTGCACTTCAAAGAAGCAGTCTTATCGATTAGAATTAGAAGTACTTCAGGCATGCTGCTGGGAATAAATGAATTGGATAACTTATTAGGAAAAAAATCTCCCAGCAAAAATTCAGAACTAAGTTGTTGGGGGAAAGAAGAAGAAAAAGTGGATTTAACAAGACGAATGGGCTGGAGTTGGCTCTAATCCTGAATTTTCCAAGTCACCTAAAAAGTCTGAAATGTTATGGAACCCATCAGAAATAAAGCTGTGTCTGACCCTCCAAACAGAAAGCTCAAACCCAGTTATTTTAGAAGGCTCTTCAAGATCACTCCAGGATCTCTCTGGAAGTTTCCTGTATCTATTTAAGCTGCTGTCCAAAAAGAAAAATGTCTTCCAATCCTAATAGAACTTCTGATAATAGATGATTCTAGAGCTGATCTGCTGTGGCAAGTGCTTTGAGGAATATGGCATTAGATGTTCATAGCAAGACCTAGTAAATCAACAGCCATGTGGCAATGGTGCAATCCTCTGTTCTGATGAGACCATGGTAATAATTTGCTGTGCTCTGCATGAGGTCAATAATAAAAACATAAAGAATGCCAAAACTCTGGCTGATATTGGAGGGATCAAATACTGGGACCTTAGAGCATTTATAAAAAGGAATCAAAGTCATTTTATTATACCTGTATTAACATCACAGCATGAGAAAATCAAATTACACCCTTCTCTTTAAAACACAAACCACTGTATGTCACCCATCATTCATTCAGTTGGCAGTACATCTTTATCACCATTACCATAAAGAATTAGAGAAGCTCATTCTGAATATCACAGGACACAACCACATATGAAATAGTATAATAACCAAGGTGATGCCATACTCTTACATATAACTGGAAAAATACCAATTAGATGTATGTTGCATTTCTTTGCAATGCTGTTTATTTCCAAATATATATTCTGTGTGGGAAACTATAATGAGTTATTTATATGTATATAGATATGAGCTATTTAAAGTCATTCACTCCTGTATTGAGATATTCCCCCCAAAGCAATGTAAAGATAATCAATTCCATATTCCATTGTCATCAGCTACTCCAGACTTTCCTGGCTATTACCTTGTCCTTTTGTGATTTTTAAGTAAAAAGGGATAATTTAGTCAAATTTAAGGCCATGATTTGCTGCAAAAGTATTTTGTGTAAGTTAAAAGAGGCATATATATCTAGCTGAAGAATGAGTTATAACTGCTCTGTGGTATAGTTAATTGTGCTTCCACTCTTCTCCCACTTTTATGGTCATTTTATTTTTTTTACAATGTATATCAGAACTCTGGCTTCTTTATGGATTTTCTTTTCCTATATGTTAGTATCAACATTCCAAAATTCATGAATAAGAAGGGGAAGGATGTATGTCTTTGCAAAGAACAGATTTGAGAGAATAGTAAAGTATATCTCCCATGAGACTATGTTTAAATAGAAAAATACTATTTTACTAAATTAATGCTTTCATGACTTATGTAGAATGTTTGCATTGAATTTGATAATTTGCCTTGAATAGTTATGAAGATTTCATATTTTCCATTTTCAAGTATCTTCTAAATTCTAATAAACTATAGATTTCAAATAAAGCAAAGTGGGAAGCCAAAGGGGAAGAGAAGGGGACCCTTTGTGTTCAAAAAATCTATTTATTTAAAAGAAATTAAATCTGGTGGCAGCTTAACTACTTCTAAGGGAATAAAAAAATAGATACACAGTGCTGGGGAGGGATGAGAAATGACAAAAGGCACCTTGAAAGATACATCATGATCTCATCCTTTAAGAGAGTTAGAGTTTCCAAGAAGTGGTAGGTGAGGAGGGAAAACATCCCTGTCATAAGTGGCATCTTAAGTCAAAGAATGGTGAAAAAGAACACTATTTAAAGGGAATTGCAAATAGAGCCTTTTGGATAGGACATTGTACATGACTTCCAGGCAGGGTGTTAAGGGAACTAATGTGATAAATTTGGAAAATTAGGTTTGATTCAGATTTCAAAGAACTAAATGACAAACAAATGAGTTGGTATTTTATCCTAAAAGCAATGGAGAGACACTGAAGTTTCATAAACAGAAAAGTAGCATGGTAGTTCTTGCACTTCAAGTGTACTATTAGAGAATAAAGACATTTTATGAAGTGATCTAAATTAAATGGTTATTGTAACAGTCCAGACAAAAAGTTACTGGACTCATGTGGCTGTGATATAAACAGAGACAGGGTGGCCAATTCTTTTAATACCTGATGATACAACTCATCTGGGTCTGGAGACAAATTCAATAAGAATAGATAGAGACTCTGTTATTTATCATTATTTATTTTGAGTCCTGGCTCCATTAATTATTTTTGTTGTTATTTCCTGTACAAGGTTATTCTCTTTGGCAGAGAAAATGGAAGGAAGATAAGACTTTAGCAGCTCTTCCTTGTCCATATTATCAGAAACCTTCATCACATACCCAACCAGCAGCAGTCATTTGCCATCTTAGAGATTACTCTTCCCCACAATATAGTTTATAATAAACCTACTTCTTTTTAGGGGTTAGCTCCTTGAACAACTTCATTTCATTCTAAGCTTGAAAATATTGGCATTATTTTTTGAAACATCATATCACATTCATATTTGTTAGTTCTTGCTTCCATCTTCTGTACTGATCTTTTTTCCTTAAGTTTTTTGGTTAATTTCATATATATCCATAGCGGTCTCTTTAGATAATTCTCTTTTTCTCCTTTTTAGAATTTCTTCCTTTGTGTCTTGAGTTTTTCATTGTTCAGCTGCTTCTTTCTTCTGGGTTGACTTCCTCTATAAAATTTTAGTTCATAGGATGCTACCTATTCATCTTCTCAACCCTTTAAAATAAAATGTGCTTTTTCAAAATTTGGGGCATAATGTCAGACAATGTATCTGGTTTTCCTCAAGAACTTTTCATCAGCTTTCTAAATAGGTGAAATATTCCTTCATTGCTCATTGCTATATCAAGGTCTCAGTTTCAGGCCTATTGTCTTTTTCCCAGCCTTCTTTTCTATTTTGTCTTTCTGTTTGGTACTTCTTTATATTGTACTGATTCTCATTCTTCCTCTTCCTCTTTTACCTATCTTACTGCTTTTGAATAAGGCAAGTCCATCCAGAGTCATATTTCAATCATGGATTTCTTCAGATTTAGTCTCAGTGATGTCTATGAGGTTAAATTTGTCTCCCTGAGTTAGGACTTATTCCTCTTCTTTTAAACTTTGCTTGGATTTTGTCTTTTATAATATTCTCAGTGTCTCAACTGCTATTTTTTTTTATTGCTTTAGCTATTTTCTATGACAGGGATTCTTAACCTGGAGTCCAAAAACTTGCATGTGTTTTTTTAACTTGACAACTGTATCTAAATATAATTTGTTTCCTTTATAGTCTTTTAAATTATCATTCTGAAAAAGGACCCATGGGAGTTACCAATCTGCCAAAGAATTGATAGGAAAGAAATGGTTAAGAACTGCTGCATTAGAGTATCATCTTGGTGGATTTACTTAGGTGCTTTTCCACTCCCCACCAACCCTTTTTCAGTTTAAAGCCCTTTTGATTATATTTTTTAAAAAATAGTTCATTTTATGATACTTATATTTCTCCTAGTTTCCCTTTTCATCACCTTTTCCTAAAAAGCCATCACTTATAATGAAGCATTTTCAAAAAGAAAAAGGAAATAGAAAAATTAAAGAAATCAGTAAAACTAATTACTATTTTAAAATATCTGAAATGATATGCAATATCCCATACTTGCCCCCTCCTCACTCTGAAAAAAAGCAGGAGGGAGAGGAAAACTAGCTTGTTCTTTGTCATTTTGAATTCTTTCTTGAAAGAATGTTGTCCAGATGAGTGGTGGGTGGGTAGTTTGGGTTAGTTTTTGTCAGGGATTATTTTTTTGGCAACTTCAGTTAACATCACCTAGCCAAAATAAAACTATTTTGGTTCTTTTATTCTAGCATTCCCCAAATGACCCATCACTTGAGCAATTAAATATGAAACTGAATATAGCATTTTAAGCTGACCTCATTTCTGGGGATTCTAGAGCAAGTTTCCAAAGGATAGGAACTACAATGAACTAGGAATCAGGAAATGAATTTTAATTCTGCCAGGAATTAGCAACAGAACCTTGACTAAGTTACTTCACCAAACTGAGCCTCAATTTCTCTATCTGTAAGAAGATCCCTTAAGACTCTTCCATTTCAAAAATTCCATAATTCTGGGGGGCAGCTGGGTAGCTCAGTGGATTGAGAGTCAGGCCTAGACACAGGAGGTCCTAGGTTCAAATCCGGCCTCAGACACTTCCCAGCTGTGTGACCCTGGGCAAGTCACTTGACCCCCATTGTCCACCCTTACCACTCTTCCACCTATGAGCGAATACAGAGAAGTTAAGGGTTTAAAAAAATTCCATAATTCTTTGAATACATAAATAACATCTAGCAAGTTTTGGGAGAGTCAGAGGTTTTAGTCTGTTGGTATGTTTCCTTTTCCTTAGTAGAACTATATAGAGGGGGGCAGCTGGATGGCTCAGTGGACTGAGAGCCAGGCCTAGAAATAGGAGAGCCTAGGTTCAAATATGGCCTCAGACTCTTTCTAGCTGTGTGATCTTGGGCAAGTCACTTAATTTCCATTGCCTAGCCCTTATAATTCTTAGAACTAATAAACAGTATTGATTCTAAGATGGAAGGTAAGAGTTTAAAAAAAATTTTTTTAAGAATTATATATAGAGATTCTCTATTTTGACATTTTGTTAGGACTAATGATATTCCTTTGTTGTGTCCATCTGAGTTTGCATTCCTGTACGACTCTTAACAATTTTCTAGATGAGTGCTACTGGTGATGGTAGTCAGAAAATATTATTGAATTTTAATCCCCATAGGTCTGAAAACCATTATCCTCCGAGCTTCTGCCTTTCAGCCTTTTAAATTACATATTCTCTCTTGGCTGGTAAAGAAATATAAATTAAAATTAATCTGATTATACTCTTTCCCAAGATATATTAATCTCAGTACAGAATCTTAGATATTCTAGTACTTGATTTAGAGACAACTTTTATTGGAATTTATGTTTAAAGGAATTATCCTTCTACAGAACCTTCCGTTAGAGTTGTAATCGAAATAATGCTAATGTGCTTTCCTTCATATAAAAAAAAAAATACTACAACAGTCTTTTGTTTTGGAGCTGTTTTCCTTGTGTGGCCAGTAGAAGTAGTTCAGAGCATACTACTTCCATTATAATCAATGTTGATCATTGTTCTACTCACACAAAACCAGGGATCCATCTTTCATGTTGACGGTATGTTCATCCTAGACCAATTATTTAGTTAAGTCCAAAGTTCATATGAGCATGAATAAGTTGAAGGTGACAGCAATTCAGGCAGCATGGGATGACTTTGTTGTTGGCATATGACTATCACCTAAGGGCAAAGAATTTAGATTTGGGTTCTTGGTTTATTTCTTTACTCCCTCCTTTGTCTCCTAATTTTGTCATATTAAATACCTTGTCATACTTCAGTACATACTGAAGAGGTGAAAGAAAACTATCTGCTTTTGATCTTTTTAAAACTTTATTTTAAAAAAAAAAAAAACCACCAGAGTTCCCCGTAGGCTGAAATTAATTAACCCTGCTAAACCCAGAATCTTCTCAGATTCAAAGTCAGTCCCCTCCCCATTAGTCCTTATATAGACCAATCCCATGCTCAGAAGCAGGGGGCATGGCCCCTCCCTAGCACGGGATTGGTCCAATTCAAGACCAATCCCATGCAGGGAAATAGGGGGCGTGGTTGTTTCCTCCAGCACGGGATTGGGCCATTCAAGACCAATTCCACACCAGGAAGTAAGGGGGAGGGACTCCTGGGGCACGCTGGGGGATGCAGTTCCCGGAGCTACAACACTTCAAAACTCACAATACGGGTAAGTGAAAAGTATATTTACTATTATGGATCTCCTACAAGGCAATGTAGAATTCATTTATATCTTCTATAATCATAAGAAAAAAGGTTTGGAACTGTGATTTTGACTGGTGTCAAGAATACCAAGGAGAGGAGAACTCTCCTCCAATCTAGGTCAGCACCCTCTCTGCAACAGTCATTGAGAGATGCCTAGACCACTGAGCAAGGAAGTGACTTGCCCAGGGTCATTTAGCCAGTATATGTCACAGGCGTGACTTGAATCTACATCTTCCTGGTTCAAAAGCTGGTCTTTTACTACTACAATGTGCAGCCTCTCAGCTTAATCATAAGTACAATAAAATAACCTCAGTGTGTCAGTACATTCTTCAATCCTTCCCCCCCCTCAGATAATCACTGAGAATATCTGTCTTATGAACTTTGAAATCTCTCAGAGATGCCCCATATTTTCCATCCTCTTATATCTGTATACATGACAAGCCTGCCGTAATAGAGCGTAAGCTCCATGGTGGCAGCAGCCTTACCTTATTTATCTTCATATGTCACACAATGCTTCTCATATGGTACAATACACTGCCAAAAATGTTCGTTGAAAATGAATGAGTGCAAATTGATCTCAAATCTTAGGAACTGACTACTGCTCTTTGGCTCAATAATGATTTTTTTCAGTGATGTATTTTTCACCCAAATAAGGAGAAAATGCATTTTAAGAGTTTATTCTGGGAGTAGAAATATGAAATTCGGTGTTATACTCCATTAGATGTAGTTGCAAATATTCAGAAAGTGTGAAAAGGACCCAGGAATACCACTGAAATCTGCTCAGAACAAATAACTTCTGACACTGAACCATGTTCTTTAAAGCTAGAAAATGAATCTTCAAAGCATGCTGGATAGATCCAAAGACTAAAGGATGAGAGACAGCATTTGGGGTTTTATTGGCTACCTATCATTTTTTAAATTGTGTTCCTCTCATAGGAAAAGGAAAAGCATTTACTCCCTGAGAATCACCTTTAAATCCTAAGAAATTAATAAATTCTTTGTTTTCACCTTTGTTGCATTTCCTTTGTGTCACTTCCTATTCATTTATTATCCAAGTGTGTACACTTTTTTTTATTATTGTGATGTTATTATAAAAATCTTTTTACACAAAAGGATGAATTTTACCATTCACAGATGCTTCTGATAAAAGTTCTCTGATTTCATGAACTGAATTAATAGATTGAAGGATATTTTTGAGAGGAGAAATACATCGCTATTATGAATATTTATCAAATATTGTTGTATAAGCTAAAGTGGCAAGAATTGTCCAACTCATCATAACAAGGAAGGGCAAATTTGGATTTTTAAAATAAAGGATAGAAGATAGAGAAATATCAACAACACCAGGAATATATATATATATATATGTATATATGTATATATATATATACACATATAGTCATTGTTAATCCAAGGGTTCATATAACTCTGAGATGTACAGAGGTACCAGGATCCAAGATGATATGATCTGAGAATTGGCAGAGAGTTTTCCTACTGTTCAAATCACTCAAGTCAGTAATAATTTCAAGTCTTGTGCTAATCAATTTGTAGCATCAAATAAGAATCCAATGGGCACTAAACATTACATTAATACACTAAATATTAAGCATCATGGTTAAACTTTAAGATGTGACAAGAGTAGGGTTGAAAATTTTTATTAACTGAATATGGGGCATAAGCAAGAAAGAAGCAATTCTTGGAATTCAAGACGGGGTTAGGAGAGATACACCAAAACACAAAGGGATTCTTAGTTTTGGAAGAATGTGTATCCATGAGGGGAGGTATGTATGCTAAGCCATGAAATAAAATCAGCTTGTCAAAATCTAGTCCTTTTGGCCCCTAGAACTTCTGGACAACTACATTGAAATAGTAAGTAGTTCCTTAGGACAGTTATTGTTTTTAAGACATATTATATATCCTTGAATATGGCAGTCTGTGTGATCTATTATTTAAAAAAAAAAAAAAAAACAAGAAAAAGTCTGGTTGGAGACTATGCTCATATATGATGGTAGAAGAAAACCAAAAGCTCTTCTCAAGCTAATCCCAATAAGGAAAACAACAGCAATGAAATAAGTGAGAAGGCTTCTAAGGCTACTAGAAACTGAATCTTGATTCCAACATTTCTGTGGGAAGTGACATAAGGACTTGTTTTGGGGACAATCTATTTCCTTTGTTACAACAATAAAGGAATTTCTTCTTCTAATTTAAAAGAAAGCATTGTTAATGAGAATGAGAGACAGTTTAAACAGTGATCAGAGATACTGAGGAAATAAAAAGTGGTTTATGGAGGAAGTAGAATTTTGGCTAATTCTTTAAATAGAATGATTACCTTGAGCCTTGAGCATTTTTTATTTCTAGATTTCTACTACAAATTTAATCAAAAGATTCCCAATAAGTAAAATACCCAAGAAAGGATGATAACTTGAGAAGACAAGGCAAGGATCTCATCTGATCCTTAAAACAATCCAGTGAAGTAGATGCAAGTATTGTCATCCCCATTTTACAGATAAGAAAATTGGGGCTCAGAGAGCTGCCCAAGGTCATGCAACCAGTGAGCATCTACATGAGAATTTGAACTCAGATCTACCTAACTATAAACACATAATACAACATGACACTTAATGTACTGGATCCAAAGCAATATACTAGGTTTTGACATTCGAAATCATGCTGCCGTTGCTATTGTTGTTGCTAAATGTTGTTTGCTTATAGATGCAGTAGCAGAACATTTCCAAAAAATGTGTATGCATTGTCATGGAAACCAGTGGTGATCAGAACCAATATCATATGAAAGTCATAAATCAACAGTATTAAAACCAAACTCACTAGCAATAATAAATGGCTATAGGAATAAAAGAAAGGAGCTCTATTTATTCTTGCAATCTGTGGCCTATCTCAGAACTCAAAAAAGATAACTTAATAGGCACTCTGCCTTTGAGTCTTAAAATGTCATATTGGAACTGCAAAAGAGAAGCCACCCCTGGGGGTCATTAGAGAAATCGGAGATAATTCAACCACGCTTTCTTTAGCAACCAAGTTCTATGTATTCCAACATGAAAGGCTCTTAAAGGTTAATTAAAAACAGCAAGTGATAAAAATTTATAAGTTCCTTTCTATAATTTTTTAATGACATGATTTCAGATCTTTTATCAGGACCCTGTTTTGTTCCATCCAGACCCCAGCTGTTCATTACTTCAGAAACTCTTAGAAAGAAATATATATTTAATTACTCCAAATATTTCCTGCTTTATACTAGAGAGTGAAACCTTATTATCTATGCCCTCACCGAGTCACAGCTTCCAGTTAGGTCAAAAACTAGCAATTTAAAAGTATTGATAACTTTTAATAATAAAACAACAACATAGAAAACAAAAACAAATATGTGTGCTTATATATGTGTGTGTTTATTGTAAGAAGGAAATTAGATACATATATATATATATATTGAGAGTTAAAAGATTAATTAAATTAGGCTACTAGCCACAAGGCCTTAGCAATTAGAGAGGCAAAGAAGCCTACTTGAGGTAGAGACTCTAGAAACACCAAGGTAGGCCTAAGGAAGTCAGCCTAACTTACCCACATGACAGTTCAGAAGGGAAGCAGCCTGAAGTCTCAGATGAGATCCTTCAGCACCAAGTTCAAAGTGAGAACTGCCTCAACAGGAAGTTACCATCCTATTCGAAGGACAGCAGCTTTCATCACTTCCTGAAGGTCCATCTCTAATTCAAGTGGACAAATTGCAGCCTCTACACTGATTTGGACTCCCAAAGGGCAGTCCCTTGTTCTTGATTTGTTACTTATTGTCATGTGTGGGTAACTCATCTCCCCTCCCCACTAAGGGAGGTGGGGATGACATTATCTCTGGTGGCTAGAGTTTTAACTATGAATGGGCTTGAGCTAATTCCATTTACACATTATCATAGAAGCTTTAACCTCTGTTTCAGACCCAGGCCAGTGCATTCCTCCATAGATAGCCTGGCAGTCCCTCAGTCTTGGGGGGACTCAATATATTGGTGCCAAACTCAGTGTGGACACCTGATTGATTTTGGTTCTGCCCTGAGCTCAAGTAATCCACCAATGCAGCCTCCCTCAGCAGCAGGGATTATAGGATGTATCATCTTGCCCTATCTCTCTGTTCCTCTTAATAATAGATTACATATGGGCGTGTATGTATACAATTTATATATATATACATACACACATATACACACACACACACACACACACACACACACACACACACACACAC
>NC_058135.1:179064512-179075960 GCF_016433145.1 Gracilinanus agilis | reverse complement strand
GAAAGGTGGAGCATGAATCATGTAACCATGTCAAAAATGAATATTAATAAATGTTAAAAAAAAAACTCAAAATAAAATTCAGAAAATCAAAACTATTAAAAGCCCTTTTTCACCCATAATGCAATAAACATTTCATTTAATAAGGGACATAGAAACAGAGTAAAAGAACAAATTTAAAATGCCCAATTAAGCACCAAAATGTTCATCTTAAAATTCAAAGAAGAGATTAACAAACTCGAAAGTAAAAACTAAATCTCTGAATGAATAAATAAAATGAGGAGCCGGTTTCATGAGAAAAAAAAAACAACAAATAAAATAAACCATTGGTTAATTTTCTTTGTAAAAAGAGAAAGAAGAAAACCAAAATGGTAGTATCAAAAATGAAAAGATTGTATGAAGCATCAATGAAGATGAAATTAAAGCTAATATTAGGAGTTATTTTTCCCAATTATATGCCAGCAACAATGACAATCTAAGTGGGATGGGTGAATGTTTACAAAAAAATAGAAATTGCCAATTTAAAAGAAGAGAGAATATATTAAAAAATATACTATGAGTGGTGGAATTTTTACCAGGAATGCAGTGCTGCTTTAATATTAGGAAAACTGGGGGCAGCTGGGTAGTTCAGTGGATTGAGAGCCAGACCTAGAGACAGGAGGTCCTAAGTTCAAATCTGGCCTCAGACATTTCCCAGCTGTGTGACCCTGGGCAAGTCATTTAACCCCCATTGCCTACCCTTACCATTCTTCTACCTTAGAACCAATACACAGTATTGATTCCAAGATGGAAAGTAACAGTTTA
Source organism: Gracilinanus agilis (assembly GCF_016433145.1). Lineage (NCBI taxonomy): Eukaryota > Metazoa > Chordata > Mammalia > Didelphimorphia > Didelphidae > Gracilinanus > Gracilinanus agilis. The sequence continues at coordinate 179,075,159 of NC_058135.1, read as the reverse complement.
AAAATGTTTTTTTAAATATTGGGAAAACTATAAGTGCAATTGAGTATATTAATAACAAAATAAATCATTATCAATAACAAAATAAATCATACGATTACATAAATAGATGAGAAAAAGCCTTTTGACAAAATATAATATCCATTCCTTTTACAAACACTAGAATTCATAGGAATCAATGGAGCCTTTCCTAAAATAAGTACTATCTGTCTAAGACCAAGGGCAAGTATTATCTTTAACATGGATAATATTAAATCAATGATGAAGTAAGAATATCCATTATTAACATTGTTATTCAATATTGTGTTCAAAATTTTGTTTTGAAAATATTGCTTTGGTTTTCCTCTTTTTTCTTTGTTTTCTTTGACTTTTTTTAAACTTCTCTAGGGGTCCTTAGTTTGTGAGAAGTTGATCTTCAGAATTATTTTTACACTATTTATGACTTATTTTCATAATGTAAAAAGTGTATAATTATTAAAATATTAATCCAAACAACGAAAAGAAATTATAGCAATCAGACAAGATATGATGGAATATTTAGAGAATCCTAGAAAATCAACTGAAAAACTAGTTGAAACAGTTAACAACTTTAGCAATTTTCAAGATATAAAATAAACTGAATAAATCTTTAGCATTTCTATATATACCAACAAAACCCTACAGTGAGATAGAAAGAGAAATTTCATTTAAAATAATTGCAGACAACCTGAAACTTTTGGAAATCAAGAAATAGGGTAGAAAATAAGCAAACAAAAAATTACCCTGACCCTAAAAAATTACTATGGTGACAGGGAAGATTAACATACAAACTCAGAAGACAATGTAGTCAAAATAGTGCCAAGGCAAACCCAAAAATTATATGACCACAATTAAATGCACTTTTCACACAAATAAAGATGGATCTAGATACCTGGAGAGATAGTAATTGCTAATTGGAAAGCAAGCCAACATAATAACTAAAAAAAACGATTGTTTAACTTAATTTACTTAGTTGGTACTATATCAACCAAACTGATGTGGAGGTGAAATTAGGGTCTTGTCCAAAGAATTAATGACTCCGGCAATCTCTAAGGCAAGGGAACAACCTTTATTGAAAGAGGTCCTTGTATTGGATTAGCTATGGTGATAGAAAGACTCAGCTTGAAGAAAGGCTTGGTGGTGGAAAAACTCTTGGCCAACGGAAAAGTCTGACAGTGCAAAGGTGTGGGGGTGGAAAGGCCATGATGATAGACTAGTGCTGAGAAGTTTTCAGGGCTCCTTTTTGTCTTTGATTAGTTACTAAGGAAATGGTCATTTGTTTAGATAGTTGTTTCCCTGCCATTCCCAAGGTACTGATGTCACTTTGCCCACGATTCACTCTGTTATCCCACCCTGGGGAGCAAACCACAATGTATATGGAATGTAATCCTAGGTTACTTTTGCCAGATCCTGCACAGATTCCAAAGGAGAGACAGTCTCTGGTCCATTGTGCCCTATGCTGATTGACCAGTTACAGAGCTTATGCCTACAACCTTATAAAGACCTGTCAGCATCCTTACACCAACCTATCTTCATGGTAACCCACATCAAAACTACAAAATAATGATTTTATAAATATAAGATAACAATAATAAAAAATTCATCTGGAAGAATAAAAAGTTCAAAAATATCTAGGGAATTAATGAAAAAAAGTGAAATATGGCAAACAGTTCCAGATTTAAAACCATATTACAAAGAGGTAATCATGAAAATGCTCTGGTTTTGTCTGAGAAATCTAGTGCAGTTCAAGGAATAGATTAGTACATAGTACACAGTAGTAAATGACTATAGTGATGTAGTATTTTATCAACCCAGAGATGCAAGATTTGGGGATAAGAACTGATGACAAAAATTTCTGGGAAAAACTGGAAAACAGTCTTGCAAAAACTAGGCATAGACCAACATTTCATACTGCATACTAAGATAATGTCAAAAAAGATAAATGATCTAGATGTGAAGATTGGTATCACAAGTAAATTAAGGAAGCACATAAAAATGTACCTTTCATATCTATAAATAAGAGAAATATTTATAATCAGTAAGAGATAGATAGGATTACGGGAAGTAAAAGAGACAACTTTGATTGCAAAAAATCAAGTTTTTGAATGAATAAAACTAATGCAGCCAAAATTAAAATTAAAATGGGAAACTAGGAAAAGTTTTATAGCAAATTTCTTTGACAAAGGCTTCATTTCTTAAATATATCAGGAACTGAACTAAATTTATAAAAATACGAGCCATTCCCCAGTACAAGGTGGTTGAATTATATCAACAGATCATTTTTAGAAGAAGTCAAAGCTATCAATAGTCACATGAAACAATGCTCTAAATCACAACTGATTGGAGAAATGCACATTAAAACAACTCTCAAATACCACCTCACACCCAGAAGATTGGCTAACAGACAGAAAATGAAAGTGACAAATGTTGGAGGGGATATAGAAAAATCTATACTGTAATACACTGTTGGTAGATTTCTGAAATACTCCAGGCATTCTGGAAGACAATTTGAAAACTATTCCCAAATGGGCTTAAAACTGTACATATGACCATTAGCCACGTAATACTGATACTACGTTTACATCTCAAAAAAAAAGAAAAAGACTTATGTTTATAAAAAATATTTATAGCAGCTCTTTTTGTGGTGGCAAAGTATCAGAAATCAAGGGGATGGCTATCTTTTTGGGGAATGGTTAAACACATCGTGGTATATAGTTATGATAATATTATGCTATAAGAAATGATGAGTAAGATAGTGTCAGTAAAACATGGAATGACTTATGTGAACTCATACCAAGTAAAGTGAACAGAACCAGGAAAACGCTGCATAAATTAAGAGAACTATTATAAGAATGCTCAGCTATAACACTTAGCTACTCTGATGAAGACAATAATCCAAGACAATTCCAAAGGATCCATGATGGAAAAATATTATCCACCCCCAGAGAAAGGACTAATGAACTCTGGATGCAGATTAAAGCATAACTTTTAATTTTTTCTTTATTTTCATTGGTTTTTGTTTATAAACACAAACATGGCTAATATGGAAATATGTTTTTATGATTTCAAAATACATAATTGACATAAAATTCCTTGCCTTCTAAAGGAGAGCAGAGGAGTAAGGGGGAGAGAAAGTATTTCCAATTCAATATTTTAAAAAATAATTTTTCCATATATTGAGAAATCTATTATAAAAATTAATAAAAAAATATATTTTTAAAAAAGACAACTTAAAAATGATTTGAATGAATAATAACATGTCTGATTGATGACAGCATCAATTCACTAAGTTCCTAGTTTTTTCTCAACATTTGATCAGATGAGAAGGAAGTTAATTGTGTTAAGGAGAAAGAATGGAATAGTGGGAAAAGCATCAGGAAAGATGTAGGTTCAATTGCCTTCTCTAACATTGTCATAGAATCTCAACAAGTCATTTAACATTGCCAATGGTAAGGTTGTTTTTTTTAATCAGCAAAATGGGAAATAACATACAAGCATTTTCCTTTTTCATGTCCAAAACAACGTCAACACCTTTAGAAACAAAATTTGGAAACATTATAAATTGAGAATTTGAGTTTTCTCAATTGTAAAATAAGGGGGTTGTATTGGAAGATTCATGAGGTCATTAGTCCAACATATGTTTGAAGTGCTGGGGAGGCCCTTCACCTTTCAGAGCAGTTCATCCCATTTTTGGGCAGCTCTGATTGTTAAAAAGTTTTCCCTGACATTAAGCCTAAATTTACCTCTTTGCCAATTCCATGCTTTCCATAAACCAATTTAATAATTTTACCGATGAGAAAATTGAATTCCAGAGAAGTGAAGGGACTTGGACAAAGTCACATAGGAAATAAAGGACAGAGCAGACTTTAAATACATCTTCTGACTTCAAATCAAGTCTTTTTTCACTATGTAATGCTACTCCCTCTTCCTCTTTTTCTCTTTATACTTTAATCTGATTATACTTTAATCTGATTCAAAGATGGAGTTTGACACCTCTCTTCCAGAACACACTGCCTCTCATGCTGAAAACCACAGTGCCATAGAAAAAACTTATAATATTAGAAAAAAATTCAAAATTTATGAATTGATTGAAAATTATTCCATTAGCATGAAATGTACTTACCTTCTACCACAAAAATTATATTTCTAAAAAATGTGATTCCTATAATGAGTTCCATTATAAATTAGTTGTTTATTTTTTATTTGTATCTACATTTTCTATTATACTGTGTCTGAATTCCAAAATAAGGACTAGGAACCAGGTACAGAACTCCCAAGGTGCAAGGGAATTAAGTAACTATGTAGTCCAATCTAAACTAAAAAAGAAGCCTTATTACAACCCATCTGAATAAGTATTTACCCAGTCCCTCCTTGAAGAGTGCCAGGGAGAGGAAACCCATAACCTGCTAATGAAATTAGCATGGTAGAATCAAATATCACTTTAAAAAAGGCCTAATTCTCAAGAAGTTTTTGCTAATATATAATGTTAGGAAAATATGACTATGCTAATATAATCAGTCAGTACAAAAAGTGTTATTTCTGCCTCTAGAATTTAGCACAATTATTAAAAATATTTAGTGCCTATTCATTCTGTACTATATTCTTTCCAACATTTGATGATTACATTTTGATTCATCTTCCTGCTATTCTCTAAGCCCTCTAGGGTTTCTTTTTTTTAAGACCTTAAGAAAGATTATTTCAGAAGTGTTTGTAGAATTCATAAACACATTTTCTAAAATCAATATATACCAAAGGGAAACCATTTCATCAGATGTTTTGCATATTGCTTTATTCTTAGTCCTAGTTCTTATGCCTAAGGGAACCAGTAAAGCAAAGGTTAGTTTTCCTGCTGCTCTGTGGAAATGATATCTATGTTCCCCCTTGGACATTTTATCACAGGTAATTTTTAAAGGAACAAATTAGCCTTCTAAACTCACTAACTCCCTTTCTTAGGAAATGAGCTGGGATATAGAGATGGGTGACTACCCTTGGGAATTTTACTGCAAACAATTTATACAAATCTTTGAGAACTGTTTTTATATTAAGCCTGAAACATCACTTATTCAAGGGAAATTTTTCAATCTAATTCCAATTAGTGACATACCTTGTTTTACCTAACAAATATTTTCCTAAAGAATAAGATATCTCAAAGCACTTGAAGAGAAAGATCTTTCTGACTATCTCATGTTCAGGAATCTGCTGGCAAATATTTAACAACCCAATTTGGTGGAGGGAAATTTTATGTATGACATATTTTTAAGCATCCAAGTGCTAGTCATGGAGTCAGGAGGACCTGAGTTCAAATCCATCCTCAGACACATACTAGCTGTCTGATCCTAGGCAAGTCTCTTAAACCTATTTACCTCAGTTTCCTCATCTATAAAATGAGCTGAAGAAGGAAATGGCAAACTAGATGAGTATCTTTGCCAAGAAAATCTCAGTCAAGAAAGGTTAGCCACCACTGAACAACAGAAAATTTCATTATTAATACTTTTTTGTCACTTTCTTTGTTCTAGATAACCAACTAAATGAAGAGTCAGCAGGAAAGAGTCACTGACAAAGAAAAGCAATAGACTGGCCCTCCTTACACTCACATCTCACAGTCAAGGAGGGAAGCAATACATAAGAAAGCAGCTGAAAAGGAAACTAGAAATGGGTGAGAACTGCTGTCTGGAGGCACAGTGACGTCCTGCAGTCCAAGCAGAAAATTATCTGAGGACGTGTGCATTTCAGAGATGATTTCATCTTGAAAAATCATGAGTCTCTGGAGATCATAAAATCTAAGAGATCAGTCAAATATGAAATGATGAAATGAATTCCCTGGGTATCCTCTCAGAGGGTTCCAGATGTCCACTCTGTACCTTTCCCTGTCAGAAAGAAGGAGAACCCCAAAGGGCAGAGAATGCAATAAGCCATGCCCTACTTTGTAGTGTTTGTGCATTGCTGAGACAAGCAAATGCTCACACTGAAAATTTAATAATTTGCTCTTTAACCAGGACAAACTGGCTCCAAAACACCCCTTATTTATGGTATCATTCTATAGTGAACTGTGTAATTTATTATTGTAGTGAAAGACTCGCAGACACTTTTTACACTGAGATTTGAAAGAAATGGATATGGAAGAAAGGAGCAAATGCAGAAGTAGTAAGTTGGATAATACCAAAGGATGGAGAAAGACCTTTCATTTAAAGATCAGAACAGAGAGTAAGCAAGTAATAAGTAATCATTCCTAGAGAGAGAAAAGTACTTCAGAAAAGATACACATATTAGAAAGGTATGACTTTCTTCTGGGCAAGGTGTAAATTCTCTTGACAAAAATATATTTTCTCTCTGTCCTGTCCCCTAAGACCACTGAGATCTTTATTCTGTCTTTGATTCAAGTTTACAGTTTAATTCATATGCATAATTACCTCTATATAGCTCTAGGACTGGAGTCAGGTCTCAGGCAGACCTGGTTTCGAATTCAGGCATAAATACTTAGTAGCTGTGTGACCATAGGCACATGAATTAACCTTTTTTTACTTCAGTTTTCTCAACTGCAAAATACAGGTAATTATAGTACCTAACTTAAAAATTGTAAAACCAAGAGCACAGTGTTAATGCCTTCATCCCCTTCCTCTTGAGATTTATTCTATACAGATCTACCATGCTGTCTAAATATCAAGAACCATTACATATCATTTTTCAGGTCATTTTCCCCTTCTTTCTTAAAAAGTGTAATACCTGGCTCATAATCTTCCTCTCTACCCTAATCTATGCTGAATCCTCAACCAACAGATGCCTTCCTGTCCTACTAACACAGTTTACTTTTCCTGCTGACCCTAAATCTGAAACCACCTAAGATGTTCTCAATGCTATACTCTCTGAGTCAGAGTATTATTTTTCTATCCACCTGACATGATTAATTTGGTTTAGGTAGCCATTGTTATTAAGGTAACACAAATTCTGCATTTGGAATACCAGGATCTTGTTTTGATTACCAGTTGTTATTTATTAATTCTACTTTGACCTTGATCAATTTACTTAACCTCTTTGGTCCTCAGTTTTCCAACTCATTAAAATAGGTGAGAAAATCTAAAAGACCTCTAATTTCTCTTCCAATTCTATGAAGTTTTATATGTCCCTGATTCTACTATGTTCTAGTAGAAAAAACACATTAAAAATTATGTGATTTAAAGGATTTCTTTTTCTTTCTTAATACCAGAAATCGGTATATTTGATCTTCAGTATATTTTGTTCATATTTTGTTAAAATTCATGTTTATTTCTCTGAAATTATCTCCCTTTCCATGATATTTTGTTAATTTTTTAAGCTCTTTTCTTCCTTCTTGAAATCAATACCTGTATTTTGGTTCCAGGTCAGAAGAACAGCAAGGGCTAAAAAGTGACTTGCCCAGGATCACCTATCTGAATCCAAATTTGAACCCAGGACCTCCCATCTCTAGGCTTGGTTCTCAATCCACTAAGCCACAAAGCTACCCCCATGATAATGCATTTTCATCTTATTAAGATTAAATGTATACCTCTTTTAGATTTCTATTGTCTGACGATCACCATAATGAGACATAGCTCACCTTTTATGCATAGAAACGTTAAAGGAAAGTTGTGTGATATTTATTTTTCCACACTTCCACAGCTATGATGTGACATGAATATGTCCTTATGGTTAACTACTCTATTCCAGAGGAGACCAGGCACTCAAGGCACTGCACTGTTGTGTCTGCCTGGGCAAATCTGTGTTTCTGGGTGACTCATTTTCTAGATGAGCAAACAGGACAATGAAAAAAAAGATTACTGAATTTTAATCCCCATTGATTTTTGTCCTATTTTTCCTTCTGTTGCCCTTATTGCCTTCTGGGTCTGTTAATAAGTTCCTTCCACCTTGGTTGAAAAATTCATGATTTCCCCATTTCTGTTTATCTTTAAGGAGAATTTTGTTTCCTTCTAATTTAGAAGCTGTTTTAAAGCTTTCCTTTGTAATGATGATAGTCTCTTCTCTTGTCTCTCTCAGTTTGCTAAGAAAAAATGACATCTTCACATTCTCTGATATAGAATTCAAATTTGAGGGAGAGGTTAATACATGGGGTAGAGGATGGAAAGAATTTTGAAACTGAAGTCAGAGCACCTCTGGCAAATCATGTCTCTACTCTCAGTTTCAGTTTCCTCATCTATAAAATGAAGTAAAAAGAGTAAAGTAGATGATCTCTAAGATACCTTCCAGATCTATATTCTATGATCCCATTTTATTACTCAAATAAGAGAGGTATCTATAGTCTTCATAAACCTCAATTATATTTAAGTTTATAGTATAATTTAAACATCTACAAATAAAATATCATTCAACAGGATATTTTCTTTAATTTTAAAGAAGAATAATTTTATTAGACTATAGTCTTGATATACTTCACTTCTATATGTTTGTAATATAGTTTAAACATACCTATAAATAAAATATCATTCAATAGGGCATTTATTTTAGGCAACTTAAGAAAGGATAATTTTATTCAACTATAATCTTTATGTACCTCAGTTATGTTTGCTTGTAGTAAAATTTAAACATACTTATCAATAAAATACTATTCAATAGGGAATTTCTTTCAACTAAAGTTAAAGGAGATTAATTTTATTCTATTAGAAAACAACTAAAGTCTATAAATATTTTAACATTAGATTTCCTTACATTTTCAAAGGTAGTTTTTTTACTTTTGGCACCCCTTTTTACACAAACTCAAATCCCTGTCCAGTTTTGCATTAGTAAAATTTTTAAAATAAATATATTAACAAAATGGAATTAAAGGATCTAATAAAAAAGAAATGCATTTTCTCTATACTGTTCACAATGTCTCTGAAACTACACCAAGCCATGAGGACATTCCTTATATCCTAACATCTGACATATCACATATTCTTTAAACCTAATAAACCTAACTCTTCCTAATGAAACTTTTGGAGATACCAAATATCCAGCTTATATGCCTAAATAGCAGCATTTTTTATTTGGAAGGGTATTAATCCACTGAATGAAACCAGAGTTGACTGAGAAAACCTATGACTCAGGTTGCCAAAGTTTAGAAAGCTTAGGCACTTGCAAGTAGAAACAGATGAGATTAGAGCACAGTGAACAAAAATAATTCCTTAAAACAGGTATCTTCCACCTTAGCCCACTTTTTCTTTGCTCTCTCTTTTAGCGGATACTTTTTACAACTGGCCATGCAAGGTTCTGCAGGTACGTCAGCATGGCCTTGTAATCTTACCAGTTCTGAGATCTTTCCCTCTCTATCCACAACTAAATTTGACTTTTAAAAGTACATTAAAGATACTTCTATGGCTCACCCCAAGGACATGTTTTGTTGTGCTTTCCTTTAGGGCCAAAATTCCTAGTTAGACCATTAAGTCAAACTTTCTTATAATACAGATGTGGAAAGTGAATTATGGAGGAGGTGACTGGGTGAAGATCCCACAGGTAGCAATCAAGAGAGCTGAGATTTAAACCTAGGTCCTCTGAATTCCAAACCTTGGGCTCTTGATGCCTATTAGACTAGAGGGAAAAGTATTTAATCACCCTAAAAACATTGACTTGCCAATGACTTATGAAAATCTTAACATCCTTGATTCAAATAAGGCAAGCAAAACAAAACAAAACCAAAAAAAAGCAGTGTAGTATTGGGGAAAGTGAATCTGGAGTCAAAGAACCTTAAATATCAGCTCTATAATTTACTACCTATGTAAATCTATACATATAACCTTTATGAACCTCAATTTTCTATACAAATAAAGGAAAACATGAGCTTTAAAGGCCCTAATACTATATTCTTATGAACCTCAGCATTTCCAGAATAAAATGTCCAAAGGAGGCAGATGAAGAGATAGAGAAGTTCTTCCCAGCCATGAATCAGAATAGGTACCTTAGGATCCCAATTAACTCCAAGACATTTCCAAACTTATTTTTTCAAGGTCTCAGGATATTAGACTCCAACTAGATGGAGCATGAAAGAAAGCTTTATATTATTAAGTCAATTAATTACTATTGACTATTTATTACTTTCATCCCAAAAATATGCTTCAATGTATTGGTCAATAAGCATTTATTTATTAAGTACCTACTAAGTGCCATGCACTGTACCAGGCAGGAGAATTATAAAGACAGAAGCAAAAGAGTCCCTATCCTGAAGGAGATAACACATTCTTTTCTATTGATTTATGTGAATTACAAGATAAAAATGGTCAATTCAGAGAGTTATTAGGAAAGCTAGCTAATAAGTGTGAGGTTTTTTTCACTGTTGACTTTTGCCCTGAAGCTGAATGTCATTTGGGCTTAATTTCCTCAACCATCCATTGCATAATAATATGTCTTTCGTGTGAATTTAAAAAAAAAAGTTATTTGGGCTCAGTCACAATACCAGCTCTTAAAAAGTTAAACTTTCATTATTCTTTTGTACAAAAAAAAAAGAAAGAAATAAAGGAAGGAAGGAAAGAAAGAAAGAAAGAAAGAAAGAAAGAAAGAAAGAAAGAAAGAAAGAAAGAAAGAAAGAAAGAAAGAAAGAAAGAAAGAAAGAAAGAAAGGAAGAAGGAAGGAAGGAAGGAAGGAAGGAAGGAAGGAAGGAAGGAAGGAAGGAAGGAGACAAGCAGCACA
>NC_058135.1:178979954-179064374 GCF_016433145.1 Gracilinanus agilis | reverse complement strand
CCCCCCCCCCCACTTAAGGTGGGGAAATCTAACTAACTTCCTATATTTTAATTTCTTCTCATGTTTAAACAAAAAATTCAGTGTGTAAACTCCTTATAATTTTCATTGCAATCAAATTATTCTATTATATGGAAGGTGAGGAGAAAAAGTAATTAATTAAAGAATATGAAAAAAAAGGAAGGAAGGAAGGAAGGAAGGAAGGAAGGAAGGAAGGAAGGAAGGAAGGAAGGAAGGAAATCCTCAATTTAAAAAAACCAAGAATCATCTTTACTGGCAAGTGTGAGCCACTTGATAGAATAAGTGGGATAATAGAACAGGGAAGGCAAAAATAAATCTAGTCTTCAATAAGCCTGGGTAATCAGGGCAAACTAAACCACAACCACTGCCACCTGACAGGTGACAGCAGAAAGGAAAATGCTTTCAGGGGGAGCCAAGGTGTCAAGGTTATTACTATAATAATAGACATTACTTAACATATGCTGAGTGCCTGTACTTTCAAGATCTATTGTTTCCATGTTACTAGAATACCAGTCTCCAGCTGTGTGTAGAACAATTGTAATTATCTGATTAAGGACAGATTCCCTGGATACTGATACCCTTTATTTCATCCTTTCTGGTGTGAATATTAACTTTTTTTTAAAGAATATTTGGAAGGAATGATATAACTCTTGTATTGTTTAACTTTCCATTTGTGTAAGTTAGGATTCTCATTCAATTTTCAAATGTACTTTATACTTTATGGAACTATATGCTAGACATGACTATTTCTCAGATCTCATTTACATATATGCTGACATGACCCACTGGGGCTCGGGGAGGGAGAAAGACACAAAGGACAAAAAAATAAAAGGCTATTTCTAGGTTTCCTAGGAAACTGTCTAGGACACCTTGATGTATGAGTGATGGACTCTATCTTGCAGTATTTGGGAAGGCGATAGGGAACAATGGCACATAGATTAAGTCAAGGAAGAGAGAACGATCTTGTGATTTGTCTCAGGCTCTAACAGAAAGAGATCCAATTGTGAAGGAGTGTAGCTTACATGGTGATACATGGGCTTCTTTTCTTTACACAACTATAGAGGGTCTTACACAAAACTACTAAAACAGTCATGCAGCAAACTCAGACATCTCATCTTTCACTTCATTGTACCATCTTGGGACTTCTCTTACTAACTTCTCCATCATACCCAACTTCAGAAAATGCTCTCTCTCATGTGTTGGATATATATCTTTGAAAGATAGCATACCTGCCAGTTGACTGTGTCAGGTCAAAATTTAGTTACATTGGCAGTGGCAGATTAGGTCAAGATGGTGACATAAAAAACACTCAAAGCTGGCTAATCACCTTCCAAATGACCACAGAAGAACAAAAATGCTTCAAAGGAATAATGGAGTGACAGAACCATCAAAAGAAGGGATAAAGCAGTACACTGGCTCATAAAAGAATAAAGAAAAAGCAAGGAAGACTCATCTCACTGGGGTGCAAGAAGGGAGCACTGAAGATGCTTCACCAGGACTGAGACAACGATAGTGCGAATAGCTGGAGAATGAAAAGAGCCAGTACAGTCCAGCCTCTGCAAGGTAAGAGCAGAAACCAATGCTATACGGACAAGGCAGCAGTGGGAGGAAAAGAGCCTTGCATAAACCTGTTGAAACAGAAGCAAGGTATGAGTGAGAATAGGCAGAAGTAAGAGGCACTAAACATAACAAGGTCCGGTCTTCTTTGGATTGGGCAGAACCCAACTCCAATCAATTGAACAGTAGAGTTGCAGACTTCTACACAAGAAGCCAACCCGGCTGCCTCTACAGAGTACTCAATCTGAGACCCAGAGAGCTGAGCCAACCCCAAGCATAGTACAAGCACAAAACAGTAACCTTCCACCCCATGAATAGAGGTAAACTTCAGCATACAGACAAAATCAATGGAAAAAATAATCCCCAAATGAGCAAAAGATAGAGAAAAGGCCTGATGCTAGAAAAAAAAATCTCAAGAAGAGATGGCCAAAGAAGAGGATAGCAATACAAAAATGACAAGCCTCAAGGGAAAATATGAAAGGATTTCAAGCACAAATTGAACCCCTGGAAGAGCTCCAAAAAGGGTAGAAAAGCTAATAGTAAGAAATTTAGAAGAAAAATAAAATAGAAAGTGATAGAAAAAAACAACAGCTTAGAAAAAATTACTGAAGAAAACAATTTCCTATAAAGGAAACACAATATTTCAATCAGGAAAATAACTTCCTAAGAGAGGAAGTACAAAGCCTGAGAGAAGAAACTGGAACTCTAAAAATTAGATTTGGACAAGTAGAAGCTAATGACTTCATGAGACAACAGAAAACAATAAAGCAAATTCAGAAGAATTAACAAGTAGAAAAAAATTGAAATCTCTCACTGGAACAACTGGCCTGGAAAATAGGTAGTAGAAGAAGTCATCTAAGAATCACTGGATTCCATAAATGCCAGGATCAAAAGAAAAAAAGAATCTGGAAACAAGATTGAAAGAAATTATCAGGGAAAATTATTCTGATGTTCTTGAACAAGAGGAGAAAATAGACAATGAAAGAATCTACCAATCATTTCCTGAAAGAAATCCCAAATTTAAAAATTCTAGGACTATTACATCCAAATTCCAGAAATCCCAAGTCAAGGAGAAAATAATAGAAGCAGCCAGAAAAAAAAATATTGTGGAATCATAATCAGGATTACCTAGGACCTAGCAGCCTCTACATTAAAGGACTGGAAGGCACAGAATACGATATTCCACAAGGTAAAGAATCTAAGCCTACAATAAAAAATAAGCTACACAGTGAAATGATATGATACTAAAAGAGAAGAAATGGACATTTAATGAAAGAGAGGAATTCCAGATATTCCAGATGAAACAGAGCTAAAATCATGATCAAATTTAATATCCATAGGAAGCATAAAAATGTAAACAGGAAAAATAAACTCAAGAGAATCAATAATGTTAAACATCCTTGCATGGGAAAGTGGTAAGTAGGATAATTTAAGATTTCTATAGCATAAGAGATATCTAAAGTAGTTCATATATTTAAAGTATTCAAAGGAAACAATGGGGTTAAACTGTTCATATTATATTCCTTGCATGGAAAATTGATAACTAGAATACTTAAGATATTTATAAGAGATATTTAAAATCCTTAAGATACTTTAATGTAATCAAGGAAAACAATAGGGTTAAACTGATTACATTACTAGTAAGGTTATAACTAAAATGTTTAAGATATCTATGATGCTTGAAGTGGCTAAGAAAACTAAAGTACTTGGGTTGCTTAAGTTTAAGAACTTTATCACTATTAAAACAAGGAATAGGAGCATTGACATTTCAAACTTTTCATGAACTGCTCTCTTCCCACTTTTTTAATCTTCCAATGCTTTACTCCTCTCTAAGTACCCTCTAATACAGTCATTTTGGGTTATTTACTGTTCCTTGCACACTATACTTCTCTCCTGTCTTCATGGTCTGTTCTCCCTACCTAGGATTCTTTACTTCCTTACTTCTGCTTCTCAGTTTCTCTGAATTCCTACAAAACTTTGCTTAGACTCCACCTTCTATAGGAAATCATGTCCAATTCTAGCATCTTGCTCTTTGAGGTTACTTTCCATCTATTCTATATATAGGTTATATTTATCAAGGTATTTATATATGGTCCATCATATTAAAATGTGAGTTCCTTGACAGTAGGGACAGTTACTGTTTTTCTTTCTCTCCCTAGAACTTAAACAGAGCATGGCACATATTAAATGCTTAGTAAATATTTGTTGAAAGGCTCCAACAGAATGATACACCATCTCTGCTTTAGAGTTCACATCACTTATTGGAATACCTAGCCCCAATCTCTATGAAATTCAATATCCCTGACCCCATTTATAGACAGAAGTAACTAAACTCATCCAAATGGCTTCATTATTATTTAATACTAATGTGAGGCAATCTTTCCCCAATGGATCATTACTATAGATCCAGTGTATGACTAAGAATCCCAGTTATCTCCACTTTAACTGTTCTTAGGCACTTTAGTAGGATTAAAAGAATTCTCATATTATTACATAAAGCGATATTCTCACAGAATCTATCATATACACACACTCTTGTGGTTTACATTTAATTTTTTCCTGGTTAATGTAATGTTATTCTCCCCAATGGGCAGCTACATGGTGCAAAGAGTTCTAGTCCTGAAGTCAGAAAGACTCATCATCCTCATTTCAAATATAGTTTCAGAAACTACTAGCTGTGTAAACCTAGGCAAATTACTTAAACCTGTTTGTCTCAGGTTGCTCATCTATAAAATGAGCTGGAAATGGAAATGGCAAATCATTCCAGTATCATTTCTAAGAAAAGCTCAAATGGGGTCTCAAAGAGTCAGGCATGACTAATATGAATGAATAATAAATTCTCCCAAATACTGGGCAACATATCTAGTAGTAGTACTTGTGGTAGTAAGCTAGCATTTATATAGCCCTCTAACATTTTCAAAGAACTTCAGAAATATTATTTCATTTAATCCACACAACAACCCAAGGAGGTAGCTAAAATTATTATCTTTCTCTTACAAATGAGGAATCTGAGACTAATGAGAAATAGTCCCTGCCCTGAAAGAACTCATGTTACCCTAGGGCACACGAACAAGTAGAACAGTAAGTGTACTTTAAGAGAAGTAAAGTTACTTGCCTGGAGTTACATAACTAATAAGTGTCAGAGACCATATTTGTATTTACTTCCTTCTGAATCCAGTTCCAGAACTCAATCCATGGCACCGTCCAGCTTCTTTTTAATATAATAAAATAGAACAAGGTAATTTTTTATGATAATTTCTGATTGAATCATTACAATAAATCAACTGCAGTGAATGATAAGTCCTAAGAGCTGGATACATCAATTGAATATCATCCCCCACAAAGCAGCACCCCATAACCTCACTGTGACATGAAGGCAACATTGGGATATTGAAGAGCTTTCCAATGGATCACAAACTCTGGCAAACTTTACCATGAAAACAGAGGATCATAGATCTAATATTGGAAGAGAATGTATATATCATCAATGCCAATGCCCTCATTTTATACAGGTAAGGAAAGGCCCAGAGTGAATAAATTACTGACTTGGGGTCCCACATATAGTCAACAATAGAGCTGGGATTCCACATCAGGGTCATTCAATTCTCTTTTCATGCTCCAATTCTGTCTTTCTTCAATTCATACTGGAAAGACTTCAAATACTCTCCTGGAAATTGTTTTTCTGAGATTCCAGCCTAGTGAAGCATAAAGAGACCAGTAGGGTGACCAATAGGATATGCTTATTTCTTTGTCCACACCAATCTATAAAGCAAAAGAAAGTAAATGGTCCTAATCCCAGCATGTCCCTCTTTCATAAATACAGCATTACAGTAATGGGAAGGGTACTAAGGTTTATGGGAGGATACAGACAAGAGTTGTTCAAATTGAGGTGGTATGGGTAGGTTTTGCTCTTCCTTATGGGAGAGAGGAACAGCATATATTATATCCCAACACACTGAAATACCAAGTGATAGAATTCATTCTGTGAGGTACTTCATAACAATTTTCATTTTCACCTTTACTTATACAAACCAGGATTTGAAGAAATTATTTTGGGCATTCTTTCCCCATTTTTGGAGAAGAAATCCAAGAGTGTTGTTTTTAAAAGCAGTGTTTCATTTACTGATAGCCTTTCAATTTTGTCAGAATGGAAAAGGCAAATTTTAACACTTATTAACATGGCATGCCTTCTGTGCATGAGGATCACTAAAAATAAATTTAAACTGGAGATTTTTTTTCATTTTTGCATTTCTTCAGTGTTTGGGATTTGATTATCCAATTAGATTCTTAGATATTTAGTTCACTAGTTCACTGTCAGAGTGGAGGCCATTAATACTTTTGTTATCTTGTCTCTTGCTATTTCTTTTTTTAAATCCAATTAGTCAATAAGCTTTGCTACAAAAATGTTTATAATAAAAGCCCAAGAATTTAAATGGATGCCAAAGATTCTACATACATGATGCAGAAATAATCAAATAAAGCTATGTCAACCATTATTAGGCATATTCAATGATGGATTCTAAATCAATAAGAAGTCAAAATTTTGGTCATATGATTAAGAATCACCACACAAAGGGATACTCTGCATTGGTTGAATGTGCACATTCAACAATAGATAGAGGCAATAAAGGTTTTGAGTCTGCCTTATAGTCAGTACAGTATTTTCATTTGTGAATTGCCTCAGAGCCCTTCCTAGAATATCAGTATCTTGTGAACACAGACTGAAAAATATTGCTCTGGGCCTTTTACATTATTTCCTTCTGTTGTCATCTGAATGTAATTATTCTGTGTCCCATACCTCAGGGTCATGCTGTCTTCTGAGTAGCTAAACGATTTGATAAACTGAGAAATAATGAGGGAATAAAAGATTAATATATTGTAACCACAGTATTGACCTATTAATCAATTACATATCCAAAGGAACACTTGACAGTTATAATACATTTTGGTCTCAACATTCTTTAACAGTCTAAAAAATTATTGAGTATCTTTTAAAGAGCTTTTTTATGTGGAATATATATTGATTTTTGTTGTATTTAGAAGTTAAAACATTATAATATAATAATGAAAATAATCTTGATCTTACAGAACTATTAAACTGATTATAGGGATTTCAAGGGTCCCTGCAATAAACTTTGAAAACCAGTCCACTAGAATATAGGTCAAGCAACCTAAATACTGTTCCAGCCTGGTCACTGATACTTGCGAACCATTAAGTAAATTACTTCCCTTTTTAGGGATAATATTTCCTTATCTATAAAATAAGTGTATTGAACTACACAATTTCTCCCAGCTGTGTGCCATGATTTTAAAAAGAGATTTCTAGAAACAATTATTTAATGCAAAAGGATGTTTCTAATGGTGGACACTGCAGAAATCACGTCTGGCAGATGAGGTTGATAAGTCTGTTTAGTAAGTTGTTTGTACTTTAAACTGGTGTTTAAAATTACACCATTGAAGTAGGAGTGTGGGGTGGAAGTAAGAAAGGGAAATTCATAGCAGATATAATTAAAAGTTAATGGGATTGATCCTATGAATATTTTTGTGGTATGAAGAGGTTAGAGGGCACACTTTCCTCTTTCCTCTTCTTAGCTTTCTCCCCAAACACATTTTCATTTATAAATATAAATATGTTGTTGTAATCCATACAGGTCATATTCTTTCATAACATCATTGTTCTGTGCCCCTACTCAACAATGGATCCTGGAGAATAGGAATGCTTTGTAAAGCATCTATATGAATGGTGAAAATGTGGAACTGAACCTAAGATCTTGAACAGTAGCAAAAAGATTGAAGAAAGAAATGTCCCAATTTTCAAAGAATTAGAGTAGCATCTCCAACATAGAGTCCAGATTTCCACTTCAACTTTTGTCTGAATTGTTAAAGATGATGAGAAAAGTAATGGTAAACTAAACTAATCCCCTTTATTAATATAATTAGTGGGCCAAAAAAGAAAATAAAAACAAAACCTTTTACTCTTGTTTTTGGTTTAGTGGAAATTAATTCAGAGGAATTCTAAAACTAATTACATTTCTGGAAAGAATAATCCCTAAAGCTTTCATATAGTTATTATGGACAAAATTAAGAAAGAGGCAGCTGGTGATATAGTAGATATAATGCTTGGCATGGAGTCAGGAAGACCTTAGTCCAAATCTGGCCTCAGACATTTGCTAACTTTGTGAACCTGAAAATATTAGTTAACTCTCTCTTTGCCTCACTTTTTCAATTGCAAAGTAGGAATAGCATTTACCTCACAGGGTTGTTCTGAAGAACAAATGAGATAATATTTGTAAAAGCACTTAGCTCAGTGCTTGGCATATCATGGGCAGTATATAAATGCTTAATCTCTTCCCACTGCCCAACAGATGTTAATTGTGGATTAGTGGATTGTGAGAATTGTAGAAAGTGGATTCAGGGCTACTTGATTAACCTGATCAAAATTATAGTCAATTATGTCAACCCAAAGGGTTCTTTTGGAGTAAATCAGCAGATTTTTCCTTGGTCCTATGCCATTCAATATTCTGATTAGTGATTTGGGCAAGCCATGAAAGGCATGATTCTCAGGCTTGAAAGATGACAAGACGTTTGAAAGGATCATTAAATCATACATGAAATCCAAAAAGGTTTTGTCAGACTAAGATATTTCAAATCTACTAAAATTTAATTTAATAAATAAATTTAGCCTCTTCTCTTGGTTCCTGGGCTGGGCTCCACCCCAGCCTCTCTGGCTCCTCTCCAGACTCACTCCAAGGATGGTTCTGCCTAGCTCTAAGGCACCCAACATGAGCATCATGAACTTCAATGTGAAGAAGCTGGCAACAGACATGGACATGTCCTCAGTCACCTAGTGCAGTTCACAAAATAAAAACTTGGTAATACAGAGAAGACAGAATTGGATTCTCATGTAGAGAACCTTCTTAGGAAAGCCAAACGCATCAATGGACAGAAAAAATGATGAGGCAAACAGAGGTGCTATTGCAGCCAAATCCTAATGCTAGAATAAAAGTATTTGTTTATGAGAAGTTGGATAGAAAAGCTCCAACTTGTATAAACAACCAAGAATTTCTTGGGGCAATACATGATTGATGCAGGGAATGAGTTTGGTCCAGGAACTGCTTATAGTAATGCCCTCATCAAATGTGGAGAAACACAAAAACCAAATGAAGCAGCAGGCAGGGAACTGATTCAAATAGCTACAATAAACCTTCTTACTCCTTTAAGAAAATTTAAAGGAGATTATAAAAGAATTGCTAAGGAAAGGAAATTACTACAAAATAAGAGGCTTGATTTGGATGCAGCAATGACTAAACTGAAAAAGGCAAAAATCGAAAAGACAAGAACATTGTATGAATAGGAATTAAGAATAACTCAGAGTGAATTTGACCCCAAGGAGAGATTACAAGACTCCTTCTGGAAGGGATCAGCAACACACATGCACATCACCTTCATTGCCTGAATGACTTTGTGGAAGCCCAGATGACTTACTTTGCTCAGTGCTACCACTGCATGCTGGAACTGCAGAAACAACTTGGGAGTTTTCCATCTATTGTATCTAACAATAATCAGTCTTCTACAATCTCCATGTCAAATATCTCCACCTCATCATTTGCAGTTACCACCCCTCTATTTCCTTCAACAAGTAGCACAGTTGTTACTCTTGTCATTGAGGACTTGAAGGAATCCAGTGGAAGTAGTGAAAGCCAGGGCACTCTATAATTATGATGCTGCAAATAGTTGTCACTTCTAGCAGATGAGGTGCTCACAGTATACAGTATTGTTGGTATGGATTCAGACTGACTGACAAGTAAAAAGGGAAATCAAAAGGGCAAAGTACCAATTACTTATTTAGAATTGCTCAACTAAGTGCAAGACCTCTATTAAGATTACCAGTTATGACTCCATATTTATATATGATTAATTCTATGAATCAGGTTTAACTGTCTTCCATGTTAATTTTTTAAAAGACTCAAGAGAGTGTCAGCCATCAGAACTAGGGTTTTCTGCCAATAATGTTGCATGGTAAATATTTCATTGCTTCATATTTGATGTTAAGAGCTTTTATTTCATGCCAAAGATGTTTTCTTACAGGAAATTCTGTTTCTACTGAAGAATCTAACAATCAGATTATACTTTTGACTAAACTAGATTGAAAGCAGGAGAAAGGTTTTCTACTGAATTTTTCACTAGTAACAAGCTTCTTCCCTTATATGAAATAAGTTTATTGTACATTGAATAAATAAACAAATTTAATATTTGAATTTTAGCTCGAATACCCCAACAGGGAGCAGGAATGGATGGGCAGATTGATAGCTTGACAAAAAAAAAAAAAAAGAAAAAAAAGAAAAGAAAACCAAGAAAGTGAATGTTATCCAAGGCACTGAGGAGCCTAGTATCCTGAACATATTTCACTTCTGTCTGAACACAAATGAAACACTGTCTTCAATTCTGGACATCTCATTTTTAAAATTACACTGGCAGAGGATAAGCATGTTAATGGACTTCAAGTCTATTCCATATGAGAAATGCTTGAGTGAAGAGTGTACAACTGAGTGAAGAAGTATTTGAAAACCCAGTATTTGGAAGAAAGAATATTCTAGTTATATTTGACCTCATAGGGAAGAACTCAGAGTAATGAATAAAAGCTGAAGAGATGTCTTTAGCTTAATGTAAAGTCGATTAGTCAATCAACATTTACTAAGTGTCCACTATGTACCAGGTATTGTTCTGAGTGCTGGGGTAATAAATGCAAAAGAAAAACCCTCTTCTCATGAAGCTCACAGTATAATAGGGGATACAACTTGCAAACTACTATGTCCAAACAATCAATTTTCAGGATAAACTGGAAATAATCAACAGAAGGAATGCATTAAAATTGAAGATGATTGGAAAAAGGCTTCTTGTAGGAAATGTGAATTTAACTGAAGTATGAAGAAAGCTAAAGAAGCCAGAGGGGCCAGAAGGAGCAAGAGCATTCTAGGCATGCTGGACAGTTGATGCAAATTCATGGAGTGAGGAGAATTTCCTGTATGAGAAACAGGAAAGAGGCTGATGTCATTAGATGGCAGGGGCAGGAATATAAGATGCCAGAAGCCTGGAATAGTTAAGACCTACAAAGGTCTCTGAATGCCAAACAGAATTTTATATTTGATTCTAAACTTGATAAGAAACTACTGAAGTTTATTTAGTCAGCAGGAGAAAGGGCAATGTGACAAGATTAGACCTAAACATTAGGAATATCACTTTGATATCTGAGTGGAGGATGGACAGGAATGGGGAGAGACTTAAGGCAAGGTAAACAACTAGCTGGGTGTTGCAATAATCCAGTTGTGATGTGATAAGGGCCTCCTTCAGGGTGGTAGCAGTGTCAAAGGAGACCGGAGGTGTTCTGGAGGTAAATAAATAGCCCCTAGCAACAGATTGGAAAAGCTTCCTAACCTGTAGAGTTATCCAAAAATGGAATGATCTACTAAGTTCCTTCTCACTAGAAGTAGAGCCACATGATCACTTCTTGTGGATGATGCAAAGATTCTTGGTCAAGTCTGGTTATAACAGATGGGCTCTGAGAGGTCCATTTCACCTCAGATTCTGCAATTGTGAGCTGAGTGTGAGCTAAGGGTTTTGAATTGAAATACAACATTCTTGCCACTCTTCCAAACCTTCCCCCTCCAACTGGTGTGGCTGAGAGCAACTAATGAGGAGACCCATCACTAAAAACAGTAGCTAGAATGAAAATCTAGGAGATCTTATTACTTGGATGTTTCTAACTCCTCTCCATATTCCCTTTATAATACAACACCTATGTTTAGGATAACAGTTGCCACTGTCTACTAAACTGTAATAGAAAGGTAAAGATTTGTTATTTCACTATATTCCTTTGTGAACATAGAGAAATAAAATTTCTTGAGTAGATAGTGTGAGGGCTAGAAAAACCTATGGAGACTTAACTTCAAACTCTGTCCTCCAGTTCTTAAGAGAGGTTTTTTCAGGATGTTGGGCATGAGAGAGAATTACATTCATTCATATACTGTCTTCCTAACTAGGTTGTAAACTTTATGAGAAAAAAGGACTTGTCATTTCTGAAACTGATTATAATGTCATACAAATGGAGGGATTCAAAATTAATAACTAATTTTTATGGAAATGGTTAATATAAAGACCTGCAAACAATGCCTATATACTGAAAAGAAAACATTTTCTTGTTATTTCCTCTATTCCCTCAATAACTCTGAGCATTATCTCTGATGACACATTTGGATGTATTGCAGAAGTTTATATTATTTAAAAATCTAAAGCATAGGGCATTAGGAAAGTGAAGATTTATCTAGACACTTTGTCAATAATGATCAATGCCTTGTGAATTAAAAAGGCTCAACAGTTTTTGTTCTTAAATTTTGTATGAAAAATGAGCCAGAGCACATTCATTATTAAGAAAGTTTTCCCCATTTATCTTCTTGCTGTGTCTTTACTGAAACTCAAAGTGACTTTCTCCTCCAGTTGTATCAATTTAAAGTGCCTACTTTATAGTTATGGACTATGTATGGCAGGAAGAATGTAATAAATAAATAGTTGAAATTGGAAGGTAAAGCAAAATTGCCTACAGAAACAGAGGAAGGTAGTTGAGAAGGGTATAATTGCAACTATAGAGCTTATAATGGGACAATCACAGAACATAAATTATCACTTTAAAATGTCATGTTTTGTGGAACTTAGACACAAATAACATTCCAAGAGGCTAAATTCTTTGCCCAATATTAGGTACAATCAGCTTGTTCAATTTTAATTTTATAGGTTCAGACAACTGAAAGAGAGACTGTGATTTCCCAATATCACAGAGGCAGTTTATAATAGATTCTGACTCAGATACAGGTATACTAACTCCAAGGCACATGCTCTTCTGGCTATGTCACGTAATTAATGGTAATATATAATTGAAGCATAAAGTATTCACCTTGGCATGAAGAAAAGCCAAGCTTTGTCAGAGACTGGAACAAAGGAGGAGAGAATGTCCAGAGAGGTAATGTTTGGGGGTGATAAGAAAAAAGAGGCAAGTCTTGATTAATGGTCCTTATATTCTCCCGAAAGTATAAAGAGGAGGTCCTCTTCTAGGAAGGAAAGAGTAAAAGGTGGAGTACCAAGTTTGGTAAGAAAATACAAGGTTTTGAATAGCCAGGGAATTGGTCTGGCCAAAGCCAATCTCTTTATTCACTGTTGATCCCATCTTTTCCTCTGCATCTGTATTGGTAGTTAATTGCCATAATCACTACCCACTACTCTCTTTAATCCAATCTCTCCCCTTTCTCATGCCTTCTCTGCTGCCTAAAAATACACCAAGATTTTCAGATCCTTGAAAAGACTTCATTGGAGCCTCCCATTTCCTCAAATTATATTTTTTCCCCTTTCACAACCAAACTCCTAGAAAAAAACTCTCTACGCTTGTTATCTCTGGGTCCTTTACTCCTATTAATCTCTTAAACTAGTTTGGTTTCTACTGAAAATACTGTCTCTGAAGTTAACACAATCTTTTTTTTTTTTTTAATTTTAAACCCTTAACTTCTGTGTATTGACTTATAGGTGGAAGATTGGTAAGGGTAGGCAATGGGGATCAAGTGACTTGCCCAGGGTCACACAGCTGGGAAGTGTCTGAGGCCGGATTTGAACCCAGGACCTCCTGTCCCTAGGCCTGGCTCTCAATCCACTGAGCTACCCAGCTGCCCCCAACACAATCTTTTAATTGCTAAGTCCAATCACCTTTTCTCTATTCTCATTCTGTGTTGACCATCACCACCTTGTAGATACACAATCTTCTTTGGGTTTTCATGACATTGTTCTTTTCTAGTTCTTGTCCTAACACCCTCCTGGCTCCTTTTTCATCCTTTTTGCCCCTTAACCAGGGTCATACCACGAGACTTTATTTTGAGATAGTTTTTCCTTATATCACCTTTCTTGATGATTTTGTGACCTCTCATGGGTCATCTATATATACTATCTCTATCTCTATCTCTATCTATCAATCTATCTATCTAAATATATGTGTGTGTGTGTGTGTGTGTACATTTCTTTTCTGTCTCTGTTTCCTTTCTGAGATCTAGTTCTGAATTTCCACCTGCCTGCTGGACATCCTAAACAGGATAGATATCTCCAACTTAACATGCCCAAAAGAAAGCATATCATCTCTCTCCTTAGATCTACCCCCTCCAAGCACTACCCTCCTTCCAGTCACTCACATCTATAATTTTGGAAACCATCCTCAACATTTTAAACTCACTTAACATTCTTATAGACTCATTCAGCAAACTTTGTTGACTCTAATTCCCCAATATCTTTGATATTAGTCTTCTCCTTTCTACTCAAATAGCCAATACATAATTCAAAACCTTTCACCTGTCCATAGCCTCATCATTGGCTTCCTTTCTTCCAATCTCTCCTTACTATCCAGATCTGCCAAACCTTAACAATTCCTCTTCTCAGGCAACTTCACTGGTTCCCAGTGAAGCCCTCAGGTGGTCCAGTGGACAGTGTGCTGGACTTGAAGTCAGGAAGACTTGAGCTCAAACACTGCCTCAGATAGTTGGTATATGTCTCTGAACAAATCACGGAAGATCTCAGCATCAGTTTCCCCACCTGTAAAATGGAGATAATATTAGCACGTATCTCACAGTGTTTTTGTGTGGATCAAATTAATATCAAAAGTAAAACACTTAATGATATAAGACAACTCTGAGGGACTTATGAAAAAGAACACTATCCACATTCAGAGGAAGAACTGTGGGAGTGGAAACACAGAAGAAAAACAACTGCTTGATCACATGGGTTGATGGAGATATGATTGGGGATATTGACTCTAAATGAGTTCCCTAGTATAAATATCAATAATATGGAAATAGATCTTGATCAATGACACATGTAAAACCTAGTGGAATTGTACATCAGCTACAGGAGATAGGTGGGAGGAGGGGAGGGAAAGAACATGAATCTTGTAACCATGGAAAACTATTCTAAATTAATTAATTAAATAAAATTTTCACCAAAAAAAAAATAAAACACTTCACAATTTTTAAAGTGCTATATCAGGACTAGCTATTATTATTCCCTACTGCTTCAAGGTCAGAATGTAAACTTTTGTATTAGACTTTTAAAACTTTTCACAATTTTCATGCAACCTGTTTGAATAGCCCCAGGATACAAATTAAGCAGCTTCTCCAAAGAAGGTGTTCTATATGTAACTAAGATAATAGAATCTTTGTTGGAAAGGACCATATTTTATTACTATTTGAAACACTGGAGACAAAATAGAAAGAGTAACTCTTATCCCAGGATAATAGGAACAAGAATAGGATTTTTGAAGGCTTATGACCAGTGAATCTGGAGCTAAGGCAGCAACTAAAAGCTTTTTGCAGATTTAAAAGTCAGGAAGTTGACTCATTGTGGGAGGGAGCAAGCAAGGAGAACAGAATGATAAATATCTG
Organism: Gracilinanus agilis; assembly: GCF_016433145.1. Classification (NCBI taxonomy): domain Eukaryota; kingdom Metazoa; phylum Chordata; class Mammalia; order Didelphimorphia; family Didelphidae; genus Gracilinanus; species Gracilinanus agilis. The sequence continues at coordinate 179,049,333 of NC_058135.1, read as the reverse complement.
CCATCAATCTGGTACTCTCACAGAGTTGGAAAAGCAGATTCTGGAAAGTTGAGACAGTAACTGCTTACCTCCTGAATTGATTAAAAAAGCTCCTATCTAGCCCATACAAAATTAAATAAAAAAGCTTCAGAGGGGAAAAAAAAAACACAAGAAAAAGAAAAAATAGCAACTATAATCTAGAGTCCCTTCTGTGTTTGGAGATGGAGAATATGTTAATTATTTTCTTCTATAAAACTTCTCCGTTTCATTTTTATGGTAATTACTCAGTTGTTTTTCTATAGTACATAAGCTTTTAGGCTCAGATCTGGACAGTATCTTAAAAACCATCTAGACCAGTCCTATGATTTTACAGATAAGAAACTGAAGCCCAGAGAAGTTAAGGGATTTTGTCCAAGTATACAAATATATAGTGACAAATTTGAAGACAGGTCCTCTGATTTCAAATCCAGCATTCTTTCCACTGTGCCATGTACATAATAGTGGGTTTTATGTTCAGAGAAGAGGGCAAAGAGAATGAGTCTGCCTGTCTCCCATAAACAGCTGGAATGGTAGGGAACCCAGGCTTAGAGAGTCAAGGTGGTATCAGTAAGACACCAGGATGAGGTACTAGACAGCTAAGTGCTTTCAGGACAAAGAACACAAGTGGAAGAAAACTTGCCATAAAGTTGAGACCTCATGTTCACAGAGCAAAGACCCTTTTTTCTATTGTTTATGCAAAGAGTAAGGGGGTTTCAAAACACAGGAGGCATCCTGGCAAGCAACTCACTGTGAAAGCAAAAATAGCCCTAGCATTTATATATCACTGCAAATTCCCAATATGTTTACAATCATTTTGTGGATGGTACATCTGTACTTAAATAAGAAGAAAGCTGGAAGAACACACCTCACCATAAAAACGACAGAATTTTAGTCATTAAAAGTTGTTTTGAATTCTTCTAAATATATACCTCTCCTTTTTTACTATTCATAGAATTTAACATCATTAGCATTTAGCTCCAAGCTACATAAATCTACAGCTACATTCCTCTTCTGTAAAGAACCTACCAAAATAGCCCAGACAATAAAGTAAACACATTATATTAATCCAAGTATATGTATTATTTTCCTTTTCTTTATCTCGGACTTGTTATCTAACATGGATGTTTTAAGGAATTTCCTAATCAATAAAAAATAGAAGTAAATAAGAGACTGGCTGACAAAGTCCCAAGGACCTAAGTTCAAGTCTTGCCTCAAATACATATGCGCTGTGGCAAGTTACTTAATTTTTTAAAATGCTCTAAGGCTTTATATTACAGGTAAGTTGTTTAGGGGTATCTCAGTAGAGAGTTTACATGTTGATGAAATCACAGATGTCAATCCCTTATACTCCCCTTGCCAAAAATAAGAAAACTCATTTGGATTACAAATAAATATCTTTTACAGCAGCAGGAGTTTTCACTCATTTCAGTTGGGCACCATGGAAAAACTGGTTATCATTCTACTGTTCTGATAATTACTCAATATCCTTTGCTCATTCATCCTCTGTGTCATGACCACCAGCTTGACTCTGTCTTGGGTCCTCTTATCTTTTCTCTCTACATTATTTCACTCAATGACCTCATCAATATTCATCTCTATGCAGATGATGCCCCCATCTAAATATCTAACTGTAGTCACTCTCATGAGTTCCATCTCATGCCATATATAGTTCATTGAACATTTTTAACCAGGTGTCTCATAGGCATCTCAAAATCAACACATCTCAACAAAATTCATTACTTTTCCACAAAACTCCTCCCTCCTTTGAACTTCTTTTTGAGGACACCACTATCCTCCCAGTCATCCAAGTTTGCAACTTTGATTTAATCCTTAATTCCTCATTTTCACTTATCCTGTGTTATTTATTGTTGTTCTCATTCATGCTAATGCTGTTGTTTCTATCTCTATAACACTTCTCAGATAAATATCTTTTCCTCTATTTACATAGGTCACATCCCTCTTCTAGAATAAATCCTTATCACCTCTTACCTAAACTATATAATAGCCTCTATTTTGGACTCCCAGACTCAAGACCACAATCATCTAGTCACCCAGTGGCCACTAAAATGATTGTCCTAAAGTCTAATCATATTATGCCCTCTCCTACTCAAACTCCAGTGACTCCCTATTATTCTGGGTATCAAAGTATAAACTCCTCAGTTTGGTATTTAAATTTCTTTATAATCTTGCCCCCTTGTTCCTTTCCAGTCTTCTTAAACACTACATTCCCTGAATTCTGTGATCCAGCCATCTTGACTAACTTGCTGCTTCTTATACAAATTCCCCATTCCCTGACTCTGTGATCTTACATTGACTGTCCATGACATATACTCCATCCTTACTTCTTGAAATGTCTGGTTTCCTTAAAGATTCATCTCAAACACTGCTTTACAAATGAAGTATTTCCTAATTATCCTCTATGCTAGTGCACCCCTACTCAAAAACTACTTTTGTTTTTATTACATATATTATGCAAAACCTAAAATGTCGTTCAGTCATGTCTGACTCATCATGACCCCATTTGGGGTTTTCTTGGTAAAGATCCTAAAGTGGTTTGCCACTTTCTTCTCTAGCTCATTTTACATAAGAGAAAACTGAGGCAAATAGGGTTAAATGACTAGTGCAGAATCTCACAGCAGGTAAATGTCCAGATTTGAACTCAGGAAGATGAATTTTCCTGATGCCAAGCCCAGCACACTATCCATTATACCACCTAAAATATATATAGTTAAATATGTTCAAATGTAAGTTCCCTATTAAAATACAAATTCCTTAAAGGCAAGAGCTATTTTTATTTTTGTCTGTATTTTCTGTATCATTAGTACTTAGTATAGTGACTGACATACTAAGTATTTAATAAATACCTGTTGATTGATTTATTCCCAGGAAATCATATTTTTCACTTTTTTCAATAAACAAAAATCAATTTTCCTTTCTCCAAACAGGACCAATCGCATAGTCAAGCTAAACAAAATTTTGCACTGATCTTATTCAAAAATATGTCTCATTCTACACCAAGTCCATCACCTCTATGACAAGAAATGAGCAACATGCTTCATCATTGGTCTTTTGGAATCATGGTTCATCACTGTATTTGTCAGAATTCTAAAATCTTTCAAAGTTATGTGTTTTTGTAGTGTTATTGTACAAATTGTTCACCAAGTTCCCACTTCACTCTCTGTCAATTTGTATAAACCTTTTCAAGTTTCTCTGAAACTATACTTTTCATCATTTCTTCCATTACAATAGTATTTCATTAGATCTATATATCATAATTTGTTAAATCATTCCAAGTTTGAGGCTGAACCAGTCTCCAGTTCTTTGCTACCACAGAAAGATCTGCTTTAAGTATTTTTGTATATGTGGGCTATTTGGGTCTTTTTTTGACAGTAAGATCATCTTTTGAAGGCAGTTGATTTTGGTTCTAATCTGACACCAGTCTGGTATCCCCAAATACCAACCAGTCTGGCTAGCCAACCATCATGCCCAGCTTGTAATTTTACTAAGGAGATAATGATATGAATAGCTTTTTTTCATTTTTTTCTGATTTTTAAGAAATTAATATACTTAAACCACTTTAGAAAAGTGCAATGCTTTGATTGTTTCACTAGGTGACTATTATATCCTCAAGAGGCCATTTTAAACTGGTCAAAAAAAATCTTACTCCTGCAAACCTTCTTTGGACCTTTGCCTTTGTTTTCATCCTCCCTTGCTTTACATTTCAGTGGCCACAAGTGAAAGAATCCAGGTTCCCTTTCTTTTGTAGCCTGTTAGCTAAGTGGGAGAGAAACCCACAAATACATAGGGCATGATGGAGTTAGTTGCTATTGATTCCTGCTTTATAAAGAGAATATAGCTACCTCATTTTTTTTAGTTCTTACAGGATGACAAAGTTTGAGCATGAGGAGAAACTTTAGAGATCATCCAGCCTACCTTTCATTCTAGAGGTGAGTCCCAGATATGTTAAATTATTTAACCCAAGTCACATAGACTTTATTTTTTTTTTCTTTTCTTTTTTCCAAACCCTTAACTTCTGTATATTGGCTCCTTGGTGGAAGAGTGGTAAGGGTGGGCAATGGGGGTCAAGTGACTTGCCCAGGGTCACACAGCTGGGAAGTGTCTGAGGCCGGACTTGAACCCAGGACCTCCCGTCTCTAGGCCTGTCTCTCAATCCACTGAGCTACCCAGCTGCCCCGTCACATAGACTTTAGGTGTGACAGTAGAGCCAAGATTTAAATCAAAATCTGAATCCAAGAATAATGCTCTAGCCACTAAAATAAACTGTCTCTTTTTAATTTTTTTATATAGCCATTCATTTGAGAAATCCTAAATCCTCATTCTTTATGCCTGTGACCTAAAGATTTAGATAAGATATTCTGAGATGCTAGAAAATAAAATTGAAGAAACTTCTGAAATTATTTTTATTAAAGGTATTTTAAAAGTATTTTGGGGGCCATCTGAAGTGCTATTATACCCTGAAGGAAGGGAAATGGAATAGATATTTCTCTTCGAAGTTGTTTCCAGTGGTATGGCTGGAAGTATAACTTCATTGAGTTTGAGGAATGATGAAGGATTATATGGATATGGTCTGAAAAACATTTTCATGTTGTCTTTGCTTAATCTTGAGTTGGTATTAAGCATTTTGGCAAAAGGGGCTTAACTTCTGACACTAAAATTTACTAAGAAACAACTATCCATGACATTCCATCACCAAGAATGTGAAATAAAGATAACCACATATCCAACTTAATTGAATTTTATATTTTAATTTTTATTTATTTACCTTTATGTTTTGCCTGAATGGGTCCTCCATTGGTTTTAGCCTACAAAAAGGTAAATTTATAGTTGAGTTGAAAGACAAAGATATGCAACTGCTTAGGTAAGTGTTATGTGTTTCTGTACTTGCCCAGATCACCTAAAATGATGATATCTAGATGGGAGATGTCAGGGCACTACTTCAGGGAGGCATGGATATTGTGCATTGACCTAACCCATGAATGACAGCAACCTCTTTCTTTAAACTGTGTAACTGTAACTGCCTGACTCTTTAGAGCTACTTGTCAAAGACACAATCCCTCACCCTTTCCAGCATTTTGCATAGTATCAGTGCATTGTGTTCTCTTTCAGACAACTGTCCATGACCAAGAGTCCCATGCACCCACAGAAAAACTGTCACACAAAAATCTGGGGGGAAAGAAGCACCCAAGGATCTACTTCCCTACCTTCTAGGCAAGTTGGCCTCAAAAAATAGGCTTTAGTTTTGTTTTATTTATGTTCAGTTCTAAGTGCAATAAATAAAATCCCAGACAAGAAGCTGAAGCCACTGGGGACTTGAAGCCCAAGTTTTGAGCTTGATTTTAGAGCTAACCCACACCTATTGGCTAGAAACTCCACTGATTGTGTTCCCCTAATATTAGAAGTCTAAGTATAGATATGACAGCAAGAATTAGGGTTGCTGCACCCACAAGATCTGGAAAATCAAATTTAAATTTTTTGGTCCTCCCTTCGCACCAGAGAAGTCTGAATTTTTTCATTTTATTTTATGGCATGTTTATAATACTTCAATGAATTTTGAGTTACTAAATTTTTAAGATATCTCTACACTTCTAGCCTTTGTTCTTTTCATAAATCACAAATTTGCTTAGTTTAACTTTTTAAAAGAAATTGCATATATATAGTATTAAAAGATAAAATAAATTGATATAATACTATCCATATATTTTATGCATTTCTGAGTTTCTAAAGTCTTTCTGTGTTATCTGCTGGCTTTCACATGTCACCTGTGACTTCCACAATATTTCCAAAAAATTCCCATTTAATTTCTTCTGCCGATGTGCATTATATCAAAACCCTAATGAGGAAAGTCAAACTATGGAAGGGATACCTGTACCAAAATTCCATTTAAGTTAATACCAGATTAGCTTTTACAAAGGAATATTTGCTTCAAAGATATAACAAGAACAAACATACAAGCATTTTTTTCCAATACTTTGGGGCTTAAATTGCCTCTGTATCACCTGACTCTGGGGAAGGAAAGAGGATAAAATTCAGTTTAGCTCAAAACTAATCAAAGTTCCCACCTAGTTCCAAGTCCAAAGCCCACTGGCCTTGCCTTGAGCACTCTGGCTTCCATGGGCTTCCATCTGGAGTAGCTGACTATATAACATCCAGGTTAGAACCTTAGAATTTTAGTTTCCCTGGTTTGAGCTCACAAGGCTGGGACTGCATTTCCTTATACTTAGAAAACTATAAATGACAAACAAAATAAGGCCCAAACCCCAAGCTCAGCTTGATACACATTTCTTAGAGCCATTTGACCTAGAGGAAGAGGATGAAAACGTTCAGACTTTTTTCATTTTTTTTTTTTTTTTACCATAGGGTACTCTCACTATAAAAGAGATGCCATTTGAAACAGATCTATGAGCCACCTCCAGTAAACAGATTTAATCACCCAGGCAGTTCCAGTGGTAAAGTTAATAGGAAAAAAAAAAGCTATTTCTTTTTCACATGGTATGTTACCCACCAATGCCAGCTGTCCCTCCAAAAATCTCAGGTGATCTGGGTATGTGCTAAAATGCCATTACATAAGTATTTTATAAAGTGAATGGAAAATAATCTCAAGAAACTGAGATTAGGAAAGGATAAAATATGTTCTCAGATTGAAAATAACTCAACAGATGTTCTGCTAACTTATTTTGTAAAAAAAAAAACACTGTTTAGAGAGGAAGAAGGAATGGCAAGAATACTGAATTTGAGACTTAACTTGTTTATAGCTTTTAATAAAGTACATTTCCTTTGTCTATAAAAGGAGTGGTTATAAAACAGCATGGTTTATCTGTCCACATAATATTGACACTAAATATGATCTTGGACTAGGGATGGCATGGACAGGGAAGGGGATGAGGTGAGATTTCAAAGAGATTAGGACTTTTCTAGCTCAGACAAGTGAAAGAATGGATCTGATGTGAATATAATCATGGAGGATATGAATAAATTAAGCATATATTCTATTCATCTGATTCTGAATACAAAAACTAGGAGACATCCCTTAAAGCTTGAGAATAGTCAATTTAGAACAAATAAAACTTGGAACAGTTTTCTTTGTAGAGAGAACATCAAATTTCTGAAGCTCAGTAGTACAAACTTTGAGAGAGGCTACAAATAAAATTATATTCAAAATTGTGCAAACAAATTCATGAATGACATCTACAACAGGTAACTAAAGTAAAAGATTTATTTATCCCTAATTTTTTAAATCATTTTAAATTTCCTCCCACAAAAAATAGTTCCTATTCACTTCTCTCAGAAATACTATGAGACTAGATAGAATATATTATTTAATAAAACAATTTTATTTATATTCTTTTTTTAACTCTTTCCTTCCATATTGGAATCAAAACTAAGTATTAGTTCCAAGACAGAAAACGGGTGTTAGGAAATTGTAGTTAAATGACTTGCCCATGGAAGTGTCTGAGGAAATGTCTCAAGTCAAATTTGAACCCATAACCTCCTCTAAGCTTGGCTCTCTACCCCTGAGCCACCTAGCTGTCCCTTATATGCTTTTTATTCAAACCCTGCTGCCTCCATATGTAGTATTTAGTCTTATTTTAAATATAAAACACGTCAGAATTCTCTCTGCGTGTCTCTGCCTGTCTCTGTCTGTCTATCTCTCTCTCCTTCTCCCTCCAGATCCCCTTCCTCCTCTCTTTCATTTCTTCCCTCCTTCCTCACTTTTCTTCCTATTATCCTGATCTCCCTCTTTCCCACTCCTTCTAGTGACTGATTCTTTTTTAAAATGCAGCAAATAATATATTAGTACATTAGATCAAAGAAAGTAAATCTCATTTTACTGAAGGCAACTTCACTCAGATCAGCATCTCTAAAAGCCATCTCTTGCAAGAAATAAAAGGAATTTGAAAGTGATGGTTTCGATTTTCATAGTAACTTGTTTGAATGGATGTTTTTAGAAAATTAATGAATAAATATTTGAAAAGCACATTGAATTTACATTATAACCATCTTAGAGCACAGTTATATTGTTGACCTGTGAGTCAGTTTAGAGCCCGAAAACTGTACTTACTCAATTTATCTTCTATTTGACACATAGGTATCCAAGTCTTAAGTTTTGTTTTTCTGAATGTTTGTTTCCTAGCAAGTAGGAATGTTTGTTTCCCATCAACTAGCTTCTCTACCTTTCCCACCACAGAAAAGAAAGTTCTATAGAGATCTCCTGCTTACTGACTCCATTTTTGAAGATATCCTGTGCAAAAGAAAGCTAAACATGATTCCATTTTGAAATAGTAATTAACCCCAAGCCCTTTGATTGATGTGTCTAACATGCTAAAACAATAGCATTGTATAAATCAAATATTTATCATTTTTACAGTAAATTATAGTTAACACAGAAAGGAATTCTAAAAGATAAATTGGTTATCTGTTGGGTTGCCTTTTGGGTTATCTTAAGAAATTTAGTTAAATTAAAAGATTAGTAGAGTTCAACAGATTATATGTAGTTGACATAAATATAGTTCATGAAATTGAGTAGCAGAAATAAGTAAAATACAAAGAGAGTCTTTGCGATGATAGCCAGTGGCGAAAATAAAATCTGATTCAAATAAATATTAAAAATCAAATGAAAAATCTATTCAGGAAATCCTCAGCACCCAGAAATTCCTAGCTAAAATAGAGTTAGGCAAATCATATAACCTATCTTCCTTCTCAGGGCTCTACCACCTCCAGGCACATGAAAATCTATTTACTTCTAAATACCTTCAGAGAAGGAAATTACGTAATAATTCATTTTAATTTTAAAAAATTCTATTAAGCAAAGCCTACCTCAGTTTCTGACTTTGCTATTTCTGCTAATGGCTACGTGATCTTCCATTCACCTAGGATTCTAATCTCAGTGTCATCTCTGTCTCCTCTCTCAGCCAACACATGCAATTTGTTGCCAAATCCTCTTGATTCTACAATATTTTTCATGTCTCTCTCCTGAAACTAGTTCAGATTTTCATATCTTTTTACTTAGACTAATTTATGCCCTTTTAACTGGTTGACTTGCCTTCATTCTGTTTCTTCTTCAATTCATCCTTTCTATGGCTGCCCTACTAACCTTTCTAATGAACCATTCTAATTGCATCATTCCTTCACCCAAAAGATTTCTGTAGCTTTTTATTGTCTACTGAATAAAAGAGGAACACCTAAAGCTGGCAGTCAAGACCCTTTCCAATACCCATGATCTTTTACCTGTCTGTACCATTTAACACAAGTTACCAACCACATCCTTCTTGACAGCTTAACCTGCTCCTATTAAGATACTAATAGAATTTCAGATTGGGGGCAGACTTGGCTTTTTCCTCCCTGACTGATTACTATTTTTCTAGCTTCTTTTCTGTCTCTTCAAATATCAATCTTTCATTTCCCTCCCTCTAGTTTGTAGTTTGTCCTCTTTTCTTCTCTTTCTGCATAGTTTCTGGTGATCTGGTGATCTCTTGAGGCCTCCTTTCTAAATACTATTTATTAGTCTCCACAAATTCTACATTCTAGCAAAACTGCACTGCTCTATTCATTCTTGCCTTTCCTTCTCCTGTCTTTCCATGGATGCTTACATAGTCACCTTGTATGAAACTGTCTTCCAGCCCCACCCATCTGTAATGAAGTCACCTCCTCCAATGTCAATAATCTATGAAGCCTTCTCTGACTTGCCAAGATGAAAATGATCTCTCCCTTTTAAAATTCTTTGAGCACTTGGCCAGAACTTCTCTTTTGCATCTATTTCACCTTCCCTTCACAAATGTATTGTATTCATTTACATACTTGTCTGCCCAATTTCATTACACATTCTGTGAGAGATGTATCTATCTTTGTATTTTCCTTTAAATGACTTCCCCAGGGATTTTAAAAAAATATTTTAACTGTTTCCTTGCTTCCAAATTGCTGTGAAAATAAGTAGTATTCTCTGAATTAGCAAACAATAGTTTTTTGTCATTAACAAGACACAGAAAATTAAAGATTTATTGTCTCAATAACTTCAATTTGACAAAAATCAACATTAAAAAATTCTGCTCTGAGATGAAAACATTCTAAAGGATAACAATTATTCACAATGATATAACATCTGGTAATGTTTGAATTGGAGATGCTCTCTGGGGATAACTAACACTGTACAAAACAAGTCTGGTAAAATATTTAAGGAAACCAAAACATTTGATTAAAAATAAAGCCTGCTATTTTATGTAGATATTGTTTATCAGCAGCCTTCTAACACAGAGATTATATATATATATATATATATATATATATATATATATATATATACTAAGCACCTGTTTATTTGCTAAGAGCTAGGAAACTCAAAGACAAAACAATTCCCTGCTCTCGTGGAGTTTACCTTCTACTAATAGGATTCAACATATTGACAGATTGCATATGTATGTGTAATCTATAGATCTATTTATCTCTCTAAAGTTCCAATGTATTCAGAGATATTATATATGTGTATATATGATACATATGTGTATACATATAGCACAAAATGTGTTATGCACAATATTGTGCTTGCCGTTATCCAATAGAAAAGTCAATCCTTCAAATAATAATGAGTTACATTTCCATTGAATGGTTAGATGGCTAGAAATTGTTAAAAACTCATATTATATACATATGCTTTGTTTCTGGTGATATCTGAATGCCACCTTTCTAAATAATATCTTTTATTAGTCTCCTTCACTGAATTGCACTGCTCTATTCATCCTTATCTTTCCTTCTCCTGTCTTTCTATTGATTCTCACCTTATATGAAACTGTCTTCCAGCCCCAATCTCATCTCTAATTGTTGAAATCACCTCCTCCAGTAGTCCATGAAGCTTTCTCTGACTTGTAAAAATAAAAATGATTTCTCCCTCTTAAAATTCTTTGGAGCACTTGGCCAGGATTTCTCCTTTGCACTTATTTCACCTACCCTTGTGTGTGTGTGTGTGTGTGTGTACGCGCGCGCGCGCATGTAACCTATTTGTTCAGTCATTCAGTTGTTTCTGACTCTTTGGGACCCTATGGACTATGTACATATATCTATATATGTACCTATACACATACACATGTACATAGATACACATATAATCTATATATATGAACCAGTGGTATCCATGGGAATTTCTTGATAAAAATATTGAAGTAATTTGCCATTTCTTTCTCCACTTGATTAAGGCAAATAGAGGTTAGGTGACTTGCCCAGGGTCATATAGCTAGTGCCTGAGGTCACATTTGAACTCAGGTCTTCCTGATTTTAGACCCACAACTCTGTCCACTGAGCCATCTAGCTACCCTATGCCTATTTCTTGATAGACATTATATCCACTGATATACATACTATCTACTGATATTGTAAGGGTTAAATTTTAATGGTTGGACCTAAAAATTAAATGAAATAACATGGTCACCAAAATTATTATATCTCAAGTCAGAAGTATATTTACCAAAAATAGAGGGGAAACAATAAAGTAGAGAAATGTGAAAGAGGTTAGAGAGAATATCTATATTAGTCCTCAGCCAGGAGTGCGTTGTGGTGAATAACCATGGTGGCCTCCTCCAAGATTGAAACGAGTCTCTCAGGAAACTAGGAAAGGAGTCAGCCTTTTACACTCACCCAGGAAGCAGTTTAGGAGTCTGAACCAAGTTGAAGCTGAGATCCAAGCCAAAGTCTCCAGCAAAGCTCCCTCAAAGACTATCTTCAGAAGACAATCCCTAGAAGACAATCTTCACAAGACTATCTCCACCAGACTGCCTCCACCAGACCAGCCAAGCCAAAGGATTCCATGGCTTTTATGGTGACCTCTTGTCCAGTCCCCTTTTCAGAGGGGCCAAACACAGTTTTCCAATTTTCTAGCAATGCCCACAGGGCAGTGTCTGTGAGATCCACTTCTCCCACTTTGGAGGTATAAATTCTTATCCAAAGTATTCACAGATTCCTGGCTGATTGAGTTAAAGGGTGGAGCTCTCTAAGTGGCTTGAGAGTTTCTCCACCTAGTGCTAAGTAGATTGTTCAAGCTTTTGTTGATTCAATTCAAAAGTAGACAAAGGAGAGTTAATCCCATCTTCACAATCTGGTTCAGTACTAAGTAGCTATATTTAAGTTATTGTTAACCAAGAGTTACCTCAAAATAGACAAATAAGGATTCCCTTTCAGAAGTGTGAACTCAGAATAGACAAAAAGAACAAAAAATTCTCTTTTCACAATATCCACTAATATCCACTATACTACAAAGAGCTAGTAAAGATCTACTTCTATATATACATATGCATGTGCATGTATTCTATATAATGTGATATTGGAAATTTGGGGATACTTGAAATGATCTTGAGGTCTCTGGTCTAAACTTCCTATGGACATTTAGGAGACTTGAAAACTACATTTCCCATTATTCCTCTTGCATAATACCAGTGGTCAGGAAGTGTGATTATGTAGACAGAGGTATAAAGACTCAGAATTTCATTGGGATGCTCTTTTTTCCTGCTGAAGCAAGCCAGGTGGGAAAGCATGGCGTGTTATTTGAATTAGCTCTTATCAGGCATGTGGCTTTTAATTATCAATATGGCAGTTAATAAAACCCTGATTTTTAAACATATCATTCTATATTCATTTTATTTGTTACAATAATTTATAATTATGTGTGATTTGAGTGTATATTTATGTCACACATATTTTTACACATTATATAAAGAGACATATCTACATATCTATATCTATATCTATAGATATAGATATAGCTGTGGTTCAGTGTTTATAGCACTGGGTCTGGAGTCACAAAGACCTGAGTTCAAATCGAACTTCAGTTTATACACACACACACACACATATACATATACATATATACATATATAAATACACACACATAAAGAGAGGGAGACAGAGGGAACAAGGTGGAAATAGGAAAAACCACAACTGCAGTGATAAAGAAAGGCTTGCTTCCAAATCCCTTTATCTGTGTGGTGAAAATGAAGGGAGGAAGGTAGGAGGATAGGATGGATGAGAGAAAGGAAAGAAGAAGGTAGAGGAATGGAAAGGAAGTGGTAGTGGTCCCAGCCCTGGCAGGGGAAATTGATTAGAGCCCTCAAATGAATGATCAGAAAGCAACTTTAGGGTTTGAATAGCTAGGTTTCATTTTAATTAGAAAGGAAAAGGTCTAGGGAAAACTAGGAGGTAGGAAGAAAGGGAAAAAGGCTCTGAGATCAGGGTTCAGGATACAGAGAGCTAGCAGGCTGAGAGAGCAAAAAGGCGCCAAACTTTCCCTTTTATACTTTCCCTGAAACCTTCCCCAAAGGAAGTGGGAGGTGTCAGGGGAAGTTGTAGCAGAGAGAGTCCTGGGAGATGTAGTCTTCCAGGGCTTACAATAATTTCAAATGACACATTCCCCCCTGTGATCCTTTGGGATACCAATATCCCCAATGGATCATAACAAACATAAATAAATTTACAATTACAATAAATAAAGGGTATATACATCAATACAAGGAGAGAAAGGTAACAATTTTGACAATATAAAGAAGTTAATTGGTGCTTCTTTTACAAAAATATTCAGGGGGCAGTCCCCTTTTTTCACAACAAAATAGATACATACATAAAACAAATTCATTTAAACAAAACAGGTGAATTTAACAAAACAAATGAATTTTAAAACACAAAAATGAAATTTAAAACCAGACAAATGAATTTAAAACCCACAAAGTTCAAAATTTTTCACATCTGGTTGCTCTCTTAGGCTCCTGGATCATTCTTTCTCCATGTGGTTTCTATAGGCATCTCCATTTCGATTCCAGGAGGCAGTAAACTTCTTTTCTAAAACAACCTAAATTCTCCATATGAAATAAAAACACATCCCCCCTGAGGAGGATTGAAAGAAACAATGAAATCACACAGGGAAAATATGGCTGAGGCGTGAGGCATATGAATCACTGCCAATCAAATTCATCAGAAAATTTAGCACAGAAACCGAATAAGTAGTGGATAAAAATTTTAAACATCCAATCCTAAAATTTCATATGGAAAAAGTTCTAAATAAGAAAAAAAGTAGAAAATCACACTCAGTCTTTGAATAATGTCCAATTAAAGTAATCCATGTCTGATATCATGCACTTACCCACTTAGCAGCCAGGACGACGGTCAACAACCATAGTAAAAAATTTAGGAAAAGGACTAGATTTATATTTATTGGTCTGATCTTACGTTGTTTCTTCTTTTCTTCTTTCGTCATTTCTTCTCAGGGATATAACATAGAGCCATAACAGCCAATTGTTAGGTACTTGACATATAAATTTTTACAAGGAGTGTGGTTCGAAGAGTCCTACATCTTAATGTATGTTAAGCATTGCAACCTCAATGCTCACACTAGATTCAAGTCCTTTTTATTGGCATAGAAGTCTTTGCAATACTAATAGGTTTCTCTTTCTGACCTGTGTGCTCATTTGGCATCATCCAAGTATGTGCTTCATTGGCACTATATTGATGAAATATGTACTCCTTTGTTGATCCCATTTTGTTGAATCAGACATTTCATTGAATAAAACATTTTGTTGAATCAGACATATGTACTAAGTCCCATAATAGCAAAATACCAATGGCAGTTTCAATAGTCTAAGGCTTTTGGTTAGGCAGTTACAGTTAGAACAAATGAATATACTAAACCTACACTAATCTAATAATCAAAAACTCTTTCAATTTAGATAAATGACATGAGCTTAGGACAAATACAAAAATTGTACATGTAATTATAAAAATGTGCTTAAATTTCAAGACATATATCTATATCTATGTCAATATAGATAGATATATCCTATAATCAGTGACAATGAGAGAAAAAACATATAAGTATATTTATGTTGCAGGAGGGGTAGAATATAAAGGTACTTATCCAAGAATTTAGATGCATTTCCTCTTAGCTTAGCCATGATACACAGTGTGTGTGCAAATGAGGTAAAAAAATGGAGTTGTAAATGCAATAATACATTTAAGAAAATACACAAATTTCACAAAATGCACGAAATGCAAATCAATTCAAATTCAAATGAAGTCACTTCAATAAGAGGTAATATATGTTCAAACCTTTCAAATACACAAAATACAAATCTTCCAAATTATTAATATAATACAAGTTATTATGGACTTCCATAAAGGTACATGTCAAATACCAGATGGTACAAATAAAGTAAGGGAGTAGACAAGAACTATATTCAAAACTCTGCTTTTTCTTCTTCTGCTATTTTTAAAAGGAGACAAAAATGAAAAGGGTTAATAGCAACAAAACAACAAAAACAATAGAGTTTTAAGGAGTACTACCTTCTGCCCCACGTGAAGGAGCAGTAGCACCCTGAGTAGTACATGGATGAGCTCCACTTTGAAGATACTTTTGTGGGGTCATTTGTTGTGAGTTATCTGCCTGGTTATCAGTCCTGAAATTGTGATTCCTATAGTTATTGTTCTGATAATTATTGTTTCTGAAATTAGTATTATTTCTGTAATTATTATTATCCCTGAATTGTTGTAGTTGTTATTATTATTCCTAACTATCTATAACAATTTCCTGCAATTCATCATTAAGTGGCCCTTCTTGTTATAGAAGTGGCAGGTCAGAGATTGATAATTAAACTCTTAGAGAGGGGCAAGTGGTATTGGTGTATTATCATGCCCTCTTTCCTGCTTTTCTATTTTATTTCATAATGATTTCAGTTCTTTTTGTATGGTATATAATAGGTCATTAGTTTGTACCTTTGTCTCTTCATGTCCTTTAGTGACATATACAGCTATTTTCCTTAATTCATCTAGATCCATTTCTGGCCATCTGGGACAATGCATCTTAAAGTAATTCTGGACCACTCTGCTAGAATTGTTTACAAATTGTCACCTTATTTGTCAAATTCTTCACTTCATTGATAAATCCAAGTCCAAATATCTAGCTCCCAATTCAATAAGCCTGTCCATAAACTGAGAGGGAGTTTCATCATCATTTTGCATTAGGCAATCAAATTTGTTCCAGTTGTCTGGACATTCTGCACATTCTTTCATTGCTTTTAATATTGCAGCTGTAGCATTATTTAGCTGCAAATATTTCTCTGGATTTTTATAATTCCAAAGAGGATCCTCTCATGGCCAGTGTGCTGCATTTCATCCTTGGGCTTTATTTACATGAGAGATGATTTTGTTTCTCTCTCTCTGTCTGGAAGAACTTGCATAATTTTTCCACATCCTTATAGGAAGGATTGTATTGGAACACTATATCTTCCATCCTTTTCATTACAGATATGGGTTCATCATTATAATTCAGAATATCTTTTTTAAACTCTTTGATATCTTGTAGAGTAAATGGAGTATAGTGTGTTAAATTTATCACATCCCCAGATCTGTCTAATGTAGGCACTTCCCTTAAGGGGAAAAGGCCATCACAGGAATCAGAATTAGAATCAGAATCAGAATCATAGCATGGTTTTGGTTTCACTTTAGTCATTTTGGTGTTTACCAAGGCAGAACAGATCTTTTTAAGTGTTTGCATGCTTACAGTGGTATCATGTGTCCTTTGAGTTGTTTGTGTGTTTGTCTCAACAGTATTTGTAGGAACGTGTGTGGTCTGGACTGAGGTTGGTTGTGGGAGAAAGGACAGGAGAGGATAGGGTGTCAGGAGAAGGAGGAGGTGAGGGAGAGTTGTTCAGGAGATGCACAAGATGAGAGAGGAGTTTCATTACAGTTGTCTCCTCTATTACAGAAGAAATAGGAGAAATAGGACTTTCCTCTCTGAGTGTTTCAGGAACAGCCTCGCTAAATTTGGAATCAGATTTTTGAATTGGATCCTCCTTTTCCAGTGCATTGTGCATAGCATATTTGAAAATGTCCAATTGGATTTGTACTGCTGTTTAGATGTTGGCTTGCATTTCCCTATTTGCAGTCTTTTGCATCATCATATTGAAAATTAAGAAAACAAGATTCCCTAGCAGCATCAGAGGGAGGAGGCAGTCCAATTTGGAAAAAGCCAAAAGATTTTCCTGTATAGCAGCAAACATGTTGGGAGGCTTCTATTTGTTTAATTAGCTAGCCTTTATTTATTCAGTTTGCTTTAATTCTAATTTTTTTCTATTTAACTGTTTGTTCTTATTTGTGTATTTATTTTTTTGTTTTTAATTATTTGTTTTGTTTCAGCAGGAAAAAAGTATTATTTTTTTTAACTGTATTATCAGTGCTGTCCTTGGTGCTGCCCTCCAATGGCAGAAAGGTAGCTAGCAGTGCAGCTTAGCAGAAAAAAGGGAGGGGGGGGCACACTCCGTGCTCAGTGCTGGCCTTTAGTGGCCAAGGTAGTGTTGTAGCTCAGTAAGGAGAAGGGAGGAGGGAGCAGTGAAATGGAGGAAAGATGCACTAAAATGGACGAAAGTGCAATGACAGTTGTCAGGCTGATAAGCAAGGTAAGTGGGATTTTTTAATGTTAGGGATTTAATATTGCCTTTTAAAAGGCAAAATCTCTCCAAAGGGAGAGATTGAAACTAGTAGGGGGGTAGAAGATAGAGATGGATCTGGGTTTTCCCACCAGCAGACCTCCGTGGGCAGATCTTGCTTTCCTGCCACTGGCAGACCCCCTGCTGGGTTTTTTGCTGCTGGCTGGGTTTTTCTCTAGGGGACCAGGATTTTTGCAGGCTGGTGAGGGCTTGGGGCTTAGGTGATGGATTTGGATCCCCTGCACAGGCACTCAGCAAGGGAAGAGTAGGGGAAGAGTCCGTTTTTTTTTTTTTGTTGTTTTTTTTTTCCCAACCTACTGGGCAGTGAGACCCCCTGCTGGGTTTTAGCCCTGCAGGGGTAAGGGGGATTAGGGTTTAGGCTCTTAGGCTGGGGTTAGGGGGGATTTAGATCTAGGAGCCTGGCAGGGGTTTAATAGGGGAAGGGATCCCCCGTTGGGCTGGGTTTGGGCAGGAACATTTTTTTACTTACCCTTAGGCAGTAAGGCAGGAAGGATCATCAGCAGGCAGTCAGGCAGGCAGGTTCAGGTCCATCTGAAGGTTGCCATTAAATGTGTGGTGAAAATGAAGGGATGGAGGTAGGAAGGTAGGGAAAGGAAGGGAAAGGAAGAGGTAGTGGCCCCAGCCCCTGTGAGGGAAATTGACCAGAGCCCTCAAATGAATGATCAGAGAGCAACTTTAGGATTTGAATAGCTAGGCTTTATTTAGATTAGAAAGGGAAAGGTCTAGGGAAAACTAAGAGGTAGGAAGAAAGGGGAAAAGGCACCAAGAGAGAGATCAGGGTTCAGGGTAGAGAGAGCTAGCACATAGAGAGAGGCCAGCCAGCCTCCATAATGCAAGATTGCTAGTAGAAGCCTTTTTGCTTCTGCAATTTCAAACTGTCACAGAAAGGTCTTAGAATCTTCAGAAAGTCAATTGGAGCCTGAGGCTATAAATATGGCTGAAGTCCAACTGAGGGGGCTTTTGGCTTCTGGCTCTCACTTTGCCTGGGGGCTTCTGCTTTTTGGGCTTGGGCTTAGTCTGTTGTCTTCGGCTTTTTGGCTTGGCTTTGGCCTTTTTGGCTTTGGCATTGGCCTGTGCTTATTTTGTCTTGGGGAAATTTGGACCTATCTGATTTCTCTGGACCTCTCCCTGATCTCTCCATTACATCCCTACTATTTCCTGAATTTCCCTTTGAGCTCTGGGAGGAAGGGTGTCTTGGTGATTGGACATTGTGAGTTTAGATTAGTAGGGCATTCTTTAGGATGCCCTAAAGTAGGGCATCCTAAACAAGTTAACCCCATTTTAGTGATTTGATAAATACTTTACTTCAAAAGCAGTCAAACCTTCCTGACTGGGAAAGCCAGACTCTCAGTCTAAACCTCTCCTGCAACCCATCCCCCACCATCCAGCCTTCTCCCTAGCAGCAGTTAGAAAACCTAAGACCTCTTTCCCTCTGATTAACCTGACTTTAATAAATCCCCTTTGTTACCTATACAAGTCTCTGGTGAATCATTGTATCAAAGATTAAGGCAAGGGCTGAAGAGAGAAGGAATTATTTTCTTTTTATTTCTCGAGGGAACCGCAGGCATCCATCTTGGCAGGAAATACCTACCTGAGACTTCCTGCAGCCATCAGTTTCACTGGCAGGGAGGAGCTCTTTTCTCCCGTCCCTCAAGGGACTTAGAAATTAACAAGAAAAGTCCTCCAGCCGGATATAAAACATTTCTAACTGGCCCAACTCCTATTGTACCTTAGAGATACCTTCCCTGATTGAAGAACCCAGCCCATTTCCTCAGTATACTCTGTCTCTAGCCTCAGTGAATAAGCTGCCCTCCTGTATACTCCCTGTCATTCCCCTACCTTCCTATATACCACCTCATTCCTCCCTTCCCTGCACTCAGCTATCTCCTTCATTCCCCTTCCAAATCACCTATATTCCTTTTATCCAACCTCACTACCCAAATTGCCTAAGACCTGCCTAGATTACCCTACTTCTTTATAATACCTCCAAGGTCAAGAGAGCAAAAAGACTCCAAACTTTCCCTTTTATACTTTCCCTGACACCTTCCCCAAAGGAAGTGGGAGGTGTCAGGAAAAGTTGTAGCAGAGAGAGTCCTGGGAGACGTAGTCTTCCAGGGCTTACAATAATTTCAAATGACATATATCTAAGGAGATTGCATTAAAAATTCCTTAATTGTCAATTAAGCAATAACTGCCTAATTATGTGAAAAATAGTTTTCCTTTGTGACAACAAGCATGTGCATGATTGAAGCATTCTGGGTTTGTTTTTGCAGCAATTCAAAATTACCCTAATCATGCACTCAACAATTTTGGTGTTCTTGCCACACTTTTCCTTAATTCTGACCATTTCTACCTAAGTAAAATGCATTCATCAACATGTCATCAAATTGTTTCCAAAACATCCCAGAGATCTGACATTCTAGCACAAACTTATTCCCCTGGTCAGAAGCATGCACTTCCCCTCATTTGTGATCTCTACACTGCATCAGAATAGTTCAGTTAGGCCTCTGTTGCTGCATACCCATACACCATCAGCTATGTAATCATGTGGCTAAAATATTAATGAGTATTTGTATATTTGCAATTCAAATGTCAAGATGTGTCAAAACAATTATCACTGGCCATGTACTACAAGTCATAGTTAAACCTTCACAAATGTTCTATGGAATGCACCTCATATTGTATCTTAATGAAGTAGAAAGGCTTTTTTTTTTCAAATAAACTCCACTTATGTTTGTTGTTGTTGTTCAATCATTTCAGTTGTGTCTGACTCTTCGTGACTCCATATAAAGTTTTCTTGGCAGAGATACTAGAGTGGTTTCCCATTTACTTCTCATAGATGAGGAAACTGAGAAAAGCAGAGTTAAATGACTTGTCTAGGATCACACAGCTAGGAAATATCTTGGTCTAGATGTGAATTCAGGTCTACTAAGGGATTTAGCTGCCTTATGTCACTATTCTTCTGTTAGTCAGATTTTCAAAACAATTGGTTGGCAATACTAATCAGTCACTCAGTAGAGTCTCTGTGAGAGTATATCCAGTGTATCAATGCAATGAGAAAAAAAAAGAGACTTTAATTAAATTAGTTTATGGAAACATTATTTAAAATGAAGCAATATATACAATTATACTTTAAATACATTTATCATTCAACATAGTGCTTGGATTTTCTGGGGCCAGAGTCAAGATAGTGGAGTAGAGCAGAGAAGCTCAAATGAGAATCCCCTCCAATCAATATTAAAATATTGCCACAAAACAAATACAAGAGTGAAAGAACCAACAAGGAGACAGAGTAAAACAACTTTCAAGAAGAGAAAAACCTAAAAGGTAGGCAGAGAACATCTAGGGCTCAGGGATAAGAGGGGAGCACAGTCAGCAGGAGGGTACAGTGAAGATAGAAGAGCAAGCCAAGAGCAAGACACACTCCCCACTCCAGATGGGGTTTGCTCTTCTATGTTTGGAGCCTAAGTTCAAGCCAACATTCTGAATCTGAGACCCTACCCGGGGAAAATAGAGATCCAAACAACCCACACCCCTTGAAATTCCATTCTATCTCTAAATTTCTGCCTCTTAGCATGAAAGCTTGTAAAATTCTTCTACAATTTCCCACCATATATTTATGTTAAAGGATATTTCCATTTTATTCTTGTTTCAAATCAAAATATAGAAATCAATGCAAAACCAGACTGAAGACTGTATCTGATGTTAGAACAAATATTGCAAACTTTGTTCAAATAAAAAATATAACATTAAAATTAATTTTACATAAGATTTTAATTATGATAAATGTCTTCTAATTAATAATATGTTCCATTAAAATGTTATTTATATTCCAAAAAATTATGAAAGAAAGAAATTTAATATGAACTCCTATGATAGTTCTGGATTGCTTCTTTTCATTCTTAAAGACTGTCCCATATGAAATATTTGCAGCTATTTTATAACTAAAACTTTAAAATTTTACCTTATACATTGTATTAATTATATGTAGAGTAAAATGTTACAATTATAAATTTAACCTGGAGCTTTTAAGGAAAAAGTTGGCATTATAGTTAATGTACTTAGTGAATAAATCTAAAAGAATGTTATGAGAAGTATACTAAATTATTCTGGGAGTTTACAACAAATTTTATTGTTGTAGTGGATAAAAGGGGTTCCCAAAACAATAACAATAAAACCAGTAACCACTACTGTAGGAGATGAAAACCAAGCTGAGCCTTGAAGGGATCTATGAATTCTAAGGGACAGAAAAGAAGAGGGTATGTTTTCCAGTGATGAGGAAAATCCTGATGAAAAAGCATGGAGTGCTCAATTTAGTAGAATAAAAGAAAGTTGAGAAATGGAGTGAATTTTGGGGAAAGCAAGGAGGCTAGTTTGGCTAAGAATTAACTGAATGCTTCTTTCACTTTTATAATATACCAGTTCTTCAAGAGAAACATATTCTTACAGAAACTAACCTTAAGCTGATACTACTATCTGCAGTTGGTTGGGAACTATTCACTTTATCATGCTTTCAAGCAACTAGAGAGATATCTATGATTCCTGATATTTATTCATTATAATAATCATAGGACCATTAGCCTGCAGAACACAGAAGAGTAAATTATTCAAATCAAATTTTCTGGTGAACTGGATTCTTAAAAAAAAGTGGGGAGTGGTGGGGTAAAGTAAGGTTAGTATTAAGTCCCAGAGCTTCAGAGCTTTGGAAGTGAACTTTAATTTTAATAACAATGCAGTCTTTGGGGCAGATTTCATTACCAACTCCCTGTGTATTGCATAATTAATACTAATTAAATTATTTTTTTCCCTTTTAATCCTAGTTAAAATAATTACACTGTCAATTAATTCATTCTTCCAACTGGCTTTCAGGAGCAAGGAAGCCTCCCTCAGCTGTGCTGCATGTGGCAGACAATACAGGGGTTGCAATCCGGAAAAGGAGTTCAAAGCATCGCATTTAATTAAATTTTCATCACAGACTTTACTTCTGAAGATCAGTTTGTGCGAAACTTTTCCTTTCATAGTTAATTGAAATGAATGTCAATAGCTCAGTGCTTCTCAGCTTAGAGGTGTGCTAAACTCTGAGACTCTATTTCAAACCCTGACAGGCCATGCTCAGTTGGCCATGCTCTTAGGCTTCCCACGTAATTCTGAAAGCTAAAGAGGAAGAAGAATGTGGTCAAGCCAGAATTCAATTAAACTTCCTGCCACTTTATCTCAAAAGAAATGACAGCTGAATCTGTCCCTTTGACTTCAGTCTAAAACAATAACTTGACATTTTGTCAAAACCTAACACAGCTAGGTAATTTATGAATATCCTATTCTGGAATACCATGCTCAGGTCAATTCAGAAGATGACTTTTTATCTTGTCAGTAGTGCTATGCAGTCCTTTGGGGAATTCTCAAAAAAGTCATCTTTACCTGGACTTCTCCAACTCAAATCAGGGTTTGGTTTGTTTGTTTGTTTTTTTTTACATTGACTTCCATTACAGAATTTCACGTGCAATTTCAAATTTAAGGGTGGAGGTGTTTTGTTTTGTTTTGTTTTAATATTTTGGTTGTTTGGGAGTTTTTGGCTCCAAGACATGAGTGACATTTTAAATGCAATCACATATGACATAATCATTCATAATAATAATAAAATAATCATCTTCAACAAAGAATAAAAAAAGAAAAAATTTAAGGCAAAGCTTACTTTGGAGCTAGACAGCTTGACTTTTTCATGGTCTTTTAAATACAATTTTCAGCTATTTCTTGAAGTGACATAAACATTGCATCTTCTACCCCAAGCTTTAGCTATTTGTTCTAAAGTTATCTATCTGTTTGACCTGTGATTAGTATTGTTTGTTTCCTAAAGGTAGAGACAGCATATCCCTTGCTCCCTACTGAAAACTTCCACCCCAGTGATCTGTCAACATCACTCAACAATTTCTCTTTTCAAATTCACACTGTGCAAGTATCCCGATCTCACATGGTCCTATTAACCTATTCATTCTCCCACTTTTCTCAAAAATGATTGTTCTTAACTCATCTTTTTCTAACCTTTATTCCTACCATATTCTTCAGAGAATTTAATATCCCCATTCATGATTATTCTAAACATCTTTCATCACAATGAATCTACTTGTTATCTACTTGAATTACTCACCTAAGTGACCAAAATCTTAGAACTCACAATTAGTAGGTCTTCGTCCAAGAATATAAACTCTGATATTGCCATCTAACTACAATCCATTATCCTTCTACTCACACTCTACTTACTCCTCTCATATTCATTCTTCATCTTTTTAGATTCCCTTGGTCTCTCTAGCCTCATTTACCTCTCTGTCTATGTTTACCATGCATAGCTAGTGCATGTTCGATGCAGGATCCCAAGGTTTCCAGAGGAAAACAACAAGGATGTTTAAAAGGCTTTAATATATAGCCATATGAGGATTATTTAAAGGAATGTTTAACCTGAAGCAGAGACAACTTCTGTGGATATGATGACTACTTTCAGTTATCTGAAGGTTTGTCATTGGAAGAGATTCCCCCTGTACTTGTTGGCCTAAGAAGGAAGACCTAGAATGTAACCTGAATGTAATCCCAAAGATCACTGAATGAGGAGGTAGAGACCAATTACTCCCTCATACTGTTTTAACTCCTTTCACAATGTGATTTTGATGATGGTGATGAGTATTGATTTAGCATGTTAAAGTCTACAAAGTGTTTTATAATATTATCACAGTAGATGATATTATACCCTTTTTATAGATAAGGAAACTGAGGCAGATGGCATTTAACTGACTTACGCAGGGTCACACAGCTAGTACATATTGAGGATGGATTTGAACTCAATTCTTTTTGACTCCAAGTCTAGTACTCTATCTACTGTACTGTCTAGCTGCTTCTATTGATTAGAATAATAGAGTTAAATATATCTGTAAATGGCAACCTCACAGAGTTGTTGTGAGGCTTAAATTAGGTACTAGTCTATTTCTGATCTTTATTTTCCCTTGAATAGACTATTTTTAGCCTCCTAAATGGACTTCAAGGCTCTAATTAACCATCTTTCCAATCCCATTTTTCATACTGCTACAGTCCAAATAACCTTTCTAAGGGATCTGTCAGATCAAGCCTTTAACAGTTCCCCAGTGCCAATGGAATAAAGAATAAACTCCTGATCCTAGAAATTAAGATCCCACATCACTTGGCTTTACCCTAATATTCCTGTCTTTTCTTGCTATTTTCCTCTGAACATCCTACTCCTACCAAATTGGATTATTCACAGAGTAGATCTCTGTGTCTTGTATTACATTATCATCAGATGTGTGATTACTCTGCTATTATGGCTGTCATAGAGCAGTTATATGGCTCAGTAGATAGCGAGCCGGGCTTGAATCAGGAAGATCTAAATTCAAATCTTACCTCAGATACTTACTAGCTGTGTGACCCTAAGATAGTCATTTAATCTCTGTTTGCCTCACAAAAAATGGCAAACCACTCTAATATTTTTGCCAAGAAAATCCCATGGACAGTATGGTCCACAGGTTCATGAAGAGTCTGACACAATTGAATGACTAAAAGTTTGGCATGGACTCTAGTCCCATCTGTCTATTATAATCCCTCGGTTTATTCAACATCAATTTCAGGATCCATTTCCTCTACCTTTTGCATGAAACCTTTCCTGACCACCATGTCTTCACACAGAATTCAGGGTGATCTCTTACTCCTCACACTTTTGATACTACTTTATCTGGATTTCTCCTTTATACTCAACAGGCTTTTTAAAAATGTCTTTCATATCTTTTGTTTGTGGACATGTCCATCCCCCACATTAAACTCACTGAGAACAGGGTCTCATTACATAACTGCATTTGTATCCCCATTGTCTTGCACAGAAGGTGTTTAATAAATGTTTATGGGACTGGGTTGGTTAAAGTACTTTGTATTTGAATGGGTACACATTCAGGGGTTCATTTACTTGCAATCCTTCACAAGGCTTTTAACATCATGGTTCAGTAAAGTCTTCTACTTGGGTACGCTATAGATTTATGAAATGCATTATTTCCATGTCATAGATTTTCACACATCAGTTCTCCAAATGGAGATGTATTATCATATGAAAAATATGCAATTCATTCATTTCATACATATGTGTATGTGAAAAATAAATTTAATTTCTCTAAAAAGATTGTGTTTCTCACTAAACTTTTTTAAATCACTATAATGAAATATGGTACTTGTTCTATATATTTCCTTTCTTTTCCTCCTCTTCCTCCTCCTCCTCCTCCTTCATCCTTCTCCTGTTTTCTCTCTGTCTCTGTCTCTGTCTCTCTCCTTTTTCTCTCTCTTAAATTAGTCTCTCTCACCTAGGCTGGCACTGAAAGCTGCCTCTCATAGACCCATCTTAGTACTAAAGTTTTAATTTGTTCAGTTTTTCCAAAAAGTTCACTTCTCCTTAAGCAGCTCAGTGACCTTCTGCTTCTAGGAATTCACCATATAATGCCAGACTATGTGCAAACACCCAATCAGCTTTAGTACTACTATAGCTCGGACCTCCTAAACTAAAGAGATTCACTAGCCTCAGCCTTCCCCTGTGGCAGAGATTATAGGTCTGCACCATCATGCTTGCCACTATTTTATTTCCAATTAGTTTATGTACAAGACTTTTGTTTTATTCTTTCTACTACCCAATTAGCTATTCATGAACCTATCCCCTAAATCCTTCAACATAGTAGTTTTAGTGATGATGGAATGTTGGTCCATAACAATTATTTTTCATCATGTATACCTGATTTGCCACTTTTCTCTTAAAGTTTCAAATCTAAAATCATTATGCTACAATATAAATGTTTTTAGCAGCAATGTTATTATTTGCAACTCATTTTTTACTCAGTTTCGAAAACTGATTCAGGATTAGAACACTCTCTATAAACCTACCTGATGAGTTTTAAGGCAAGAAGGTAGTTCAGTGTGAAGCCAACATATACTGGAAGGCAACTTATTTTTGGAGATGGTAAAGAAAGAGATGCTTCAGCAAACAAATGGAACAGACACAAGTTGTTATCAGTCTGTTCTCAACAAATGGTGAAATAAAGGGAGAAGCCTGGAAAAGGGAGTCTAAAAGGGAGAATGAATATTTTCCAAGGCTGGTCTCTAAAGAGAGATGTTGTGGAAATTAAAGCTATCCATGCAGCACAAGAATTTGTTTAAATCCAGTTTCAGGAAGAAAACAGTCTGCATTTAAGGCCAATAGTTCCCTCATAGGTATACTAATAGAAAGTGACATTAAGAAAAGAATTACTCAATCTAGGAGGATCAGATCTGTGCTGCTCATTTGGGACACAAAATTGACTAACACACATGAAGCAATTAAAAGATACTCAGAACTATTTGCTACCTGTATAGTCATAGTCAGGATTCCTCACGTAAGGAAGCAATTTGGTATAAGGAAAAAACAGTGGTCTGGGAGTGAGAAGACCAGTGTTCAAATCTATTTACTCCTTCTGTAGGCTCAAGAAAATCACCTAACGAGTCTAGGCCTTTTTACGCATACCAACCTCCCTATGAGCACCAACAGACATAAATGGACCAGGCATGCTAGCCTGGCTTGAACAAGAAGTTTTCTTAAAGGAAAGGTAGGGGTTGGCATATGGCAGGCAGATCAGGACACCACCATCAACTAAACCACCTTCTCTCATCAGACCAAGGGGGAAACAAAGCAAGATCCTGTCCCCAAAAGTCCAAAGATCAATAGTACTCTGACCCTACTTCTAGTCTAAACCTCTCACTCCACATCCACCAGTGAGGGAGATAATCCTTGAGTAAAGTGGGCCCCAAAAACCTGCTACTACCACCACCAACCACCATTCCCTATCAGGTAAACCAAAGAGCCCTAGGAATTGCCGCACATGCCCATTCATCCAGTCACCCCCTACCTCACTAATCTACTAGTCCAGTTTCCTACCTTGTTTTTAAAACCATTCAAAGAAGCAGATACTATAGGAATAGGACATGATAACTAACTCTTCAGTTTGACCCAGAATCATCAAAGGATTCACTTCTGTGCCTTGTAAATCACTGAATCTTTCTATATGACTTGTAGCTAAACCTCCTAATTGTCACCTCCATTACACTGTGAGCTCCGTGAAAGGACTGTTTTGCTTTCCTATTTTAATTCCTAAGGCTTAGAAAAAGAACTTTGCACAGAGTAAGCATTTAATAAATGCTCTTTATTATATTATTTTAGAGCTCCTGGATCTGAGTTGATGAGACTATGAAGGAGACCAATCTGGTCAAATCAGAGAATTTATTCTGTGGAGTAATAATTAGAGATAGATTTTTTTAATGGTGGGTGATTTGTTTAAAGATTGGTAAAGCAGTAATAGATTAGAGGAAGAGGGCCTTTAAATTATAGGATTATAGATTTAAAGGTTGGAGGAAGGGCCTTCAAGGTTATATAGTCCAAACATCTTATTTTTTAGATCGAAACTCTTAGATGTCCAGAAGATAACATGAAGAATCTCATCATCTAATGTAATCCTCTTCAATTTGTCTCTTATTCTATAGATATCAAATAATGAAAGAAGCAAGCACCACAGATAAGCATACTTCTTTCTTTTTTATGCCCCTATTAGACAATAATTGGAGGCTCAATGGGCAGAGTAAATCTGTGGTTGCTTTTATCCAGCAATTTTTAAAAAATGTATTAATGTATATATGAGAAACTCCTAATTGAAGGAAAACCAATATGTCTTTTCCCCCCTTTTTTGCTCTGCAGTCAAATGCTTTGGGAGTAGGGAGAGAAAGGTAATAAACAGAAAACAGAGCAAATGTAGTGGGTTTTGTACCATTCTCTAAACTTTTCATATGGCTGTAAAGTGTAGGTTATTCAAATCTTTTGCAAAAACTCATCTATTCCCTTTCCATATATTCGTCAAAAGCATCCTTAATGCATATGTAGAACATTCTCATAATTTTTATAAAGATGAGAAAGCAGACACTTGGGTTGGTAGCTATCTCTGATCTCTGGAATATTGCGTTAATAAAACAATGAATTGACTTTTCATTCTTAAAACAAAACCACATAAAAGAGGGCAAAGGGAAAAGAAGAAGGAAGAAGAGGAAGAGAAGGGGGTTTGTATATTCAGAGCTATGTGCAATAAAGTTGCCAATCACAATGTCAGAAAACTGACAATAAAACATGCATCCTTATGAGAAAAGTGGTAGATTGTTGTTGTGGAATGAGGGGTGTATTGTCAGACAGTTAATGTGTTGATTTGTGTTGCTGACTGTACCTCTTTGTCATAAGGAAGGGTTCTACTGAAAGCAATAGCAGACATTGGGAGAAAACCACAAAAATACTGTAAAAGAAAAAAGCATCAATAAAATATTATCTTTTAAATGTCAGGACAGAAGATAAAAATCCTGAGTGTTAACCTTTCATTGCAGAAATTATTTCCCATTATTAATATATTCATATGATTCCCATTACATAATATCAAAAGGAAATTCATGCCTTTGAATAGTGAATACATTTTGTGGCATCCAACAGTGTAAACTTAAGTACAGTTGGGATTTTTTTACAGGACACCCTTAATAAAGAAGCATCCTGAAACAGTCACAGGGAGCTGCTGGATCCAGCTGTTTCCAGTCCTAAAACAATTGGGACCTGCCATTTGAAGAAAGCAAGCCTAAAATAAAATGAGTTGAAAGATTATGGGAACATAGTTCTAGTGCTTTATCCCCTACAATAAAACAATAAAACAGCTTGCACAGGGCAATTTATATTTATATTATAAATAATGCTATTCACTGATTTATAAATCATTTTTAGATATTGAGCATGGCCAATATCATCATGTTAAAGGAAGGTGAAATGTATGACCCAGAAAAAAATTATTGGAGTTGTTGCCCTTCCTCCTCTCCATTCATTCTTCTATTTCCTTCCACCACAACTCAGTTTCTGGGCAGAAAAGGACAATCCAGTTTTTCCGAGCAGAATAATCACCAGAGAACTTGAAGAATCAACCTGCACCAGAAATTAAGAAAATGAGATTTGACCTGACCTAAGCTATTTATGACATGGCCTGCTTTATACATCAGCAGTGTCACAGGTTTATTCCTCATTGTGATTTGGGGGAGTCAGACTAAACTTATACCTGGTTAAGTCAAAGAATTTGCCCAATGACTCAAAGCTAGTTAGTTGCAAAGCCAAAATCGTATCTTGATCTTTTGTGTCCCACAGCTGTTCACTAAGTATTCTGTTGAACTTCAACTTACTCTAACTTATGACCAAAATTTCTCTAATAACAATTCATTGTCTAGAAAATGTGATACCATTTGACTCAGAGATTCTACTCCTGCACAAGGAGTTCAGTGAGAGGAAAGCCTTTAAATGCATGAAAATATTTACAGTGGCATTTTTTGTAGTATTATAGAATGGGAGACAAATTAGAAGCTGAGGAATGACTAAATAAAATTACAAGGCATAAGTGTAATAGAACATTTCTGTGCTTTAAGAAATAATGAATATGAGGAATACAAAGAAACATGGAAAGACATGAACTGATGAAGATGGAAGTTAACAGAACCAAGAAAACAATATACACAATGACTATGATAACAACCTCAAAGCAATCAGAACTGAATGTTGTGAAATTACAAAGATTAATCATGAATCCAAAGAAGAGATATGGTAGGGAAGTGGGAGGCAGAGAAAATAGATTTCTGTCCATATTTTTAAAATAGAGAGGTAGAAGGTGCTACAAATGTGAAATGTATACATTTTTTCAGAGAAGGTAACTGTACCATTATTAAATTTACTTAACTGTTTTACTGTTACAAGAAACCTCACAAAGCAGAAGTAATTTGTAAATATGTATAACATAGCAAAACAGACAAGAAAAATTTGAAAATAAGGTAAATCAAAGAATCTTAGAGCTAACCTTTACATTTTACAAAGGAAGAAACTGAGGAGAGAAAGTGAGCCAAGGATTTTATAGTGAGGACACAAGAAGAAAAGTGAAAGATTAGGTTTACTCCCAACTGGATTTTCAGTCTCTGATTTATCTAAAGTGGATTATATTATTCCTCAGCATATATGAACCTCTACCCTTTTGTTGGAATTAACTAAACAAAACATCAGTTTTGTCTATACAACTAGAAGTGATTCAGGCAAAAAAAAAATTTTTTTTATATACTTGAACCCTATATAGTACAATGGAAAGAACACTGGGCTTAGTGTTAATAGCCTAGCTCCTGCCAGCTGTTATTTGCGTGACCTTGGTCAACTCATCTAACCTCCCTGAGTATCAGTTTATTCATCTGTAGAATATAACGGATAGAGGAGGTTGGACTTCTTAAGTCCCCTTTTACTACTATGCCCCCTTCAGCAGAGTTCATCTTAGATGCAGAAATAACAAAGTATCCTTAGGAATTAAAAAGCATTCTATTCTATGTTCTCTCTCTTCAAGAAAATTTGAGGTACCCATACTATTAGTTATTTTTAACATCATCCCCCCAAAAAAGAAACCTGGCTCTTTAATAAACAAATAAATTAATAAATAATTGAATAATTGAATAAATAAGTGAATGGCTTTTTATTAAAAGCAAGGAAGGGTGATTGACTCTAACAGACAAAGTGGCCAAGGAAATCCTATGAATTGTGTACTACTCTCTCCAATCTACTTTTAATTCAAATCCAGATGAACATTGTTACCCAATCCTTCTCCAAAAGTACACAATTATGATTAATTTGGCAAACAATAAAATATTTTTTCCAAGCCATTAGATTCAAAACAACCAATAATTACCTCACACTACATAGTTAGCAAGTGTACGCAATGATGGAACCTATTACCATAATAATATCAAGATCATATCATTAGTCCAACTAAGCACCCATGAAAACAACTCAAAACTTAACCCAACTATAGGCATAAACAAGTACAGGATTTTTCTTTTGTGAAGCTAAAAAAAATCAGCATTTTCTTTTTTGCTTGGATATATTTTCAATTTTCAAAAAAGCAAGCTGCTCAAAAAAAAATCTCAGGCACAGTAGGAGTGGTTTTTCAAGTTCTAAAGCTCTGTATTCTCCTTCTTTTTGGTCATGGCTTAAGGTCAGTTTTGTGCCCTTGGCTTCCTACCTTTCTTTGCTTTCCTTTGGTGACAGGGATATCTCTCTCAGAAGGCCTTTTAACTGACTTCTGAATAGAGTCCTGAGTTGTTTTTTTTTTTTCTTCCCATTGACTCTTTTCTTAAAAAAAAAGAAAAAAAGAAAAAAAGAAAAAAAAAAGACAAGGGGAGATGGCAGCTTCCAGCTTCAAAGATGATTTTGTCATCCTTTTGATGGAAAAGACAGAAAATAGATCTGGCTATTGGGCAGAAGTAATCTAAACATTTAATACTGGCTTCATTATATACCTATACCTATACCAACAGACTAAAAAATGCTTGTTTGCATTCTGTTCAGAATAACAACAGGATTGAGTTGCAGAGCTCAAAATAGGAGTGGGCAAATGGTGTTTTGTCCTAAGGGGGTGTGCCTCTTTCTCAGGATGACATACTTTCTTCCCATAACTACTTTCTCCCCTGTGTACAGTATGCTCCATCAGGTCAAAGCCACTTCCAAAACTCTCATCAAAGTGATGCAACTTTCTGGGACTTCCTACCCCACTCCACACATATCCTGTCCTCGCATCCTACCAGAGGGAGACCTAAACTGCTCTTTCTCCTGACAATAATGAATACATGTCACACACACACACACACACACACACACACACACACACACACACTCTGCTCCTATTCCTCATTTTACATAAATGTAGCTACAATTTGAAGTTTGATTTTTAACTCCTACAAAAATGTTAAGATTTGTTGATTCAGATCTGACCAGTGAATCCTATTCGAATTGCCTAAATGGTTTAAATCAAAGGATTTAACCAAATTTACACAAAGTGAGATTCCTATGCATAAAATGAGAAGAAAGTTTTCTTTACAAATATTTGATAGTAAAGGAGCCCTCTCACAGTGGACACCTCTGCTGTCTTTTAACAGAAGATTTATCTTCTCACTAATGACACAGAGGATATTTTTCAGCTAAATGCTTTAGCACCAATGTAAATACATGTTCTTTTTATGACTATCTGAACTAGTATTTGATCCTTTATCTCTTCAATAGAGATCCCTCTCAGGTAATATTTTTATTAAAGTAGTCATGGAAACACCAAATCACTGAGTTCACTCTAAGGACATAAAATTACTGTCTAAGTGACCTTCATTGGAGGCAGTGGTAAGGGGCTTGTACACAGTCTGAATGTCCCCCCCAGAGAAAAGGCCAAGGAAAAAGCTGGCTGACAATTTAGGAAAGGGCCATTATTGTTGGCCACCAGCTGGGAAGCATTTCAGACTTCCAGACTAAAAGCTACCTTCCCATACCACATAGCACAACAGATGAGTGTCTTAAAGGTCCTTCAAGAAGCTGCTTTTAAAAAATCACTGAGTCCTGCTGAGAAACTACTTAGAGAGGGAAGACTTTTATAAGAGGTCGTGATTTTGATATATGCAATATTTGTGGGGGGGGGGGTTCCACTAAAATAGCTATTTCAATTTTCTGATAAAAACATATTAATTGCCTACGAATGTTATGCTGGTGAACAAAGGTGGGAGAAAGGAAATAAGCATTTATATAGTGCCTACTATGTGCCAGGCACTTTGCTAAATACTTTTTACAAATATTATCTCATTTGATACTTACAGCACCTCCAGGGAAGGTCTTATTCCCATTCTACAGTTGAGGAAATAGGGAAAATCAGGCTTTGTATCTTGTCAGGGGTCATATAGCTGGTAAGTGTCTGAGGCTGCATTTGAACTCAGAACTGCCTGACTCCAGACCTGGTGCTCTATCCACTGTACCAGGTACTCATCTCAAGGTTACAAAATTTAGTAGAGAGATGGCACAAAGTCTTGTTGCTCTTTAAAAAAAAAGGATGTCAGCTTTCAGTTTCAAGGATAATTTTGTCATTCTTTTGTTTAATCACATTTGGTAAAGTCTAACTATGACTCCTTTGCAACTCTCTTGGCAGAGTACTGGAGTGATTTGTCATTTCCTTTTCCAATTCATTTTATAGAAGAAGAAACTGAGGCAAATAGGTTTAACTGGATTTCCCAGGGTCATACAACTAATAAGTGTCAGCAAGTAGATTTGAATTGAGGAGGACAAGTCTTCCTAACTCCAATCCCATTACTCTATTTATTATATTACCTAGTTAGTGCTCAAGACCTTAGGTGGATAGTAACATGCAAAGGGGACAAATTCCAAAGAATGAACACAAACTTTAGACCAGCTCTGACACATAATTCCTACATGAAACCATGCTAAGATCTTATAAATTTACGAGTGTAAAATGATAATCATGAGATACAGCCTCACCCTCAAAGAAGTTCACAATATAATAATGGAGATAAGACACCTATATCCCCTCTCTTTCCAAACCCTTTTCCCATCTATCTTTCCCTGGGGCAGATTAGCATCTTCCATGGAGAGGGAAAAGTTGAGGAACCCAGTCTCTTCCCTCCAAACCCTCTCTTAGAGCAGAAGAAAGGGTTGGTTTGTGTTTTAATTTTTATTTTATAACCCATTCCTTTTCTATCATCCTGCTTGAGCAGGGACAGCCAGGCCTGGTTAAAAAACAAACAAAAAAAAAACCCTTACTAAGGCTCAGGACCTGGAACCTCAGCCTCAAAGCTTATATTGTCACCTGGGTTCCTAACCTTTTCCTGCCAATAGTAAGCTTTCTCAGAGACAGAGCCACTGGCCACCTGCTTGGTGCTTTCCCCAAAGGCCAGGCATAGTTTCTGGGTTTAACCTAGAGCTCAATCCCTCCAGCTATTTCTTAGTTTTGTTGTCAATATGAATTAAAATTTTCATTGAGTTCAAAAAGTCTCTGTGTCTCTATGGGAACATTCTGACTGTGTGCAACATCCTCCAATGAAAGTCACCTAGATGGTAATTTTAAGTATTTAATGTGAACTCAGTGTTTTGGTGTTTCCATGGTTGCTTTAATAAAAATATTACCTGAGTGGGTTCTAAATTAAAGAGATAAAAGATCAAATATTAGTTCAAATAGTTGTAAAAATTATCAAAGATTTACATTGGTGCTAAAGTATGAAGCTGAAAAATGTCCTCTTTGTCATTAATGAGATGTCTTCAGTTAAAAGATTTGTCAGTTGTGCCTAGTGAGATGTCTCCTATACTGTCAAATATTTGCAAGGGAAACTTTTTTTGAGAGCTTCCACCAGAGTACAATTGCAATATTAGGTTTAAATATCAAAACTCCACTTTCCATGTAGTCATGTCAAAGGTCATGACCAGTAGAGAACTTAGAGAGGAAATCCTTGGATCTCAAGGGCCCTGAAGAGAGTTTCACTTGTTACTCAAGGAAGTAGGAACCCAGAGGAATGGAATCACTTCCAGTTGTAAGGGGACAGTGCCTACAGCTCTCCCTAGGTCATATCACCTTGGAAGCATCAAAAACTTCCAAAACCACAGAACTAGCTCAAAAATAGCAGTGCAAAAATGCTTAAAGCTTGAGGCAATGTACTCCTCACCCCCACTCCAGGAACAGGGCCCAATCTTCACATAAGTTCAGAGTGAAGAAATGGACTAGAAAAATGAGCAAAAAACAAAAACAAGGACCAGACCATAAAAATCTACAAGGGCGACAGGAAGATCAAGACATAAACTCAAAAGAAAACAATGTCAAAAAAGCAAAAGCAAAGAAAAAAATGAATCAGATACAACCTCAATAAGAATTCCAAGACAAGATCAAGAAAGAGTTTTTAAAAATTCAAATAAAAGAGGGAAAATTAGAAAAAGAAATACAATTTTAAAAACACAATTAACAATTTGGTAAATGAGATGCAAAAATACTGAAAAAAAATAAAACCTTAAAAAAGCAGAATTGATCAAATGGAGAAAGAGGTACAAAAGCTCAATGGAG
The DNA here is from genome assembly GCF_016433145.1 of Gracilinanus agilis. Classification (NCBI taxonomy): domain Eukaryota; kingdom Metazoa; phylum Chordata; class Mammalia; order Didelphimorphia; family Didelphidae; genus Gracilinanus; species Gracilinanus agilis. The sequence goes on along the minus strand of NC_058135.1, from coordinate 179,013,839 downwards.
GAAATAATGTTCTAAAAAGTACAATTGGGCAAGTGGAAACTAACAAGTCTATGAGATAGCAGAAAGCAATAAAACAAAGTAAAAAGAATGAAAAATCGAACAAAACGTGAAATATTTCATGGAAAACAACTGGCTTGGGAAATAAAGAAGAGTTCATTTAAGAATCATTATATAAATTAAAAGTCATGATTAAAGAAAGAGTATACATATTCTATTTCAAGAAATTATCAATAAAACTAATAACTTAGATCCAGAAGGTAAAGAGAATCTGAAAGAATCTACTTATACCTTCCTAAAAGAGATCCCAAAATGATAACTAGAAATATTATAGTCAAATTCCAGAGCTCCTAGGTCAAAAAGAAAAAACTTCAAGTAGCCATTAAAAAAAAAACATTCAAATACCATGGAGCCACAGTCAGGATTACACAACATTTAGCAGCTACCACATTAAAGGAGCTAAGGACTTGGAATATGCTAATTGAGAAGGCAAAAGAGCTAGGATTACAACCATGAATCATCAGCCAGCAAAACTAAGTTTAACTCTTCTGGGAGATAGTGGATTTTAACGAAATAAAGGATTTTCTCAAGTTTTTTCTAATAAAAAGATAAGAGATTAATAGAATATTTGATTATTAGAAGATTCAAGAGAAGAATAAAAAAGTAAAGGTGAAAGAGAAATCATAAGGGATTAAGTTCAAAGTGTTAACATTTCTATATAGGAAAATAATACATGTAATTCATAACAGTATTATTATTAACAGGATACTTAGGTGTACTACATAGACAGAAGGCATAAGTTTGAGCTGATTATGATGAAATGGTCTCCAAAGATGAATGGGTAAGAAAGAAGGCAAAAAAAAAAAAAAACAGCAGAAGGAGAGGAGAGGAAAAATGGGGGGAATTATCTCATATAAAAGAAGCACTCAAGAAAGAACTTTTACAACTCAGTCACTTGGGTATAGAAATTTTCTTCCTCAAAGAAGTAGGAGGGGGAAAGGGGAAAAGGATAACAGAAAATGGAGATGATAAAAAGAAGGACAAATTAAGGGAAATAGTCATCAAAAGTAAAATAGACTTTTGAGAAGGGACAGGGTAAAAAAATGAGAGAAAAGGATAAAAGAAAAGAAAATAGAATGGAAGTAAATACACAATTAGTGATCATACTTGTGAATGTGAATGGGATGAATTTACCCATAAAACAAACTGATAGAAGAATGGATTAGAAAACAAAATCCAAAAATATGCTATTTGCAAGAAATACACTTGAAACAGAATAAGAAAATGAGGAGGCAGAATAGAAAAGACAGATGATTATGATCCCAGACAAAACAAAAACAAAAACAGACCTAATTAAAAAGAGATAAGCAAAGAAACTGTGTCTTGCTAAAAGGCACCACAGATAATGAAGTCATCAATATTAAACATATATGTACCAAACGGCAAAGTATCCAAATTCTTAAAGGAATAGTTAAATGACTCACAGAAGGAAACTATAAGAGTAGAGGATTACATTTGTTCCCTTTCAGAACTACATAAATCTAATTATAAAATAAATAAGAAAGAAATTAAGGAGGTGAGTAGAATTTTAGAAAAGTTAGCTATGCTAGATCTCTGAAGAAAATAGAATGGGAAAAGAAAGAAGTAAACCTTTTTCTCAGCTATACATCGCACCTTCACAAAAGTTGACCATGTCTTAAGTCATAAAAAGCTCACAAACAAATGGGTATTAAATGCTTTCTTTTCAGATGATAATGCAATAAAAAATACACTTAAGAAAAGGTCATAAAACACAAATTAAAAATTAATTGGAAACTAAATAATGAAACTTTAAAGAATGAGTACATCAAAAAACAAAATCATATAAATAATCAGTAATTTCATTACCGTTCAAAGATAATGACAATGATCAGACAACATACCCAAAACTGCAGGATGCAGTTGGGGAAAATTTATGTCTCTAAGCATATATATCAATAAAAGAGGAAAATATCAGAAGAATTAATTAGACATGCAACTAAAAAATCAGAAAAAAAAATCAGAAATGGTCATTTTGCTTCCAGAAAAAATGACTAAGACTATTCCTACCTAGTCTTTCCCCAATCAATCAATAAGCATTTATTAAGTACTTATTATATGACAAAAGCATCATACACACACATATACGCACACACACAAAACATAATGCCATGGGATACAAAACAATACTGTCTAAATAACTATTACCTTCTTGTGCTGAAGGAAAATTAGGCTTATTGAACTTGTTTCCTTGAAGACTATCATTGCCTTGACATTGGGTTAATTAGGGCTTAATTAGGGCTAGATTAATTAGAGAGGGATTCATAACTACTATCCTTTAGGAGTTAAAGATATAAAGATAATTACATAAAGGACAAAAAATGTGGATCAGTCAATCACCAAGCATTTTTGAGTCCCAAATATGAACTAGGAATTGTACTAGGGAAAGTGTTCATCTAAATTCAAGGTGACAAATTAGACTTTGCACAGAGGAGATGCATTCCCTTTCTGACTATGAGATTAAAAATTTCTTGAAGGTAGAGACTCTTTCTTATGCTTCTTGTATCTTCTACAATGACAAGTATAGAGCCTATACATAATATTTAACAAATGGCTTTTGATTAATCAGTTTCTAAAAATATCTTTGGTCTTTTGTTTTATCTTCAGCAAGTATAGGGAGCCTGCTATGATATAGTTATTTCTTATTCTAATTTTAAATTATAAAAATGATGAGATGCTACAGCAATTTCTTTGGAAATAATTTTTAAGAGAGAAAGAAGCACATAAAGTAACAATTAAGCTTAGTGTTTATAAAGCTCTTTATATTTTGCCCCAAATACCTTGCAAATACTATATTGCAGGCAGATTTATAAAGCTACAGGTACAAGTGTATATCAAAATAGTGTCAGAAAAGTGCTAATTTGGATGCCAGAGGCAAAAATTTTCCCAGTACTCAGAAAGCCTATATAAAAATGTTTAGGAATTGGCAAATGCTAGAGTGCATATATTAACATATATAACACATCTGTCCGTGGAGCACAAAGGCCAAAGATAATACCTGCAATGAAAGAAGAATAGAAATGTTCCTTTTCTAAGTGACCATTTAAAACAACTGAATTTCTACCTTTCTTTTGTAAAAAGCCAAAGGGTCCTATTCCTGTTTACCAGTGACCAATTCTGTGACTTGGGATAAGTCACTTACTCTCTCTGAGTCTCAATTATTAAATCTGAAAACCAATGTTAGAGTTAATGACCAATTATATACTTTTCATATCCTACAATTTAGGGATCCTAACATCCCTCTGTGGAAGTTATTTAAAGCCCCCAAACATTTGGCTCTAATCTGCCTTTTCAAATTTATTTTATGATTCCCCTCTACATTCTATATTACAATCAAAACAGAAACTTCCTTTCTGTTATACCACTAACAATGTAAACTCCCTGAGAACAGAACAGAATTTTTTTTTTGCCTTTATACCTCTGGGATCTAGCAGAGCATATTGAACATAGTAAGTATTTTGTATAATTTTGTGTTTTTACTGATATATTTTATTTTACAACATCTTCATTTTAAAATATATTCTTCCCCTTCCCTTAATCAGTGAACAATCCCTTATAACAAAGAACAAAAAGAAGGGGGAATTTTAGCAGTTAAACAAAGCTAACCAGCACATCAGCTTAGTATGGAAGAATATGTAATACCCCATAACCATAGTCCTCACGTACCCAAAGAAGGAAAGGTGGTCCATTGCCTCATTTCTTTTCAGGTCCTTGATAAGCATCCACTGAATCAAGTAACCCTTTCCCTCTCTTCCTAATTACCTTTTTATTTAGTTTCTCTTCCTTCTTTTTCCTTTTTCTTTTTTTCCCCCTTCTAATTCTTCCTTCTTCTTTCCTATAGCTTAAACTAGAAGTGGGAAAAGAAAAGTGGGGGGAGGAGGTTCTTAAGGTGAAGAGAAGAAAAATGTTAAAATCTTCAAGAGTTCCACAACTACCCAGCATCATCTAGCTGCTAAGTCTCTAAAAGCACAAAGAGTAATTGAAAGAGCTATAAGGTTTATGCATTTGTATTTCTTTAATTTTCTACACTTAAGAATCATAGGACTTAGCACTAGAAGAAAACTCACTTAATCTGGACCAACTCCTTGCCAATGTCTTGCATGAGACCAAAAATCATAGGGAATGTCAAGGGAACAACAAGCAATTCACCTGGGTTAGAATGAAGGGTCTGTGAAGGAAAATGGTGGAATATTGAGCTTTGGGGAAAGAATGGAAGCAATACTTTCACAAAGATCACTGTTGGAGTCACCACCTTCCTGGCAACCAACTAAAGTCTACTCTAGGTCAATATTAAAGGAATTTGTACTGAACTTCACACAACCTGAGGTGGTAAGGTATCACCTATAGGCAAAACAGGCTTTTTGCTTCCCTTGTTTCTTAAATAAAGCCAGTTTATTTAAATAAGACTAATTTATTTAAGTAAAAAACTATTTATTATCCACTCATTTGGATCTAAACTCTACTCAATCACTGTCAAAATCACAGGTCTTTTTATCCTCTTATCTTCTTCAAAGCTTTGCTTAACTCTTACACTTTGGGTTTCAAGGAAGCAAAGGGGGTTAATCCTTTTTTCCCCCTCAGATAACTATAGTATAAAGGCAAGAAGAGGTATAGTCCCATAAAGAGAAATCTGGGGATACTAAGAAGATTTAGTGGATTCTGTTGAAGCTACATTGTGGTTGGAGCTATTGTGGTTGTTTTCAAGAAGAAAATAATGAAGATGGAGCATAGAGCATCTGGAAGGTACATGTATTAAATTGGAGCAAAACTCTACTTTAAAGCCAACAAGATGTCTCCATTACATGACAAAATTGTATACAGAAATAACTTAATTCAAAGACTCTGAGAGTTAATAGCAAAGGAGGCATAAAACGAGGCAAGATATGCATACCAATGAAGTTTGCTAGTATTATATGGGGACATTCTCTTCAAATTCCCAAGGAAAGGCAGAATCTTTCTAGACCGAGAGGTCCTCCAGACACTTCTGAATGCAGATGACAGTACACTAATTGCAACATTTCATAAATCAGATGAAGAATCACCAGAAGAGTTTGGTTTAATTACCAAAGAGCAAAAACCTATGGATAAAAAATTACTATTGTCCAAGCTAATGGATATCTAGCTTATGGACAGAACTGTCCATCCATAGAAGGAAAAAGATAGAGAGGTAATAGCTATGCTTAGAAGATATGGAGGTTAATTTATATTGAACTTATTTATTTTGTTTATATTTAATTTATTTGTTTTAAGTAAGTAGGAAGAGGTGCAAAGGAGTAAAGATATATGCTTGGTCACTTCTTAAAATTAAAATCATATATATCTTGTAAAAGAATGTTAAATATTCACAGTGGCCTGGGTCCCAAGTTGAAGAGGAAGCAAAGTTGAATAACCTTTTTTAGTCATATTATTATAATAAATTTCAACATTTTCCCTGGACAAATATTCCTCTGATGATGTGTATGACTGTAAAATACAACCTTTTTTTTCCCTCAGTTTTTATTATTCTCTGTTCCTTTGTGGCCTCCTCCAATGTACTCTTTTCTCTACATTTTCATGACATTGTTCTGATGTTTCTTTTCCTACTGTCTCACCGCTCCTTACCTCCTATGCATAATATTTATTCACCCATGTCTTGCCTTTCTCAATGAGTAGACTTCAGCGCTCTATCCTAGACACACCTCTCTCTAGAAACCTCTTCAATCCAATCTCTAAAACATTTTTACTATAATAATCCAGTAGCTTTATCACCTTGAAAGATGCTGTTGCTACAGTTATCCAGCAGTCTTCTCATTTAGGAGCCATCTTCAACTGATGTTTCATTTTCCCTCACCTCTTATATCCAGTCATTTGCCAAGTCTTAGAGATGCCATTTCTTCCACATTTTAAATAGTCCCTTTCTTGATACTCTGACTGAGAACACTAGATATGAATCATCTAAGCCACTATTAAAACTTCCCTGGTGAAAGATATAGAAAATAGAAATGATTTGAAATAAATGCAATGCCATTTTGTAATAAAATGCACCAACCACACCTCAAGTATATCGATATTAATGGAGACCTGTGTCAGCAAGTTTGTATAGTTGTTTTATGTACTATGAAGTGTAAGTGGAACATCATGGTAGAGTGGGGGAAAAGTACTAAATTTGTAGCTAAAAAGTTCAGTTAAAATCCTGCTTCTGATAATACTCACATTTGCATTCAGAAGGATTCCCAATGGGGCAGGGAGGTGACTCAATGGATTGAGAGCCAGGCCAAGAGATGGCAGTTCTTGGGTTAAAAATCTGGCTTCAGATATTTCCTAGCTGTGTGACACTGGAAAAATCACTTAACTTTTCACTTTTGGTTTGTTTGATAGCAAGATTACAATTCTTCCTTTTCCGTATTCCCCTGCCTCTAATAAATTTTGACCTTGTCCCATTTTTTAAATGTATCTTTGTTTTTCGGGTGTATAGTTTTTAAATATCAGATTGTCGAGTTATATCCATTACATATCACACTGTTGGAGACAAAGACAAGCAGAGAGACACAGAAAGAGAGAAGCCATGTATTAAGTGCTTATTTTGTGCCAGACACTGTGCTAAGTATCAGGGATATAAATTCATCAAGCAAAACAGCCCCTACTCTCAAGGAACTTATATTTTAAAGTAAGAAAAAAAAACACATAAAAGGGGGCCTGGTTTCCAGCAAAATATAGCAAAAACTCCTCTACTAGACCTAAAGAGCTCAAATGTGAGATTCAAGTTTTCAATAGAATGGAGATAGGAGAGCAGAGTTATGGTGAGTAAATTGTTTCTCCCTATTTCCTATGTATTATATTTTATCATCTTTTTTTAAATTGAATATATTTTCCCTCGAGTTTAGTTTTAGTTATACTTCTTAGATGATGGTTTATTCCCACAGCTCTCCCTCCCTTTGCCTATTTGCCTATCCTATGCCAAGTTCATTGAATTTATTTAAATTGTTAATTTTTATTAATTTATCTATTTTATCTCTTCCTTTATCCCTTCTCTTTTCCCCACAAAATCTTCTGTTCACTTTTTTCAACTTCTTACTTTAAATAATTTTATATTGTGTTTTTTTCCTAAGAAGTTTTTATTTACTTTGTCTTCATTATTCTTCCTCATCTAGCCTACTCTAAATTTATTTTCAGATTCAGGGACTGCACTTAATTCTTCCTATTTTATTCTGTTTCCTTCATAAGAGTTTTGAGCTTCCTCAAATTTAAATATTTCAAGAATACATGGTTGCTGTAGACTGGTTTCTTCCTTCACTGATATAGATTGCAAACCCTCACATGAATAGGCAATTTCTGTTAGTTCATGAAAAAATTCATCAATTTGGAGCCAACATTGTGAGAATGTTTGGAGGTAGCTGAGAAGGATCCAATGGCTATGGAGAGCTGGAGGAAAGGGAGTAATGATTAAAGGAGTAAACTTACAGAGGAGACAAGAATGTGTGAGATTAATGGTGGAAATAAAGGGATTGCAGTTTTCAAGCAATACTTATCACTGCCTCATCCTCTGAACCAGGGGTCGACAACCTCTTTGGCCATGAGACCCATAAACGCCACATTTTTTAAAATGTAATTTTGTGAGAGCCGTACAGTGCTCACAGTGTGCGCTCCTGTAACAGCGCCTGAAAAAAAAATTGACTTTATGGCTCCTGCAGAAAGAGCCATATCTGGCCTCAAAAGAGCCAGATATGTCTCAAGAGCCATACATTGCCGACCCCTGCTCTGAACAAAGCAAAGGAGGAAAAAATGAAGGATGAAGATGCTGAGATTACTTCAAGTGAGGAATTCAAAGGAAGAGGAGTTCATTGAAGATGGTTTTGATTTTTTTTCCTCAAAATTACTTATCCTATCTTCTTTGCTGAGCCCAACTGGAAACCTATATAGTTACACAATTTTATACTACCTCCCTTTGTTTCCTCTTTCCACACAAGGAAAAAGAATTTGGCATTACTAGAGAGATTTTAAGTGACTTCCTCCTCCTAGTAACCTAAACCTGTTCCTGGGGTACTCAGAATAGATATGTGCCTCACCCTCCTACCCAAAAACCAATACATACTCCCATACACACATACAAACACACATACACACTTACAGATCTATAGAATCTGCATAAACAAAAATACCAGTAAAAATAAAATTTCTGTTTTACTCTTCTACAGTCCATAACACTTCCATGTACCATGAGAAACCAATTAAAATTAATTTATAAATATTTGAAATAAATAAAAATATAATAAAACATAGATAATAACATATCTTAAAATTAAATCAACATACAACCTGTAGGTATCCTGATGTGGGTATTAGTGGCCCCCATTTTTTTTTAGTTTGAAACCACTGCTCTACAAGATTCAAGTCAATAAACACGACCCAACATGGTTCTGTCCCTTGCTGTTCTATGGTTCTGTCTCATGCTTGATCCAGGAATTCTTCCAATTGGATGAGGAACCCCATTTCTCTGCCACTAATTCTTTACTACTCCTTACACATATTCAGGCTAAGTCCAAGAATTCCTTGCCATATTACTCTAAAACAGTGGGTAGTAAGGAAAGATTTTGGAAATAATTAAGACTTCATATTATGTGTAAAAAGGCATAACCAATGGCTTAATAAATACTCCATCAATGAGACCAAAAGAACTAGGATACTTGAAGAGTTCCATTACATAATAAGGACATGACATTCACAAGTTGCAACAAATGTTTTAGTTTCTTTCCAAAAAATACTTTGGTATTTCATTCTGTTCACTTTGACATTCAAATAATCCTACTTGTCCTAGGGAATTTTTTCAATATATAATAGTAAAATGTTTAGCCCCTAGAGTTTAGCTGTCAACTCATTTGAATAATTCTTCAAAATTGTCCCAATGCCAGCATAACTATCAGTGCAGAAAACAATAGTTATAATGTTTCATTCTATATTTGTTGCTTCTCCATTTCTCTTCAAAATATATATGTGCATGTGTGTATGTGCACACATATACATATATGTGGAGAGATAGATTAATAAGGTCTTGACTATTTAATTTCTATTACAAGTACACATAATTTAATAGGAATTAACTATTTCAAAGCAAATAGTGTTATTATCCTTTGTGATGTTTCAAGTAAACCTTGATTCACTGACTTTAATTTCATCTTTAAATGAAATTAAATTAATTACATTTAATTTAATTTAATTTACTATTCCTTGGATGTCTGTCAAGTCACTATGGAAAGAACTTTAGAGAAGAATGAATGAAATGGAATCCTTTAAAACCACCTAGTGACTTTGAAACTAATGTCAATATTCTTTTACTAATCACTAAATTAGAAAGTAAGGAGGTATCCAATGCAGGTTTGGGGCACTCTAGTAGTGTGGAGGAAAAAGTGGACTTGTTTTCAGGCTATTTGAATAATAAAATAACCCAAAGTTAAAGGTGAAAGGAAAATGAGAAGGAATGTGTGTTCAGAAGTGGGGGAAGGAGAGATTAAGTCCTGGTTTCATGAAGTATTACCAAGAAAAGAAAAATCTAACCCCGAGGACTTCCTCTCATTTTTCTCATCTCTTCTGGGCCATCCTTGACTTCTCTAGATGTCCCAATTTCCTGACCTCATTAACTCATATAAATCAATATAGTGTAAGAAAATTATTAAGGGAGGAGTTAATATAAATGTTTATGTAAATCTTGTACATGTGCTAAGTATATAAATTCTGAAGATTATTACATGCTCTACCAACTATCCATATGTTTGACCACTATTGATAGTTGTCATTGTTAAGGCCTACTGGAAAAATGTGCCCAACCTACAAGGATTCAGACATACATTACCGACCCCTGCTCTGAACAAAGCAAAAGAGGAAAAAATGAATGATGAAAATGCTGAGATTACTTCAAGTGAGGAATTCAAAGGAAGAGGAGTTCATTGAAGATGGTTTTGATTTTTTTCCTCAAAATTACTATCCTATCTTCTTTACTGAGCCCAACTGGAAACCTATATAGTTACACAATTTTATACTACCTCCCTTTGTTTCCTCTTTCCACACAAGGAAAAAGAATTTGGCATTACTAGAGAGATTTTAAGTGACTTCCTCCTCCTAAGATAAGGTCAAAATGAGTATATTAAAAGAGCTAACATAAGTAATTTAGGGGAATATAAACTAGTTTCTCTTCTCAGATCCATGGAAAAAGAAAGAATTTATAACAAAACAAGAAATAGAGAGCATTATAAAATGCAAAACAAATTATTTTGATATTTAAAAGTTTTGTTATAAATAAAACCATTGTAACCAAGATTAGAAGGGAAACAAACTAGAGAGAATTTTTTATAACAAATGTTTCTGATAAAAGTCTAATTTCTCAAATTTATAGAGAACTGAGTCAAATTTATAAGAATACATGTCATTCTCCAATTGACAAATGATCAAAGAATTGTGGATGAGCAGTTCAAGCGAAAAATCAAAGCTATCAATAATCATATGGGAAAAATGTTCTAAATCACTTTTTTAATTAGAATATTTTTCCATGGTTACATTATTCATGATTCCCCCCCCCTTCATTCCCTCCTCCCAGAACCGACAAGCAATTCCACTGGATTATACATGGATCATTGTTCAAAATCTATTTCCATGTTATTCATATTTGTAGTACAGTGATTTTTTAACCTCAAAACCCTAATCACATCCCTATTGAACTATGTAATCGATTATGCTTTTCTTCTGTGTTTCTACTCCCACAATTATTACTCTGGATGTAGATAGTGTTCTTTCTCTTAAGTTCCTCTGGATTGTCCTGGATCATTGCATTGCTGCTAGTAGAAAAGTCTATTACATTCAATTGTGCCATAATGTATCAGTCTCTGTGTACAATGTTCTCCTGATTTTGCTTCTTCCACTCGGCATCAATTCTTGGAGGTTGTTGCAGTTCATTATTCATTTCAACACAATAATATGCCATCACCATCAGATACCACAATTTGTTCAGCCATTCCCCAATCGATGGACAGCCCCTCATTTTCCAATTTTTTGCCACCACAAAGAGTGTGGCTATAAATATTTTTGTACAAGTCTTTTTCCTTATTATCTCTTTGGGGTACAAACCCAGCAGTGGTATGACTGGGTCAAAGGGTAGGCATTCTTTTAAAGCCCTTTGGGCATAATTCCAAATTGCCTTCCAGAATGGTTAGACCAATTCACAACTCTGACAACTGTGTATTAGTGTCCCAATTTTGCCACATCCTCTCCAACATTTATCACTTTCCTTTGCTGCCATATTGGCCAGTCTACTAGGTGTAAAGTGGTTCCCCAGAATTGTTTTAATTCGTACTTCTCTAATCAAGAGGGATTTAGAACACTTTTTCATGTGCTTAATGATAGTTTTTATTTCATGTGAAAACTGCTTATTTATGTCCCTTAACCATTTGTTGATTGGGGAATGGCTTGATTTTTTGTAAACTTGACTTAGTTCATTATATATTTGAGAAATCAAACCTTTGTCAGAGAGTTTTGTTATAAAATGTTCTCCCAGTTTCTTGCTTTCCTTCTAATTTTGGTTGCATTGGTTTTGTTTGTACAAAAAATTTTTAATTTGATATAATCAGTCATTCATTTTACATTTTATAATGTTCTCTATCTCTTGCTTGGTCTTAAATTCCTTCCTTTCCCACAGATCTGACTGGTATACTATTCTATGTTCACCTAATTTATTTGTGATTTCACTCTTTATATTTAAATCATTTACCCATTTTGAATTAGTATAGGGTGTAAGATGTTGATCTAAACTTAATTTTTCCCACACTATTTTCCAGTTTTCACAGCAGTTTTTCTCAAAGTGAGTTCTTGTCCCAAAAGCTGAAGCCTTTGGGTTTATCAAACACTAACTTGTTGAGGTCATTTACTACTAGCCTATTCAATTGATCCACCCTTCTGTCTCTTAGCCAGTACTATATTGTTTTGTTAACCACTGCTTTACAGTACAGTTTAAGATCTGGTACTGCTAGGCCCCCATCCTTCACTTTTTTCCATTATTTCCCTTGATATTCTTGATCTCTTATCCCTACAGATGAACTTTGTTATAATTTTCTTCTAATTCTATCAAAAAATTTTGGTAGTTTGATAGGGATGGCACTGAATAAGTAGATTAATATGGGTAAAATTGTCATTTTTATTATGTTCGTTCATCCTACCCACTAAATCACTCTTGATTAAAGAAATGCAAATTAAAGCAAGTCAGTGGTAATACATCACATCTCAGATTGGCCAGTATGACAGTAAAGGAAAGAGATGAATGTTGGAGGGGATGTTGCAAAATTGGAACACTAATACATTGCTGGTGGAGTTGTGAACTGCTCCAATCATTCTAGAAGGCAATTTGGAACTATCCTCAAGGGGCTACAAAACTCTGTATAGCCTTTGCTCCTTTTTTTTTGATTCACTAGTGGTCTGTGTACCGAAGAGATCATAAAAAAGAAGAAATGACTTACTTGTTATTTAAAAATATTTAAACAGCTCTTTTTGTAGTGGCAAAGAATTGGAAATTGAATGGATAGTCATCAAATAGGGAATGGCTAAACAAATTATGGTATATGATGGTGATGGCATACTATTGTGCTATAAGAAACAATGAGCAGAATGATTTCAGAAGAAGCAGGAAAGATATACAAGAACTGATGCAACAAAATAAGTAGGACTAGGAGAACATTATACACAGAACAGCAATATTGTATGATGATCAACTGTGAAAGACATTGCTACTCTCAGCTATATAATGACCCAGGATAATTCTGAAGGACTTATGACAAAGAATGCTATCCACCTCTAGGAGAAAGAACTATTGGAGTCAGAATGCAGATCAAAACATATTTTTCACATTAGTTTATTTTTGTTTCTTTGGGGGGATTTTGGTTTTATATGGAATTGATTTAAAATAATAAATGAAAGTATGTTTTGCATAATAATACATGTACAACCCAGGTTAAATTGCTTACCATCTCTGAAAGAGGGAGGGAAGAAAGGGAGGGAAACAATTTATAATTTTGGGAAACATATATCAAAAACTGTTATTACATATAATTGGGAAAATAACATATCATTAAAAAATACAAATAAAGTAAAGGGGACAGAGAATCATTTGTAATTTTAAAAATCTCTGGTAACTCTTAAGGCTAATCACCTTCATCATTCCTTTGCCACTAGAAAAAGAGGATTAGGTCACCCAAAAGTGATACAATGTGCTTCTAATATATTCTTATTGCATTAAAAGTATTTCTTCTCCATTAGTGTTTGTGCATACATATGTGCTTGAGTTTTTAAGCAGCATGGTAGAGTTGATAGTATATTAGAGCAGAGTCAGGAGGAGTCAGGTTCAAGTCTCACCTCTGAGAAATGCTGGTTGTATACTCAGGAAAAATCACTGAATCCCTCAATTCCCCATGCAACTATTTAAGATTATAAATTGTAGCTCAAGAGTCTTTCTACACTGGTATATAGAGCTTCCTCACTAGGAGTTCCTTATACCAGTGATATATGTTATATGTATATATATGGAAAGAAATCAGAACTAGTCCCCAGGCCCTCATCTCTATTTTTCCTTCACACTGAAGACAAGTAGAGCAGAACACAGGAAAAGAAATACCCAGAAGAAAGCACAGAAACATTTACATAAGAAACATCACAGAGAGATACATATACTGAGGATATCCCACAAAAACACATACAAAGTCACACACAGAGACAAAGGCACATATTCAAGGATAGGGCCACAAAGGGACAGAGATACCCATAGATAGACAGAATAATCCTTTGGGCAATATTAAAATAGTTGAATGAATAACTCAAAAGGCTTATTGTGCCATGATTAGCTGCTATGTCTTGGGAAGAATAAAAAGAATCGCATGGGTGAGCAGCTCTTAAGGATACCAGGGGGTAACAAAGACCCAAAGGCAGTTGAGATAAGACTTTCTATCCTCTTATAGGCTACTCACAACCTCAATAAAAATGTTCTTCTCTGTCACAGCAAGAACAAATTTTTTTAGATCTGCCTTCATTTCCCACCTCAACCATCTTTGGTACCCGGTTTCCTTTATGTTCATGTAGGAGTTATTTCTGGCTAATATTGTTGTTGTTCCTATAATACTTAAGAAAAGGGGAAAATATTTATTTTTTTAAATTCCAACAGCCACAGAAAGTATTTATACCTAAGCTACTATTAGGAAGTATTTAAATAAAGTTCTACTTCTGATTCATCATTTATTGCTGCTTTGGGGAGCAAAGATGATGGTACTGGCCCTCTTCCATGAGTTTCCTGAGTTGATTTTTTTTAGCATTTTTATTCACAGGTTCCTCTTTTAAAATTTATCAATTGCCGTGGTCAAAGTTTGAAACATAGTGAATATTCAATAAATGATATTAGTAAATAAATAATGGAGAAGCTTACTCAAACCAAGAGATCTTCCTTAATTAATTTACCCAATTAAACAGTTTTCATTTCTTGCCTTTGATCATCCTTTTCTCATAAGTTATCAAGGAACCAGGTTTTAATATGGAAAAGCTTCCCAAAGAAGAAGTGAATGCTCCCTTCTTAAATTACCTATGCAGCCAAGTGGTGCAATGAATAGAGTAACAGGCCAAGGATCAAGAAAGCCTGAGTTCAAATATGATTTCAGGCATTCCTAAGCTTTGCGATCCTGGGAAAATCACAACCTAGTTTGCCTCCATGTCCTCATCTGGAAAATGAGCCACCAATGTAAATGACAAACCACACCAGTATCTTTGCCAATACATCACCAAATGAAGCCATGAAAAGTTGGAAATAACTGAACAAAAAGTTATTTTTTTAAATAAGAAATTAGTCTTCTCATATTTAGGAACTTATAGATGCTTTTAGAAAGAGAATACAGTATGTGGAAATGAGAAGATATGTTCATGGTGAATCAGTTTCTATTTCAAAGCAACATGTCAAGAAATGTTCCATAAAGCCTCCCCTCATCTATTCAATCAGAAATTATCTTTCCTCCTTGCTCCTTAGATACCACAACATTTCTGTCTTCTTGTAGTTTCTATGTGCATGAGGTCTTGGATTGTAAACTCCATGAAAGCAGAGACTATAAATTATTATACCCCTGCACCTCCACAAAATACCTAGTACCTATGTATTATTATATACTCTCTTTTATATGAATATATGTATCCATTTATATACATGCATATGTGTGTGCACATATGTATATGTGAGTATATCACACACACACACACACATACACGCATACATCCTAGCACTGACCTTGGATGCTTTAACAAGGTTAGGAAAGTTTAGTATATGGACCACAAGAATCCCTTCATCAGTGGCGGTTTCAGCTAGAACTGAATATAAGGTGGTCAGCTATTCCATAATGTATGTTAGCACCCACGGACTACATTCTCTAATAAAAGATTCAACTATTCATTTGAAACTTCTTATCCTTTTTGTGGTGGGTCCTCACCAATAACATGTAGGTACCACATTTTGATAGCTCTAATGCTAAAAAAAAAATTTCCCTGAAATAATATTTTAAACTGGATTAAGTTAAAAAAAAGCCCCTCTTGTTTCTACTACTTTGAAGGTCTAAGTGGTAGAGGCACATCCATTCATTCAGTTTAGAGAGGGGGAAGGGGAACAAATTAGGTAGATGTGCCTAGAGCTATATGCAATATATTTAACCATTTCTCCTCACACTGCAAATATAAAAAGAGCCATCTAACAACCCAGTTATATTTGTGCAGCTGAAAGTGGGATTCAATTTTTATATACAGAAAAATAGAGTTAAAGATTCCACCTAGATATGTCAAACTCTGCCATTTGGTTGAAATGGTACTAATTTATTTTAGGAAAGACCAGCAAGGGGAAACATAATTTTCTGAAAAAGATTTTTGCAATCAAATTTAAACTTTAAAATGTTAATTCTTGTTGCAATATCTGCCTGCTCTAAAGCCATATTTAATGAAAATAAGTGATCATAACTGTCATATCTTAAGCAAGTTAAATTTCATCTCATGTCTGAAAATCATTTTGAAATGATCTTTAATTATATAACTGGGAAACAGAATCTTTCAACACATGTGAAGTAAAAGTGAGCCTGTGGTTCTTAGCACTGGAAATATATTGAAATTACCTAACTCTGGTAAATAGAGAAAAATGGAGAATTTTTACCATCCTTCATAAGTTTGATCTGAAACATTTTTAAATTTAGCAGTAAAAACATTTTACTATATGAAAGAAATTCTTGATTTTTCTGAGATACAGAATGTGGCAAATCAGGAAGCAGAACTTGAACAAATTTAATCACATTCTAGGAAACTGTGTGAACTTGTGGAAAGAACCTGAGATTTAGAGTCACAGGCCCTAGATTCAAAGCATAACTGTCACTTATTAGCCATGTGATCATATGGAAGTCACTTAAAGTATTTTGGTCTCAGTTTCCCCTTTTATAAGTGTTGAGGTTAAACTAGATGATTTTTATGGTTTCTTCCCTAAATCCTAAGATTCTACTAAATGCTTACTTGACACAAATAAATAAAATGAATTAAAGTAATAGGGAATAGGGATGAAAATGTAATTAAAAAGTTTTTATCCCTTGAGAACCTTGAAATCTGAAATACTGAAAACTAAAAGGAGAGGAGAAAAAATGTCTCTATATGTTTACCCAACTGGGTACCATAGAGAGTAACCACAAATAAGAATGATACAGTATAGGTGTTGAGCAATTTATGAGTCAAAGTTATAAAAAAGGAACCAACAATAAAACCAGTGACCTGAAATATCTCCATACATATGTATTAAGTGTGGTTGCAAGAAAATAAAACCAGAGTTCCTAACACAAAGAGGTATTACTAAGATATCACTAAGGCTTGGTGGGATTGAATCATGATTAGAATAAGGCAATGAGAAGATTATACTTTATTCCAAAGGGCAGAATAAATAAAATGAAGAAGAAATAGTAATATATATATATATATATACATATACACATATATAATATACTGAGAAGAAATAGTATTATATAATACTATTTCTTCTTCATTTTATTCATTCTGTCCCTTTGGAATAAAGTAATATATATATATATATATATATATATATATATATTTATTTATAAGTTTAGCTCCTAGGTATCACTATAACATCCAGATATCTGTGTCCTTCTCACTTCTAAACCAGAAAGGAGAAGAGTCAAAAATCTCTGGTTGATTTTTCTCTGCCTTCTGGGCCAGCTCTAGTTCCCTCTCCTCTCTCTCCCAGCAGGGAAAGAGAAACTAGACTTAGAGGTCTCCAAACTTCTTGCTCTCCCAGTGAGCAACAGACATCTGGCAAATACAATAAACAGACATTAAAGAGAGGCTAGTGGTCCAAAGGGCAGACAGAAAGCTCCATGTTCTTTCTCAATTCTGCCCTTGGGAGTTTATCTGTCGAACATACAAGATAAATTTCTTATAAAATATGCCTCCAAGGGGTCTCCTAGACAAATAAGACAGTACTAGGGCCCTATCTTATATACTCTTTAAAACATAAAATCTTCAGTGAGCACCTAAACTGTTAAGAAAACTGAGGAAAACAAACATTTTTATCTAAATAAATCAAGCTTAACCAAAATATGTAGTTTCTTTATTTATGAAGATTATGATATTTGTAAAAACAATTTCAGTCATTAGAAGTTAGTAAATTTAATATACAATTTAAATAGTTTTAAAATGTAGACTATATAAAGGTAATTTACAGTTTAATAATCTGATCATAAAAACAGCTCAAAAATGTCAGCCAAGGAGAGACAGACATTTCACAAATAAAATGGAATAATAAAAAGATTGAAATATTAAGAAAAGGAGTCCCCAACTTCTAAATTCCAACTGATGGCTATGTTCCTCAGGATTCTTTTTTTGAATTTAACTGTGGCATTCCCTTTCAGTCTGACCAACACACAGAGTTTGATCTCCAGGGCAATGGCTCTGGCAAAGGATGGAGGCGCTACATTACCCAACTTATTGATGTTTATCCAAAGTAGTACCACACAATCTGAAGGTATCTGGGAATTCTTGGGACCAGTCACACTTTCATATGCTCACTACTCAGTGCTGTTCTGCATGAAGTACTCATCCTTGCTTGCCCGTGGGTTCCAAATTTATCATTGTAGTGCTAAAGAAGCCAAGCCATTCCAACTTTCCATAGAGCCCTGCCCGGTGGTTGTGCCTGTTCCCAGTGTGGGGCAAGCACCATGGAATCAAGGTGTTGAACTGTATCTTCCATATCTCAGGGTTTACCATTTGCATAGGAGCAGACCCCTCTAAGGGCTCCAGTACTGCTACAATCATTCTTCTTATCATAAAATGTATAGCAGGTATATATATATACACACATATCCTTATACAATGAAAAGTCCATGTAAAAAGGAGTGGAAATCTCTAGGGGGGAAAATCTCCATCTCTATAGATGTAAGTAAGGGAGAGAAGAAAGATGTTCTCTGCTGTTGCCTTAGCAGTCACTGTGGGAAAAGTCCACTCTCATTCTCCACTGACTGTTGATGCCCCATCTGCCCGAGGTAGATACCCGATCTTACTCAGGCTACCCTGGCTTTGCACACATCTTTTGAAGCCTTCAAACTTCTCATAGATGCAAGATTTCATCTTCTCTCATCCCAAAAAACTTCAGAGTTAAGATTTCAAACTTCCTCGCCAACCTCACTCTAGAAGTTTTCAATCACATTACTTGCTAGGATCTTGCTAGAGGGTTTACAAAAGCAGATCCAGAAACTGGTTGGGGAGGATTTAGTGGGGAACTGCAGAATATTCAATAGAGACCACCTAGATAGAATAAAGAAAGAGTTTAGGAAACAGATCATAAGCCTGACATGGAGGCACAATTTAATACCCATGGGGTGAAAAGGGTTCTAGCTATGGGTATATTTGCTAAAGCTGTCCTTTGTCAAAAGCAGCACAGCTAATAAATTAATAACTTGTCTAATTGTAATTTCATCTTTCTAAAGGTATAAAAATCAGGGAGAGAAACTTCTATTTGAAACAATATTTTTATTCACATAGAAGTAATGGTTGATGTAAAAATGATGTGACTTTTGAAACAAGTCAACATTCCATCTCAGAATTTCTATTAGAATCAGGCATGATCTGAGGCATACTCTAAATTTAGGAAGATCAACTTCAGAGAAAGCTTAGGTAGGAAACTTCAGTCTAAAATTTTACAAGGAAGTCAGCCCAGGAGGGACAGCCCAGAACTTCTAAAGAATGGGACACAGACACAGGAAAGAGCAATAAGGGCCGGGTGGTTGGAGAAAAAGCTTTTAAATTTGATTTCAGAAGAAACTTCTTAAGAACTACTATTGTCCAATAGTTGAATGGAATGTTGTAAAACGTATTGAATAGGTTTCTCCTCACTAGGGGTTTTAAGGACTAGATGACTGATTAGAATTGTGAACTTATGTTATAAAAAGAATTCTCAATCAAGTAATGAACTCATTGACTTCTGAACAAAGCTATCAATAGCAATTTCCATGCCCGGGAAAAAAATTCACAAATCATGTCAAGCTTTCCTTCCCAAACGTTCCTTTGAATCAAATCAGAGTTGGGATTTTTATTTGCTTCATTTTATGTTTTGTTTTGTTTTGAGGTCAGGTCTCCCTGTATTATCCAGGCAATTCATGGGTTAGCCTCACCAATTATCACCAATAATAGCTCAAAATTTGACCTGCCTCATTTCCAACCTGAATTGGTTAGTCTCTCTTTAGGCAAACTTGTGGACCTTTGAACCCCAAAGGCTCACTCTTTATTGCCTGACTTAAAGTGGATACCCACTACAGCTCAGAGCTCCCAAGCCCAATCAATCCACCACCCTCTGTCTCCTCAATAGCAGGAATTACAGGTATGCACCACCATGCCTAACTTAAATCAATTTTTAAGGAAAAATTCAGTTGAATGTGGGGAAACAACCCTTTCCAGGGGGAGAGAAAAGAAGAAGGAATAGAAAGCAGAGGGGAAGAGGTGAGAAGAAAGGAAGATAAGAGAGATGAAGGGGCAGGGGAAGAATTCACAGTTCCTGGAGAAGCTGCCTCACTACAGAAACTAGAATGAACAAGCATAGGGAAGGACTGCTCTTAAGATGCAGCCTCCAGGAGGAGAAAATTGTAAGCAAGGTAGGAAAAGGAAGCAAGGTTACTCTCTGGTAGCCTCTTTAATTAGTTATTCTTGTTCTCAATTGTTGTTTTTGTTGTTGTCCTTCATCCCTTCATTTTGAAGAAAACCAATGACATATGAGCGATGATGTCTTTGCTTACCTGTGAAATGGATTTTATTGAGGCAGAGTTGGCTGCAGAGGGATAGTAACTATTGATTCCCACTAAATTTTGTTGTCTTGAGGAAAAGCCTCAGTTCACCTTCCCCTTCACCAAAGTGGTAGCTCTGATTCTAAGTTCTATTTCAACTAAGCTGCTCTATCAACCTCAGAAGGACTAAAAAGCTTCTAATTTTTTTTGGCAAATATTCCAATCACAGAGAGGAAAAAGAATCAAAATGAGTTGTAATGACCAACAAAACTCCAACTGGGATTTAAATTTTTTTAAGTTAAAGTAATAAAAAAGTTATTTAAACTCAAAAACATTTTAATATTTTTATAGAGTTGGGCTTGTAGTAGGAGAGAATATGATGGAATTCTCTTTAACAAGTGTTCTTTCTGAACTGTGGAACCAGAAATGAATTAGAAAAATATATGATCAACCACATAGTGGATGGGGATGTAATTAGGGTTTTGATGTTAAAGAATTGCTCTACTGCAAATATGAATAACATGGAAATAGGTTTTGAACAATGATATATGTATAACCCAGTGGAACTGCTTGTTGGCTTTGGGAGGGGAGAGGAGAAAGCAGGGGTAAGGGGATCATGAATCATATAACCATGGAAAAATATTCTAAATAAAAAATAAAAGATGAAAATCTAAAAAAAGTATTCTTTCTAATAAGTATTGTTCCCACTTTTTAATTTCAAAAGTATAATTAATACTTTGTATGTACAGATTATGCAGCACATCACTAAAGAAAATGGGAAAAAGAAGTCTCCAATTTTGAAGGGCTTCAAAAATGTCTTTAACTTTCCTTCACCTCCCTCATCTCCTGCCCCACTACCACCACCAATTTCACCTCAAAGTGGTGACCAAGAAAGTAAAGGGTCCTTACAGAAATGAACAGCCTGCCAAAGGTGATAATACAAGTGACATCAAGAGGATAGCTAGTGGGGTGGACCTTGATCACTCCTTCTGAAAATAATATTTCTCAGACCAGTAAGTATTCAGAGTATAAGATGTTTTTCAGCAGGTAATATTTGTTCAATCATGTCTAGCTCTTCATGAGCCCATTTGCAATTTTCTTTGTAAAGATACTAGAATGATTTGCTGTTTCCTTCTTCATCTCATTTTACAGATAATTAAATTAAGGCAAATAGTTAAATGACCTACCCAGGGTTGCACAATTAATAAGCGACAGAGATCAATTTTGAATTCATGAAGATGAGTCTTCCTGATTTCAGGCCCAGTGTTTCAAGCCCACTGTGCCACCTAGCTACTCAAGTTATAACTACCCAAAAAAAAAAAAAAAGAAAGAAAGAAATTCACTTGAAAAACATAAGGGCCATTTAAATTTAAATTTATTTTTAAAATCAAGTTAAATTTGAACAGACTATATTTAGACATATCCAAGGTTGTCTCTCAGTTATAACCCTTGTATGGGCAACTAAAGGACTCTCAGAACACTTATCTAAATATAGTTTCCTACATCACAATTGACATCTTATGGATTTATCCATAAACATACTTCATCCAAACTCAGGTACAGGCATCAAAGTTTTCTATGATATACTTGATGGAGGGAAAACAATATATATGTCCCTCATATCTAACTTGTCTTCCTTCCCAAAAAGTCAACCCACTAGTAGAGTATGAAATATGAAAGGAAAACAACCAGGTTGCCCAGACAATTATAACTTTAATTTCTGCTCATATGCTAGAGGATTATTTGTGCCTAGCCTCTCCCCTCTTAATCCAATCATGCCCCAAAACAATAATATTTTGTTGTGGTCTTAGAGCTCTTCAGTCAAAGAATAAATGACAACCTGCTTGTAGATCGTCCTCTATAGAGGAAATCATTATAGTCATGAGGTGGACAAGATAGCCATTGTGATCCTTCCAATTACAATATTCTGTAATTTTATTGCTAGTGTACTAAACCTCTAATTACTGTTTCTGTAGGCTGGAAATGCTGGGACAAACACTCATGAAACACTCTGATCTACTACATTTAACCTTCTCCCCCACTCTAATGGATCACAATAGATACCACGCTAAATGGGTCATTTTGTTTTGTTGTGTACAACCTGGAAATGTGACTTCATGCTGGAATGAAGCTTTCATTTAAATTGTTAAACTTCATGTGAAAACAAAAAAGAACTCACTAAGCTAAAATTTATGTGGGAGATATCTCTCAATTTTTAAACAGTCAATTTGATGGTTTTTAACTTTTATAAGAGTAAATAATTCAGTAATAAATCAATTGATTATTGAAAAACCAAACAAATCTAGTCACCTTCAAGACTGAGAAAATCAGAAATATTTAAGTAATTATTATGTTCAGTGTGCTGAAGTCATGATCAGAAGGTTCTTTAACAAACGAAATAAAAGCTTGTTGTTTAATCTGTCAAAGATTGAACCAGTAAAGAGCTGAAATGGGGATATAATCATAGGTTGTGACACAGAAAGGAAAAATTGCCCTAGTTTTAGAAGTTATTTAACCAACACTGTCAACATTTATTACATGGAAAAGAGAAACAATGTATGATCTAGCCATACATCTTTTTCCTCTGTGCATTTTGATCTAATGAGAGAAATAAGTTCATTAATATAGGCACATCACATACATCAATGACAGAACTAGAGGGAAAAAATATCATGAAATCATAGATTTGATTAAGTTTCAAGGCAGCTAAAACACTTTCAAATCCAACAATCCTCATATTGTTTTACAGATGAGGAAATTCAAATACAGAGAAGTAGCATAAATGTCCAGGTTCACAAGATTCTTAAATATCTGAGACAGGATTTGAACCTATGTGTTCCAGACTCTAAGACCACTGCCTTATTCACTATGCCACGATCCCTCTAAATATAATAAGGCATTATTTCTTACCTCAGTAATGTTCTGCCTAAGATAAATTACCAGATCTAGATTCTTTTGGGACATTGAAAGATTTGAATTTAATATTAAAACAATTTAATATTCTTCAATATATTCTTCAAAGATATAGAAAAAATGTATACATCAAAATGAAATAATAATGCCTTTAATCAGTCAACTGCCTGTTAGTCAGTCATATTATAGTATATTTTCTCACATAGTCTTTTAAGTGAGATATGCACAACAGCTCATCCAGAATTTCAAGTCTTTTCTTAAAATTAACAAGTCACTTATCCAGCATTTCATTGTAAAGCAAATGTTTTCTTAAAATTAAGAGGATCTTGTACATAGGGCATATTTTTGCTTTCTCCTTAAACAAAAATCAATTTAAAATGAACACTGATGTAAATATGGAGTTGCAAGTAACCAGTAGTGACCAAAAAGAAACATGATTTCCTTTTTTAACTGTGTTCTCTATCTATATATAGAGAAGTGAAAAATCAGGAGCTGTCTCATAAAGGTCACTCAGAGAAGTCTGTAGAAAATGAGCACTACAATGTAGATATCCCAGTGTTTTGGGGGGGATTAGAAATGCAATTAAGTAGCCCAACCTAGAAGATCTATGTAATACTGGATAATGAAAAGTACTATAACTTTCCTCCCCCATTCTCTTTCAAGATGATACTCAAAAGTGTCCTTCCTGAAACTTCTAGGGGTAGAGAACTGGTAATGTAGTAGAGAAAGTACTCAACTGAGTTTTCCCAACATTCCCATCCAAATAACACCTCAAATCAAATTCTGGAGTGGCAGAGTCAACAAAAGCTGGAAATTCTTCCAGTTCAAGACAACATAGGAGGCAGAAAAGAGAGATTTGTAACCGAGAAAAGGAGGCTTCTTTGGAACCTACATGGATGAGTCACCACTGGTGGAACTAGATGATGATGACAGAAGTAGCAACAGCTTCAGGAACTCTCAAAATAGACAGGGAAAGAGGATTTAGAAAATGTTAAGAGATAAAGGATAAGATAGTCTTTGGCAACTCCACTGCCTACACCCCCTTCTGGATCTAAGTTCAAGAGCAGAGAAGAACTGCCAAGAGGGAGTAGAAGCCCTGGGGAGCATTAACAATTCTGTTCCCAAGGGAGTAGGGACCCTGAAGTTCATTATCACTTGCAATCCTTTAGAGGTCAGTGACCCTTCCTGGGAAAGGACCACCCAGCAGATCTAGAAGGCAGTGATCACTATCATACCACATTGGAAGCACTAAAAACTTCTACCCCCCCCCCGCACCCCACCCTAAAACTAGTTTGGAAAACAAAAGGAAGAAAAAGCCAGAAGCTTGAGGCAGTGTCACTTCCTCCCCATACCTGGTACAGAGCCCAAACAAAGTTCAAAATCAAGAAACATAAAAAGAAAATGAGCAAAGAACAAAAAAGAACCAAGATATAAAAAGCTATTATGGTGACAGATCAAGACACAAACTTAGAAGAAGAAAATAAAATGAAAAGAGTTGCAACCAAAGCCTCAAAGAAAAAAAGTATAAATTAGACACAAACCCAAGAATAATTCCGAGAGAACCTAAAGACTGAGTTCCAAAATCAAATAAGAGTGGTTGAGGAAAATTTAGGTAAGGACATGAAAACAAAGAAAGAAAATTATGAAAATACAATTAATAGAATTAGCCAAATGGTAGAAGATAAACACTCACTGAAGAAAATAACTCCTTTGTTTAATTTTTTTTAAAGAAAATAACTTCTTAAAAAGCAGAATTGGCCAAATGGGAAAAGACATACAAAAATTGACTGAAGAAAATCAAACCTAAAAATTAGAAGTCAGAAAATGGAAGCTAATGACTCCATGAGACATCAAGAAACAATCAAACAAAGTCAAAAGAATGAAAAAATAGAAGAAAAGAAGAAATATCTCATAGGAATCATCTGAGGCTAGATTTGAACACAGGACTTCCCACTTCTAAGCCCAAATCTCCATCCATTAAGTTACTTAGCTGTCTCCAATCCAATAATTCTTAATTATCTCTCTTCAATCTACTTTCCAGGTCAGTTCTTTTTCCTATGAAATATTTCTCATTTTTCTTCTATTTTTTTAGTTCCTCCAGTAATTCTATTTTTTTAAAAACACTTCCCTTCTCTCTTGGAATTGATACTAAGTATTGATTCCAAGACAGGAGAGCAGTAAGGGCTAGGCAAGGGGGGTTAAAATCAGTAAAAATGCCTGAGGAAAAATTAGATAAAGAAACAAAAACAAAGAAAGAAAATTACGAAAAAAACAATAGAATTAGCCAAATGGTAGAAGAGATACAAAAATTTGCTGAAGAATTATTAGATTGTGGAGCAGCTAAATAAATCAGTGGATTGATATTCAGACTTAGAAATGGGAAGTCTTGTGTTTATCATTATTAGGGCAGTTAGAAGGAGGCAAGGATATAAGTTGAATATAATGGGATAATATCTAAAAAAAAATTAAGGGATGAGAAAGCAGAATGCATCGAGAGAAGGAGGAAAGAGAAAGGTAGAATGGGGGAAATTATCTCACATAAAAAATGCATGAAAGAGCTCTTATAGGGGAGGGGAAGATGAAGATGGTGGAAGGGAAACATTTGATCTTTATCCACATTAGAACTGGCTCAAATAGGGAAGGACATGAACATTGAATTAGGTATAAAAATCCTACAGGAAAGTAAGAGGGAAAGGGGATAAGAGAAGAGAATTCATAATGGAAAACACCATCTGCTTCTAGAGAAAGAAGTGATAGAGTCTGAATCTATACCAGAACATACTATATTTCACTTTCTTTCATTTTTTTGTTGAAGTTGACTTCCACAAAAGGATTAATATGGAAAAATGCTTTACATGATTACACATGTAAAATCTACACCAGATTGCTTACTGTCAGTGATTTGGGGAAGGGTGGGATAGAGGGAGAGAATTCAGGACTCAAAGTAAAAAAATAATGTTAAAAATTGCTTTTACATGTAATTGGATGAAAATAAAATATATTAAAAAATGTTAATTGAATTCTAAATAATCAATTCATAATGAATGCCTGGGTCAAAGAATAAATCATAAAAACAATAATTTCATTAAAGAAAATGAGAGTGAGATAATGTGCCAAAATTGATTAGAGGCAGCCAAAGTAATATTTATGGGAAATTATATGTCCCTAAATTGGTATATCAATAAAAGAAAGAGCAGCTCAATGAATTGGGCATACAATTTTTTTAAACTAGGGGAAAAAACAAATTTTAAAACCCCTATTAAACATCAAAATCAAAATCCTAAAATCAAAGGAGAGACTAATGAAATTGAGAGTTAAAAAATGAACTAAAAATAAAAGTAGGTATTGGTTTTATTTTTTTAATGATAAAATTAATAAACCATAGCTAATTTGATTCTTTAAAAAACAAATTACTAATATCAAAAATGAAAAGGATAGATTGTATCATTAATATAAATGAAATTAAAGAAATTATTAGATATTGTTTTGTCCAATTAATGCCAGAAAATTGACAATTTAAGTGAAATAGGTGAATACTTACAAAAATATAAAGTGTCCAGATTAACCAAAAAGGAAAAAGAATACTTAAGTAATCTTATTTCAGAAAAAGAAATTGAACAATTCAACAATAAGTTACCTAAACAAAAATCCCTAGAACTAGACAGATCTATAAGTGAATTCTACCAAACATTAAGGGAACAATTAGTTCCAATACTATGTAAGCTGTCTGAAAAGAATAAGTAATGAGGAGGTCCTACCAAATTAATTTTGTAACAAAAAATTATATTAATAGCTAAACCAAGGAGTACAAAAAGGGAGAAAGAACACTGTAGATAAGTCTCCTTAATGAATATTGATGCAAAAACTTTAAATAAAATACTAGCAAGGGGGATACAGTAATATATCACAAAGATCATATACTACGAGTAGGTGAGATTTATACAAGACAGATTCAATATTAGGAAAATTGTCAGTATAATTGATCATATGAATGACAAAAATAACAAAAATCACATGATTGTACCAATAGATAAAGAAAAGGCCTTTGACAAAATTAAACACTTTTTTCTATCACAAACATTAGAAAGAAGAGGAATTAATGTAGTCTTTTCTAAAGTGAAAAGTAGTATCTACCTCAAACTAAGAACAAGCATTATTTGGAACTGATATGAATTCATGAAAAGTAGAGTGAGCAGAACCAGAAGAATATGGTCCACAATGAAAGCAATATTGCCAGAATGATCAACTGTGAAAAATTTTGCTACTCTAATCAAGAAAATTATCAAAGGACCCATGGTGAAAAATGCTATCCGCCTCCAGAGAGAAAACTGATTAACATTGAATATGGATTGGAGCATATTTTTAACTTTATTTTTATTGTTTTGTTTGTATTTTCTTTTGCAAAATGACCAATATGGAAGTATATTTTGTATGACTTCACATGTAAAATTGATATCAAATTGCTTGCCTTCTCAAGGAGGAGGAAGAGCTGGAAGAGAGGTAGAGAATGAAAAATGATTGTTAAAAGTTTTTACATGTAATCAGGAAATATTTAAAGAAATAACTAAATATATCTTTTTTAAAAGTGACATTCCTCTGACATCGGCCAGGTCTTTAAAAAATCTGAAATCCCCTTCTTGAGGCTCTCTTTCCCAGACTAAAGTCCTCCCTACTTTGACCTTTCCTTTTTTTTTCAACAAAGTGCTTGACAAAGCACCAATCTCTCACCACTTATGTCAAACAAAACGTATACTGAAATTCTTTTCAATATGAATTCTGCTTTTGACAGAGCACAGCAATCACCCTCTTCTCTGTAGTTCAAAATCCAAACTCTTCTGAAAGCTCTTTCAAAAGGTGTGTGTTTCTCAAGAAAAGCAGTAAAATTTCATTATGAAAGAGTGTCATGGAGTTTATTGCTTTTAATATATTATTTTGTGTTACACCCACAACAATACATAAACTTGCTTGAGATCTGCTCTACTTAAAGATATTTATAATATGTCAATACTAAAATTAAATCACCTTAGCAACATAGCTAGAACTTGAAATGATAACTTACTACTATTGAAGTGCTCTCTCTCTCTCTCTCTCTCTCTCTCTCTCTCTCTCTCTCTCTCTCTCTCTCTCTTCCCACATCTTCCCCTCTCTTCCCAATTTAAAAAATTTTACATTTAGACCCCTTAAAAATCAAGCTTGAAGAACCATGACACAGAGAAAACATTTTATTTTGAAGTACTGTGTTAAAGGAAATACTCTTGTCTGAGGTTTTTTCCTCATAGCTGGAACAGAAATATCCAAATAAGATCCAAATCTTAAATTTTGAAATTACGTGCTAAATTTAAAAAGCTTTGCACTCAACATGGACATGAGATATGCCTATGTTCAAAATATATTTTAGGAAGAAAAGAGCCATCTGTCCATCTTTACATTTTACCACCCTCACTGCTATTTCTCTTTCTATCATGGATATTTATATTAAAATTTAAAGCTGTTGCTTGACCAAGTTTTAATGATAAGCTCTTCTTTAAAAAAAAAGATTCCTGATTCTTGGTCATTAAAGCAATCACCTCTTTAGGATGTGTATGTCCTTGTATGTCACCGTAGCTGCTTTCTGTGGATAGTGGGTAAAACAAGCATTTTGGCAAATATCATAGAAGTAAGAGAAAAGCTATCCAAACTGAAGTAGAGAGGGCTAGGAATTGGCACAATCTTTCTGGAAAGCATTTTGGAATGAGGTGAATAAGGTGAATAAGGCAATTTCCTCCATAATCAAAAAATTTGGATCAATATCTTCCACAGTAACAAAAAAATAAAAATAAAAACCCTGGCAACAATATAGATGCCTATCAATTGAGGATTAGCAAAACAATTTGTGGTAAATTACAGGTATCCCTTCCACATCCTGACTTTCCCCATTGTGG
The DNA here is from genome assembly GCF_016433145.1 of Gracilinanus agilis. Lineage (NCBI taxonomy): Eukaryota > Metazoa > Chordata > Mammalia > Didelphimorphia > Didelphidae > Gracilinanus > Gracilinanus agilis. The sequence goes on along the minus strand of NC_058135.1, from coordinate 178,984,633 downwards.
TTTCAATATATCATGGGTCAGAATAAGAAATAAAATGGGAATTTGGATGGAGTTTTGCAGAAGCCACAGATGACACATTAACACAAACATGCAAAGAGAGAAAAAGTTTAGAAATCCAGAAATTCATAGAAATGATATATATTATTGTATAATAGCAATACAGTTTATGTTTTAGTATACAAAATTTCTTTTTTAAAGTTAAAATAAGTAATAAGTTAATTTGCAAAAAAAAAAATGGGGAAGCCCACAGATGACAGACAATGGCAAGAAATATAGACTTCTTTTTAAAGCTCAGTAATTTATAAATGCATAAAATGTATGCATTGTTATGTGTCTTACCTGTACAGTATATATTTTATTGTTTAATAACATAAGTAAGCAGCTACACCATTTTTTCTTTTTTATAAAGCTGTTTTATCAATTACATATAAAAATAAATTGCAACATAAGTTTTCTGATATTATATTATCCAAATTGTCTTTCTCCTTCCCATCCCTCTCCAATTCTGGAGCAGGCAAGCAATTCAATCTAGGTTACAAACATATTATCATGCAAAACTTATTTCTATACTGTTGATTTTGTAAAGAAAATAATCATATAAAACCAAAACCCCAAAATAAAAATTCAAATAAACTAAAGTGAAAAATCGTACGCTTTGATCTGCATTCTGACTCCAACAGTTCTTTCTCTGAAGATGAATAGTATTCTTCATCATAACTCCCTCAGAAGTGTCCTGGATCATTGTACTGCAGAGAAGCTGTCTTTCACAGTTCATCATTTCATAATATTGCTGTTTCTCTCTATAATGTTCTCCTGGTTCTACTTATTTCCCTCTGCATCAATTCATGTAGATCTTTCCAGCTCTTTCTGAAATCATCCTGTTCGTCAGTTTTTAACAGCACAATAGTATTCCATCACCAACAAATATCACAATTTGTTTAGCCATTCCCCAATTGATGGGCATCCCTTCAATTTCCAATTCTTTGCCACCAAAAAAGAGCTGCTATAAATGTTTCTATGTAAGTAGGTCATTTCCCCTTTTCAAAAAAATCTCTTTGGGATGCAGATCTAGAAGCAATATTACTAAATCAAAGGGTATGCAAAGTTTTATAACCCATTAGACATAGTTCCAAATTGCCATCCAAAATGACTAAATCAGTTCACAACTCACTTAACAATGCATTAGTGTCCCAGTTTTACACTTACCACTTTCCTTTTCTGTGATATTGGCTAATCTGATAGGTATAAGATAATACATCAGAGTTGTTTTAATTTGCATTTCTCTAATCAAGAGTGATTTAGAACATTTTTTCCTATGATTATTAATAGCTTTAATTTCTTCATTTGAAAACTGCTTATTTATATCCTCTGACCACTTGTCAATTGGGGAATGGTTTGTATTCTTATAAATTTGACTTAGTTCTCTATAAATTTGAGAAATGAGATCTTTATCAGAGAAATTTTTTTATCAAAATTTTTCTCAGTTTGTTATTTCCCATCTAATCTTGGTTGTATTGGTTTTGTTTATATGAAACTTTTTAAAAATTTAATATAATCAAAATTATTCATTTTACATCTAATAATGTTCTCTATCTCTTGTTTAGCCACAAATTCTTCCCTTCTCCATAGATCTGAATGCTAAACTATTTTCCCCTAATTTACTTATAGTATCACCCTTTAAGTCTAAATCATATACCCAATTTGACTTTATCTTGGTTTAGGGTGAGATATTGCTCTATGCCTAGTTCTGCCTTACTGTTTCTAATTTTTGTCAAATAGAAAGTTCTTCTCCCAAAAGGTGGGCAAAATTTTATTCTTACAACTAAATTTGTAGTAAAGAACTGTAGTTCTATCCAATGGTTTGGGGATACCAAGCATGTTTACTACAATCTTTCAAGGTAATATTACAATGATTTTTGAATCTCTATGCAGATTTTCCAAATCACAGAGATACTGTACCCCTAACTCCCAGTGATGTGGAAGAGAGATCTATAATATAATGGAATATTTTATGTGTTTGGGTAGCTAGGCTGTATAGTTAATAGAGCACAGGGCATAGAATCACGAAGACCTAAATTCAAATCTGACCTCAGATACTAGTACTAGCTATATAATGACTCTGGGCAACTCACTTAACCCTTTTTGCCTACATTTCCTTTCCTTCAAAATAAGGTGGAGAAGGAAATGACAAACTATCCCAGTATCTTTGCTAAGAAAAAACTAAATGGGGTCATAAACTTGATGGAAAAATAAGTAAACAACAACAATGACAATATTGTGCTGTAAGAAACAACAGAACAATTTAAGGAAATCATGGAAAACTTTAATGACCTGATGCAAAATGAAGTAAGCAGAGACAGGGACAAGGGAATAAGAAAATGGAGCTAACATTTATGAAGTTCTTACTCATTGCCAGCACTATAGTAAGTACTTTTACAAATAGTATATGATTTGATCCTCACAATCACCCTAAAAAGCAGGTTCTATTACAATCCCCATTTTACAGATGTGAAAAAACAAAGCTGACAGAGGTTTAATGATTTACCAAAGGTTACACAACTAGTAAGTGTCTGAAGCTTTATTTGAACTCAGGTCTTCCAGATTCCAGTGTTGAGACTAATGCTTTGTTAAGTACTTTGCTAAAAAATATTTTTTAAAATGAAATGTCAAAGTAGGAAGGACATTAGTGTGAGAAAGGGCTCCAAAAAGAAGATATCAAGAAAGTATGTGTATGTCTCTACATAGACACATTTTTTTTAAAAAAAAAATACAAAATAGCCTTTATAAACTGTAGCTACACAATTGTGCTCCAACCTTTAGTAAAAAAGAAATATTGGATTTTCAGGATGACTTAAGGGTTAGTCTATGACTTCATATTGTTTGTTTTGGTCCAAACTTGTTCTCCACTATTGCTGATTAGTAGGTCTTCTATATCTGAGAATCTTAGATGGCACAGACAAATGAAAAAATGCTCCTTGTCCTAGTCAGGGTCCACTTCAGGTGAACCCTTAGAGACTAAGGGTTCAAATAAAATATTTAATAGAACATAAATATAATCTCAGTAAAAGCAGTTCCCATGGCAATTAAAAGCATTCCAGTAGAACAATAAAGGCAAATGAAAAGTATCAGCAAAGGGATTAAAAGCAATGATTAAGGAAATTTACTAAGGTCTTGAGAATTCACTGCAAGTCTTAGAATTGACTCAAAAGGGCCTACAGCTAAGAATCAGATCAATTCACCCTAGTTATCTCAAAATCTGCTTCATAACTTCTTTGCTCACAGTAATACCGGTTAGTATTGTAGGAATATAAATCAACTCAAGATAATCAAAGTGGACTAGGTCATTTCTAATATATCTTCTAGCTCTAAAAATGTGTAAGGCTTAAAATTAATGGACTAGATATAAGAGAATGTGGTTGCCAAAATTAATATACCTCAAGTCAAAATGACTTTATAGCAATTTTATTTTTTTAAAAAGGTATAAAGAGTGGAAGTAGAGAAATAAGAAAGAGGGTAGAGAAGGTATCTTTCCTATCACACTAGATAATTACTCCAGCCCAATTCGAACCAGGCAGGGCTCATTAACCCTCCACTAGAGGGCCCTCTGCCAGAGGGCTGTCTAGCTGGATGACCCTGTGGTGAATAACCATGTGGCCTCCTCTCCAATTAATCTCTCCAGAAGCCAGGAAAGGAGTCAGCCTTTTCACTCACCCATGTGGTAGTCCAAAGGGGAAAATCCAATAGCTGTCTTACCAAATGCAATTCAAGTACCAGAGTCCCAGCTCCTCCACAATCCAGATTCAGGACAAAGAAGGTGGTAGCAGGAAGTTTTTGCCACTTTTAAAGACACTTATTTGGTCACTTCCTGTGCCTTCCCCCACTTTTATGGGGACCAATTGTAATCTATTACTTTGCTTAGGACTGCCCTGGGGTCAGTCAGTCATTTCTGAGTTGTCACCCACTTTAGTACATGGGTTGTGGACCTCCCCCATATTAATGTAAAGTAGGGTCTATACACTTCTGGTGATTAAATTTAAAGTAGGCAAGGGGAAAGTTAATCCCAGCTTCACAAACCCCCCTGTGATCCTTTGAGAGACTAGTCTCCCCAATGGATCATTTAATATAATCAGTTTATACCTCTAAAAATCTTCTAATTACAGATGCATACAGTATTGCACATTCTAAGAGGAAGATACAGTAGTTAAAGATAAGAGGGAAATGGAAGAGAGAGAAAGAGAGAGAGCAAAACCAGTGTTTGCTAGGCACATTGACAAAAAGCCAATTAGAAGGCAGTCCCCTTTGGCATAAAAGTTTACATTCAAAATAAATGTTTTCAACCCTCTTTCAGTTCAATCAATTGTACCCCAAAGTTCATTCTGAATCTTCTGATGCAGGGAAGGTTTCTGCAGGCATATTTATCCAAATGGTTCATTTTCTGGATTCAAGGAATTAGCAAGCTTCTTTCCCTGAAAATTTTCTCAAACAAAAATTTAAAATTGTGGATTTTATGAAAAATATACAAAAGTTATGAATATTTATAAATTGGATATACATGTATGTCGACAGATGAAAGAAAGAAGAAAGGAAGAAAGAAAGAAAGAAAGAAAGAAAGAAAGAAAGAAAGAAAGAAAGAAAGAAAGAAAGAAAGGAAGGAAGGAAGGAAGGAAGGAAGGAAGGAA
>NC_058135.1:178920552-178975340 GCF_016433145.1 Gracilinanus agilis | reverse complement strand
TTTCAGCAGCTAATTTTGTGGTGGCAAAGAATTGGTAACAGAGGGGATATTTATCAATTGTGGAATGGCTGAACAAATGGTGGTTTATATTGGAGATAGAATAGAATTTTTCTATAAGAAATGACAAGCAGGTTGCTTTCAGAAAATCCTGGAAAGATTTACAACAATATGAAGTGTGCAGAACCAGGAGAGCATTGTACATAGTAATAGCAATATTGTCAACTACTGATGACAGTTCTAAAGTGCTTGTGATGAAAAATTATATATATATATACATACATATATATATATATATATATATATAGTCCCCCCCCGAAAGAAAGAACTGATGGAGTCTGATTGAAGTTGAAAGCATAAAATAAAGTTTTCTTTTTCTTTTTTGTTTTTTTTGGGCCTGTGTTTTCTTTCATAATATGACTAATAGGGAAATGTTTTGAATAATTGTACTTGTATAATCTATATCAAATTTCTTGCCTTCTCAATGAAGGGTAAAGGGAAGGAAGGATGAAAGAACTTAGTATTTGACAAAAGCTGCTGGGAAAACTGGAAAGCAATATGGCAGAGATGAGGCACGGACTCACATCTCATATCATATACCAGGATAAAATCAAAATGAATACTTGCTCTAGAAACAAAAGGTAACACCATAAACAAATTAGAGAATATGGGAAAGTTTACCTGTCAGACTTATGGATAAGGGGAGAATTTATGATTAAACAATATATAGAGAACATTATAAAAATCGAATTGATAATTTTTATTACACTAAATTTAAAAGGGCAAACTCTTTTATTTTTACAAATAAAACCAATACAACCAAGATTAGAAGGAAAATAACAAATGTGGGGGAGGGGGGTTTATAGCAAGAATCTCTGACAAAAGCCTCATTTCTCAAATATATAAAAAACTGAGTCAAATTGATAAGAAAACAAAGCATTTCTCAAACAAAAAATAGTCAAAGGTTATGAACAGGCAGTTCTCAGAGGAAGAAATTAAAACTATAGTCATGAAAAAATAGTCCAATCACTAATGATTTAAGAAATGAAAATTTAAACAACTCTGAGACACCTCCTCACAACTACCAGATTGACCAAAAAGAAAAATGATAAATGTTGAAGGAGATGTGGGAAAATTGGTACACTAATATACTCTTGGTGGAACTGTGAATTGATATAAACATTCTGGAGAGCAATATGGAACCAGGCCCAAAGGGACACAAAACTATGCCTACACTTTGACCCAGAGAAAGTATAGATGCAACTGGGTCTATATCCCAAAGATATCTCAGAGATCAGGGAAAAGGACATACCGGTACCAAAATATTTTTGTAGTGGCAAAGAATTGGAAACTGAGGAGTAATTGTCCATCACTTGAGGAATGGCTCAAGAAGTTGTAGTATATGGTTGTAATGGAATATGATTGTGCCATGAGGAATAATGAACAGGATGAGTTCAGAAAAATCTGGAAAGACTAATAACTGATGCAAAGTGAAGTGAGCAGAACAGGAGAATAATGTATATGGTAAAGGACTAAAACATTATCAGGAAAGCAAGTTTCCAAGATAATTACAAGGGACTCATAATGAGAATGCAATCCATAGCCAAAGAAGAAACTGTTAGAATCTGAATGCTGATAAAAGCATGCCATCTTCCATTTTATCTCCTTCATGAGATTTCTTGGTACTCCTTTAAGAGTTTGGCAAAAATAAAAGATTTTTAAAAATTAGGTGTTTGAGGTAGATAGTTCAAATGATGAGGAAGTGCTACTCAACTCATTGTGCTGTTCTCTCTGCCAAGGAGATTGATTTTTAGAAAGAAAAGGCAGGGAAAAAATGTAGAGTAGGAGCCTGAAACCAAAGATAATGAGAGACATAGTGAAAGAACACCCAGCTATTCTTATTAATCACAACTCATCACCTAAATTCTAGTTTACTTAAGAAATATCATGAAGTCTGACCTGTGAGCTGTCTGCAGTTGATGTGTCAACATGGAATCTAGAAGCCCCAAACTTGTAACCTTGTAAGTAAGATCTGATGAACCCCAAGTTTTAGGACTAGCTTATAAGTTGGAGACCCCCAAAGCTGGTACTGTTCCCTGTTCCTCTGAGAATCCACCCTGAAGGGAATCTCAGTCTAGCAGTTTCAGACTGAATAATGGAGCCTAGGATAAAAAGACAATCGCCATCAGGTGGGGCTAAGCCCAAGCCCAAACCAAGTGACTCTTTAGCACAGTAGATAGCATGTAAGTCTCCTAAACTGAAGGTCGCTGAAGGTCGAAGTTATATTTTTGTAATATATGGGGAAGAGGCTTCTGGAGACATGAAGTCACCTGGCTTGGCCCTAGCCCCACCAGATGGCGATTGTCTTTTTACCTAAGGGTCCATTATTCAGTCTGAAACTGCTAGGCTGAGATTCCCTTCTGGGTGGATTCTCACAGGAACAGGGAACCGTACAAGCTTTGAGGTCTCCAACTTACAAGCTAGTCCTAAAACTTGGGGTTCATAAGATCTTACTAGGCTACAAGTTTGGGGCTTCTAGATTCTATGTCAACAGATGAACCAGGTTACCACAGGAACTATGAGATGCCCCTTTATAGAGAGGTGGTTCTTCAAACTGGTCCGATTTTATTGCAGTTCAATAGTTTTTTGCTTCATAGGACATTGGAGGAGAAAGTGGCTTTGGGAATTATTCTGTTCAATACACTCATTTTATACACAAGGGAACCTTTGTCCATGGAGATTAAGTAATGCCCAGGGATGCGCAGCTCATAGTTAGATGCCCTGAAAGAAGAATCAAAATTGTATCCCCTTTGTTATTACACAGAGTAGCAGTATTAATGAAAAAAGTGTCATAGAATTTCAGAATTGTTAGGGACCTCAGACAGAGATAATCAAATCTAATTGCCTCATTTTATAGATGAGTAATCAACTTTTGGAGAGTTGCCCAAGGTCATAGAGCTTGTTGATGGTAATGCCAGCACTAGAGCATTGTTCTTTTGTTCATAGTCTAGTATTGATTATATTGTTAACTGGAAAAAAACACAGAACTATTAAATAGTCAGAAAAGCCACACTTTATTTAAGGAAAGGGGTTCAATGCTTTCCTCAAGGCCTCCACACAGAGCTGCGCACTGCACACCTATGCACAGTCTCAAGACTCGGGTTGCTCTGATCACTGACCCCTGGGAGAGCCAACTGCGCTAGATTGACAACTCCAAGGAACAAAAGAATTTGGGGGACCTATATACCGTTTGGGGGATCCAGGGGCAGGGAAAGATGATTAATTGACATTACCATAGCTACAAGGAAATGGGAGTGTTCAAACTATTAGGACTGGATACTATCAAGCTGGGGAAAGGAATAATAGCTAGAGACTAGGGTGTAAGGGAAGTGGCTACCATGGGAGCTAAAAGGATGGTCCCTGCCCAGGTCTTCAGAGGAAAGAGTTCCAGAAACTACCGAGAGAGACTACTTAAGACAAAAAGAGTACTTAGCATTTGCTTAGCCCCACCTAAATGAGATAGTCATTTACCTTCAGGTCCATTATTCAGTCTGAAACTGCTAAGCTGAGATATCCTTCTGGGTGGATTCCCATGGGAATAGGTAACAAGTACAAGCTTTGAGGTCTCCAATTTACAAGCTAATCCTAAAATTTGGGGTTCATCAGATTTTATGAGGCTATAAATTTGGGGGTTTCTAGATTCCACATCAACAATTCTGTCAACATGGAATCTAGAAACCCCAAACTTGTGACTCTTCTTGTCTCCAGAAGCCTCTCCCACTGCATCACACCCTCCTTTAGAAGATCAAACTCTGGACATTCAGCTTAGATCTATTGCTCTAAAGAGTCACTTGGATTGAGGCTGGCCCCACATGATGGGGATTGTCTTTTACCTTAGGGCCCATTATTCAGTCTGAAACTGCTAGGCTGAGATATCCTTCAGGGTGGATTCTCTTGGGAATCAGGAACAAGTACAAGCTTTGGGGTCTCCAATTTACAAGCTAGTCCTAAAACTTGGGGTTCATCATATCTTACTAGGCTACAAGTTTGGGGTTTCCAGATTCCATGTTGACAATTCTCATTCTCTCTCCTTCACTCCATCTCTCTCTTAAATGTAAACTTTTCTTCTCTTCATTGGTTTTTTTTTTCCCCTGAAGAAAATAAGTGTGGTTTGGGGTTCAGTAGGTGAGTAGGATTCTTAGATTATGGGATTCCTGCCAGGAAAGTATGTTTAGGCTATCTGTTCCTTCATTTAGGGATTATATCTAAGAAGGAATCAAGAAGTAACACTAACTTCAGAGCTGAAGAGATATGGTTATGAGAGCAGATTGGGAGATAGCTATGGGAGCAGGAAACAAACTCTCCTCCATTTGCTTTGTGCTATAAATGATCAACCCCATTTCACCATCTCTAGCAGTAGATGAATGATGATGCTGTAAAACATAAGCCTTTAAGGGATCCAGAGATTCTTGAGAATGAAATATACTATTGAACTAGCTAATACTATCAGGGTGAAAAACATTTAAAATTAAAGGTTTTTTGGGCTGCTATGTGAGGCTTAGAATAACCAAAGGGTGATTTTAAATAGCCTTAGCTTGACAGCCTTATAATATATTGAGAACTCTCTTGAGTGTCTCAGTTCAAGGAAGATATCATAAATTGGACTTGATAAAAAATTAAGACAGACCTAAAAAAGAAGACCCTTAGCAATCATCAATCATTCAGTAAGCACATGCCCTGTTGCCCCATACAGAGCTAAGAAGTTTATAGGATAACAAAGAACCAGGAAGTCATTATCCTCTTTCTCTAGGAGTTTGTGCTCTAGATAGAGAGAAGAGATTGTCTTCTAGAAACAGTTGGAGACTAAAATAAAGAAAGTAATTACTAAAAAGGAATTGAATAGACTAAGTCCTTGAAGAAGGAAAAGATCAAACTGGACTGGAATAGTAAAGAAATGTGTCCTGAAGTATGTCTGTTTTAACCTTGAAGAATAAATGAACTTGAGATTAGTGCTCAGAAAGAGAACAGGTATTTCAAGTAGGAACAAAAGCTATGAGCACAGGAATGAGTATGGCTCAGGATCAAGTGAGATAGTACTTGTAAAAAGCACCTTACAGTCATACCACTGTTGGGTTTGTACCCCAAAGAGATAATAAAGAAAAAGACTTTTACCAAAATATTTATAGCCACGCTCTTTGTGGTGGCAAAAAATTGGAAAACCAGGGGTGTCCATCAATTGGGGGATGGCTGAACAAACTGTGGTATCTGTTGGTGATGGAATACTATTGTGCTGAAAGGAATAATGAACTGGAAGAATTCCATGTGAACTGGAACAAAATGAGCAGAACCAGGAGAACATTATACACAGAAGCTGATACACTGTGGCACAGTCCAATGTGACAGACTTCTCTACTAGCAGCAATGCAATGACCCAGGACAACTCTGAGGGACTTATGAGAAAGAACACTACCCACATCCAGAGAAAGAACTGTGGGAGCAGAAACACAGAAGAAAAACATTTCCTTGATCACATGGTGATGGGGATATGATTAGGGTTTTGATGGTAAACAATCACTCTACTTCAAATATGAATAACATTGAAATAGGTTTTGAACAATGATACGTGTATAACCCAGTGGAATTGCTTGTCAGCTCTGGGAGTGGGGAAGGAAGAACGGTGGGAAAAATCATGAATCATGATAGAAAATATTCTAAATATTTTTTTAATAAGCACTTAGCACAGCACCTGGCACATAGTAGGTTCTATATAAATACTTATTCCCTTCCCCTTGAGGACAGGGGCTATCTGGACTTTATGTTGGTACCCCCAGTACTTAGCAAAGTGCTTGACAGCAGCTTAATGTTTATAATATATTCATTTTTCCTCTATAGCCAACAGCTACTTCAGGCTCCAGATTTTTCCTTTCTCTTTCATTTTCTCTATTTCAAGTTTACATGGGGTGGTTCTTAATTCCTCAAACCAATTTTTGATACATGGCAAAGCTGATAAATTAATGTTGCTAACGTGCTGACTGGGTGCTACATAATGACTACATTACACTTTACAAGATAACATATTTGTCTTTTAACAATGATCTTCCAGAAATGGGTCATAAAGAAGAAATTAATGGTGGGGAGACCAGTGGAGGGAAATATTTTGGAGCCCTTCAACAACCCTCAAACAGTAGCCTTTGGATTAGAGAATGGTTGTAAGTAAAGTTTTGCTGAAAATGAAGAAAATGATGAATTTCTCTAGATCTATAAACAAGTATACTATTTTAAACATGGAAAATTAAAGTAAATAAGACACAAAGGTAAATAAAAGAGATGATATAGAGTATTATTTTCTGGGAAAAAGCTAAAAGGAGAATGAAGCTACAACACAGGTTTCTGAAGAAAATAATGGAATCCCTCACCATCCAGGTGGTACAGTTGATAGAGCACTGCACTTGGAATCAAGAAGAGTCATCTTCATGAGTTCAATTCCAGCCTCAGACATTTATCAGCTCTATGACCCTGGACAAGTCACTTATACCTGTGTGCCTCAGTTTCTCATTTGTAAAATGAGTTGGAAAAGGGAGTGACAAACCACTCCGATATCTTTGCCAAGGCTTAAATGGAGTCATGAAGAGATAGGTATGACTAAAAATGACCGAACAACAAATGGAATCCCACAATTAGTTATATTAATAAAGTCACACAAAATTCCCTAATTCAGAAGATCTACTCACAAACCCCACAACATAACCATATGGAGAAAAATGCACTATTTGATAAATATTCCCATTTCTCTATTAAGCAACACTATAACTGTTATCAAATAGCACTGTATAAATACCTTCCGCAGTCCCATGCACATGCATCATGTTCTTCCAGGAAATATAAAGTAACCCAAGGAGAAATGAAGTTGGAGCCTTCCTAAAAGCTAGTGCCAATGTAGAAACATATAAATTTTCAGTGGCACAATATCCCAGGCACAAAGTGATAAATTATTTGCCTAATCTGCTGCTTCCACATGCTCAGAGTAGAATCATAAGATCTAGAACTTGAAGGAATCTTTAAAATTATCTAATCTAAACACCTCATTTCTAAGATAAAGAAACAAAGACCCAGAGAAATTGAGAAATTTACCCAAGGACACATAGACGGGAAGTAGCAAAGATCAGTGTGGGATGTAGGTCCTTCAACTACAAATGTAGTATTCTGTCCTTTTCACTCTGCAGTAGGAATCACTCACATTTCCTTAGAAGGGCTGATTGGTTCTCTTAACTTGATTGGATTATATTAGCCATATAATATACATGTGTATTATACAGATATGTGTATATGTGTATGAAGATGGAAACATATTTGTGTATGCTGACATTTTAGATAGAATTTATTAATATAAATAATATTCCTCCTCACTTTTTTATTGAACTATTTACTCTGCAATCTTTGAGTCCCCTAAAAAGTTTAGCATTAAAAAGGGACAAGTTATAAAGTTGGGGAGAGGGCAGGAAAATCCTCATCATATCTTCCTCCTAAATTTCCTATTCCAATTGATTTGATGGCCCTGATTGAACAGAAAACCATGGAACATAAACTATGTGCTTCTGAAATGATGGACAATGAAATAATTATCACGTTATTGACTAGGTGCCAAGCACTGTGCTCAGAGCACACAAATACAAAAGCCAGAAAGTCCCTGCATTCTAGGAGTTTGCATTATAGAGGAAACAACACATTATAAGCTAATATAACAGAAGGGGTTTCATTATGGGAAACCACAGAGATGGTAAGAGGAACAATGGGGTGGGAGGTAGGAATTCAGCATTGAAACAGCAGCCAGGATGTGAAAATGGCCAGGATGAAAGAACATGGTCCTATCTTGATAGATAGACAAAATGACATTTCATCTATGAGAAAAGCCCATCCTTCAGGGCAGGAGTTCCAAAGCTCCTCTAAGGTTTGGACTTTGGAGGGTGGGAAAGGGTGAATCATTGCACTCCCATAGTGGGGAGAATATTATTTTAACTGTCTGCCTCCTCCCTACACCTAAGGTTTCTGAAAGATTGCACTAACTTAATCTCCAACCTCCGAGTCATAGAAATGGCACTCTGCAGAAGGTAGAACTAGGACAGTAGGGTGGAAAGGGTGAGATTTCAGCTCAGAAAAGACATTTCTAACAATTTAAAGATCTTTGAAAATGAGATGGGCTGCCTCATCAGACAGGGTCTCCTGACACTAGTAGAGACATTGTCTATCCATTTGTTAAGGATGCTGTAGGAGGGTTCCCTCCAAATTTGAGATGTTATTACCTTATTTCCATGCTCAGCTAATCTCTTATATCAATTCACATTTAATAAAAGATTACTACTCACTACTTCATTTCCACCCACACAAAACTTCTTGCTGTTCTTTTCAAATGGTTTTGCCACTTCTGACTGTGTGCTTTCACACCTGCTGCTTACACATCTACATGTGTCCTTGGCTTTGTCGTGCAGACTCCCTCCTCTTCCTTGACAAGCCTATTAATAAATTACACCTCCTCCACAGAACTATCTTTCTTCCATGGTTCACCACCCCTCATATCACCAAGCCAACATTTCTGCTTATTCACGGTTGGCTCCACACTATGGCTGCACATCTCAGTATTTTGTACAGTTCTTCCTGTACTCCTGTGCCCTTTAGTATGGCTATTTATGCCAGAGCCAGCTGTTTTAGATGAGGAACTCCTTCTGAGAAGCACCCACCTAGCAACATAGGAGTACTGATATCATACTGCAAACATGTAGCATCATAGTCTCTTCTCAATTTTAATCAATTAATTGATAAGTATTAAGTGTCTAGCATGTGCTGGGCCCTGCTGAGGGATGAAGACAAAAGGAAAACAGTTCCTTTCCTTAAGGAGCACATTCTAATGAGAGAGACAAAATATATATAAGTATATAAAAAAACCTATATGACAAATTAAAGATTAGTTTTAGGAAGCAACACTGTTAGGGGAAAACATCCATTCCTCAACCAGGATATGTTAAGTATTATAAGATATAATTAAGTACCAAGCCTTGTGCCAAATTCTAGGTAAACAAAGAGAAAAATGAAATAACTCTCACCTCAAGGAGCTCAAATTTTATTAAGGAGCACAACATGCAAATATATCAGAGTAGATGAACTACAAACTACTTTGGGTAGGAGGCAAGTGTTAACAGCTATGAGGAACAGGAAAGGGCTCTTGTAGAAAGTGTTTGTACTTAGCATCTGAAGGAAACAAGAAATTTTAAAAGGAGGAAGTAAATGGGGAGGAATCATTTTACAAATTGGATTCAGCCTGTGCAAAGGCATAGTAAGAAGAGATGCATGTGAGGAACAAGCAGGGAAGAGAGTTTAACCAGATGTATTGAAGAGAACAACATGTAATAAGTGTGAAAATATAGCTAAAGCAGGTTGTAAAAAGCTTTAAATGCTAAAACTATATTATCAATATTGGTATAGAGTCACTTAAAAATGTGTATTGATTGACTAAACAGTGGAGTTCATATGACAACTCTTCTGTGATTAAGTGGTTTTTTAAGGGATGCTAGAGCCAACAATTTTATCACTCTGGAGTCAATCTGGTCATAAGATTCTGATTTAGTCAGTTTGGTCCTTGGATGACAAACATAGAAGTGGTGTTAAAAGCTTTCCTATCTTAGTAGACCAGATCGAACTTACATTTAATTGCTATAGCCTTCAATATCCCAGGGTCACGTCCAAAAAAATGAGATATCAGAGTGAGATTCCAAAGGAAAATTGTGTGTGTATACACGTGCACATGAACAAGCTCAGCTTGATTCAAGGTCTGTGATTTCATTCCTGTGGAGAACTGTATTAATACAGACAGACACTTTTAAACAGTTACCGAGAGCACTAAGTTAGATGACTTACTCATCTTGATATAGCCAGTTTGTGTCAGAAGTAATATTTCAACACATCTCTTCCTTACTCTGAGTCCAGATATAGATAGATAGACAGACAGATAGATAGATAGATAGATAGATAGATAGATAGATAGATAGATAGAGATATTAGACTATCTCATGCTTACCATCCATGGGAAAAGATGGAAGCATAAGAAATATGAAGCAAATATTTATTATATATCAAGGCTAACAACTGAAAACTCTGTTAAATGTAAGTAAATTTTCATTTTCACAATATAATCTAAAATTTAGATTCAGAAGTAGCTCTAGGGCTAAACTAATCTAAACATCTAATCTAAACTTTCCCTTTTACAGATGAAAAAACAAAGTTCTCAAGAGATGAGATGATTTTCCAAAAGTCAAGTAGCTAATTACTGGCAAAACTGGGATTAGAATCCAGGTCTCCCATTCCCCAATTCATTGTTCTTTCTTTCCATCATGTTAGCTATAGATGTATCACTAAATTGTATGAATCCAGTTTTTCTAAATCGTCACATTTTAAAATAATTAAGCATATTGGATATTTAAATGAAACAAAGTAAATTATTTGGAAGTAAAAATTATTTCATGAAGTAAATAATCAATTCCTAATGAAAAATATCTATTTTAAAGAGTTCAGATCTGGATTTTCATATAAGAGCTCTATTTACTTTAGATCTATACTCACAGGTAAGTTACACTAACTAAGACCTAACCATGATTATTTTCTTTTTATCAAAACATTTCTCTTAAACAAAAAAATAAGAACAATCTCTTTGTGTATAATATAAATCCATTACCCATATGTCCTTTTTCAAGTGCCTAAAAATATGATAGTTCAGATAGCAACTCTATTACCTCCTAAAGGGTAAGTCATTTCAAAAATTCAAAGCAAAGGAGCTCAAAAGATAAGCCCACCCATGAAAATCAGTCAGCCTTTGAGTTTCTGAGCACACTAACCCAATACAGCTATCTTTTACATATAGGACAGGAAATATTCATTTCTCTTATTTTCCTACATCAGCCTCTCTCTCTCTCTCTCTCTCTCTCTCTCTCTCTCTCTCTCTCTCTCTCTCTCTCTCTCTCAATAATCCCCCCCTACATTTAATGAAGTGTTGAAACCTATCAGCAAATTCTTGTCTGCAACAGGACAGAGGCACATTTCACATAGGGAAAAATCTTAATGAAAAGTGACAACCTGCCTCCTCACGGTGATTCAATTTTTAGTCCAATTGAGAATCTGCTAATAAATTTGTCTCTTGCTTGATTCCATTTCCCTTAGCTTTCTGTTGATTCACAGATTAATCAAGTACATTATTTTCTCCTCATGAATAAACTCAGAATCAGTCCAACTCTACTCTTCATGCTGAGCCTGGTCTTGAAGATAACTGATATTCTTTTGCTTCTCCTGGCTTCCTGAAAATGGTAGAAGTATGCCCCAGACACAAATGCCAGTGAATACACAGCCTTCAGATTCACTGTGCACCTCAGACTGGAAATAACCTCTGCAGATAGAACTGGGACAATCAGGTACATGTCTGTGCTTCAGAACTACACAAACATTCAATTTAATATTTATAAAGCATCCACTGTGTGCCTATAGGACATAGTGTTAGGCACTGGGGAAGTCACTAAATTTGGTAAGCTATGATCCACGTCTTTATGGAGTTTGTTGTCTAACAGGGATTACAGGACATACACAAATAGCTACATTACAAAATACACGTTATGTCTTTATATATTATATTATATATACATTATATATTACATATGTATATTTAATATCATATGCTCACTCATCATAGTAAGGATTTAAATACTTGTTGGCTGACATCATTGTACATTATAGCCATTGCAGTTGCTTTGCCAATTGATCCTATTCCCTTCCATTACTGGAGAAGATCAAATTATGTCAAATTAGAGTGGAAGGAATCTAAAAGTTCAATCTTTTCTAATTCCATCACTTAATACAAATATAAGATCATTAAACAGAGCTGAGACTCGAACCCATGTCTCATGTCTTCAGTCCAGTGTTTATTTAACTAAACCATGCTACCATTGTGTCACTGCCACACTGCAAGCAATTAGAGTTTTTCTAAAGATGAAAAGCTTCTCGAAGTTAACTTTTATGTAGAGTCTTCAGGAGCTGGATGACGTGAAAGTAGAAATGAAGTTAAATTGAGAATCAATCCTTTGGTTTGTCAAGCTATTGGGCATTAGGGTTCAGGATACCCTTGAATCCAATAGGGCCATGATGGTGAATCTATGGCATGGGTGCCAAATATGGCACACAGAGGACTCTCTGTGGGCACTCAGTCACCCTCCCTCCCTCCCCTCCACCCCCAGAGTTTGTTACTAGAAAGGCAGAGGGACTCAGGCAGAGCTGCTCCCCTCTCCCTCTCTACTGTGCCAGATGACATTTTTCCACATCCTCCCCCTGCCCAGCAGCCCAATGGGAGTACATGGGGGGGGGGGTAAGGTAGGAGGCTCACAGGAGGCAGAGGTGGAGGAGAGCAGAGTGCTCAGGCCACTCCCCTTCCCCTCTCTATACTCACTGAAAACATTCTCCACTTCACCCACCCCTCCAACCAGCAGCCCGATGGGAGCACTTCCTCCCTCCCCTCTGTGGGGTAACAGGAGGGGAATGAAGCATACCCAGTGTGTGGTAGAGGGGAGGGGTACAACACTCAGTCTCGGGGGGAGGGGGGAAGGCATAGCACTTGGTCTGGGGGATGGGGTAGGGGCAAGGCCTGGCACACCATCTCTAAAAGGTTCACCATCACTACAAAAGGGCATCACATTTTTCTTCCACCAGGGAGCTGGACAGCTGCCCTAAATATTATCATTAAATGTGTGTGTGTGTCTGTGTGTGTATGTGTGTTTCCCAAGAAACCTATTTGTCATTAGAGCATAAATATTTGGGGGAGGAAGTAGAAAAAAGAAGAGGGTCTCTGAATGAAGTTAAAGCAGCCTAGAGAGGGGAAACTGAAACTGAGTCATGGTTTTTCTCACATTAGAAGTCCCTTAAGAACAAGTGCTTGATCATATTTAATTTGTACATTTAGTACCTGCTACAATGACTTTCACCAAAGTAACTACTTAGTAAAAATGTTCGCTGAACTAAATGAGTCTCACAAAACATCTTATGGAGAAGGTAGGACTTGAAATGAACCTTGCATGAGGGCTAGCATTTAGCTTGGTAAAGAAAAATAGCAGGAGATAGCATGAATTGAAATATGGAGTTAAGAATGTACAGAATGCCTTGTCTATGTAGCTAGGCAAGGACTTGATCTTTAGTTTCACTCTGTCAGTAATACTTAGTATAGTGTTATGACATTAGTAGAGATTTAATAAATGCTTGTTGAACTGACTATGTCCTTAGGGATACTTAAGTTTGCTGGTTTTTGACCCAAGTGCAGCACTTAGACTAAGCAATGCAATAGTTACTGTCAGAAACAGTAGGATTGACTTTTGGGGAAAAAAAAAAAGAAAAATTGAGAAAAATGGAAAGAGAAAGGAATGGAAGAAAAAAGAGAGATGCATGTATGATGAGTTGTGGGTATACTACCAATACTGTTCTAGGTGCTTTTTTTTTTTTTTTAAGTTTTTTTTTTTTTTTTTTAACCCTTGTACTTCGGTGTATTGTCTCATAGGTGGAAGATTGGTAAGGGTGGGCAATGGGGGTCAAGTGACTTGCCCAGGGTCACACAGCTGGGAAGTGGCTGAGGCCGGGTTTGAACCTAGGACCTCCTGTCTCTAGGCCTGACTCTCACTCCACTGAGCTACCCAGCTGCCAATGGCACAGGCTTCCTTTTCCTTCATTACTTTCCTACATTACATTCCTACCATTATTTACATATCTTCTAGTATAACTAATATAATAGCATTATTACTTTATTTTAAGGACATTTATATGAGGCTTTATAGTTTAGAAAGTGTTTTACATGTGTTAACACAATTGATCTTTTCAACAACCCTGTTTGATAGGTGCTATTTTGCTTCCCAACTTGCAACTGAGGCAATTTGAATTTATTTAAGTGAATTGCTCAGGGCCACATAGCTGTATCTGAGGCAGGATTCAAACTCAGGTCCAAATTTTTCATTCTATCCACTGGTTCATCTACCTACCTTTTGATAAGGCCATAGTAGATGCTTCATCAATTTTTCAGGATTATGCTATAATAAATTTTAGCACATAATACAATTTTTAATTTAATACAATTTTATTTAATATAATAATTTAATACAATTTAATTTAATTTAATACAATTTTATTTACTACAATAATTGAATACAATAAGCAACAGAGATCTAAATAAGGCTCATCTGTAGTCAACACCATGTGTTCAATCCAAAGTCATCAGGAAAGGTTGGTTTCCATTTGTCCCTTGGGATCATGATCTAGTTTGCATATCAAAGTGAAGTACTACTCTGCAAGATAAAAAAAAAAGAGCCCCAGGGACTTTGTTTTAATCAGCCTTATTTGTGTTGCTGGCCATCTTAACTAGGGACAAGAAAATATTTATGGAATACCCCCTAGAGAATCAGCACTGTACTACAGAATAAAGGAACAACAAAAAAGGAAAATAATAAATGGGCTCTTAGTTGGAGAAGTTTAGTCTCTAGCTAGAGCTATGAGACACTCTGGACCTACTTTACCTCCATTCACCCTCTTTCCTCCCACCAACAAGCCATGGGACTTGCTCACAGCTGGCCCATCATGGTTTCTCTATGTTGCCACCTCTCTTCCACATAATTCCTCTGATTCCTACCTTGACCTGAAGGAGAGGACACAAGCTATTAGAATCTAGAAGTAATGGAGAAGAGGTAGAGTCACCACTACTGCAGCAAAACCAGGCACTTTCATAGCTATCAGTAAATCACTCAGGGTTTAATGCTGCTAGCTGGATTCAACCTTTAGCTTATTTTTGCTAGAATACAGCCTTAGATTTGATCCTTGACTTGATCTTAGTCCCTCCACTTAAAAGTCAGATTTTGTTAAACTGCTCCTATTATATCATCTTGGAATTTGCTTGTAGAAGCCTGGGTCATTTCTGTCCCTTTGTTTTGACTCACTGATCCTTGCTTAAAAAAATATAAATCATATTTTCCTCTGACCAAATATCCTCTCATTGACCTTCCAGGTGTTTGTCTTACCAACAGGACTTTAGTTTATAAAGAACTACACACATTCCAGCTCTTTTTCCAGGAGGCCATAGCAGGATTCAGTCCTTTGCCTACCATTGTGCAGCCTTAATAAAGAAATTATTTGGCAATTGATCCATGTAGCCAGAAGGCATTAACTGTTGTCAATCAATACCACATACTTTGAAGCTAACCAGAGTCAACCTGTATGGGTAGGCAGCTATGCCCATGCATCTCAGCTGGCATTTCTCAACAGATATTCAACCTGTAGAGTAAACCTCTACTCAGTCTCTCTGATTAAAGGACATTTCCAACTGGATGCCCTATATATAACAAAATCAACATGTCCAAAATGGAGCCTAACTTTTCCCCAAGACCCTCTTCTTTTGGTAGTCTACCTATTAGTATTAAGCATACCACCATCTTACCAGTCACCCAGGCTCCCACCTAGATGTTATCTAAAAGTCCTCATTCTCTTTCATCCCACCCCCCATATCTAACCTATTAACAAGATCTACTGCTTCTACTTTCGTGTATTTTTTATACATTCCCTTCTCTCCTCTTACACTTCTACCACCTTGGTACATACCTCATCAACACACTTGGGGGAAGAGAGGTGGCAACATTGAGAAACCAGAATGGAACAGTTGTGAGCAAGTCCCAAGGCTTGCTGGTGGAAGGAAAGAGTAGCAATAACTTTCTGGTTGGTCTCCCTATCTCAAGTTATTTCCCTACTCCAGTTCATCCTCTACTAAGCTATCAAAGTCATCTTTCTAATGCATGAGTTTAATTTTTTTGGTATTTCTTTTGGTATCTCCAATACTTAGAATAATGCCAGAGACATAATAAGCAATAAATAATTGCTTGTCGAAGAGCATCTAAGTGGCTCAGCAGATAAAGACCCAGGCCTGGAGTCAGGAGGTTCTGGATTCAAACTTGGCCTCAGATATTTCCTAGCTGTGTGACCTTGCACAAGTCATGTAGCCCCAGTTGTCTAGCTCTTACTGTTCTTCTACCTTGGAACTGATCCATAGTTATCAGTTGTTGGGTTTTGTTTTTGTTTTTTAATATAAAGGCTTAAAAAAATAAAATAAATGCTTGTCCACTGCTTGACCACATTGAAGGACAGCAACAATAGGACTTGATAGAGAGGACATCGTGTAGTGGAGTGGTGCAACTATAGCAGTCCTGGTTAAATCTGGTTATGTGATATCGTCTCTTTGTCTGGGCTTGTGGTTCCTAGTGTTGTACATGATATCATCCAGTCCCTTGGGGGAGAATCTTATACAGTGGAATCTACTACAATTTTTTACAGATCTCAAAACACAACTTGTGTCAAAAGTTTGAGTAGTGACAACAGTGTCCCAAGGTCAGCAGCAGCTTCCTCCTCCCCTCTTTGGCATCCCAAGGGTTATAGAATCATGTCATTCGGAGTTCAGAAAACATATTTCTGTATTATTCTTTACTGTGATTCCTGAAAACATCACCACAACCTGCTGTAAGTCAACAAACATGTAATAAGTACTTTCTGTGTACCAGGCACTAAGGTAAGTGCTAAAGAACAACAATAAAAACAGTGGCTAAAATAGTTCCTGCTCTTCATTCCAGTAGGGAAGACTATGTGCGTATGTATGTGGTTATGCATGTATATGTACATATACAACTAAGTACATCCCTGCTATACACAGTTTAAATAGAAGATAATCTTGTAGGGATTATTTAACAGCTTGGGGAAAGGGGAATGAGGTTTTCAGAAAACCCGACCTGCAAAAGGAGGGATTTGAGGGGTCATCTTGAAGGAAATTATAAAGGATAGGAGGCAGAGGTAAGAAGGAAAAGCATTCCGTGTATGTGGCCAGGGAAAAGTTACAAAGGTGTATATTTCTATTCAATCCTGATTCTCTATGAATATTTACAGGGAACCTTGGCTAGCTATTTCTTAGTTATACTTCTTGGTATCTGGATAACCCCTCTTGTTTCTGTTAGATTTTATCCTTGAAGCTAATCATCTTTCCCCCTGAATCTGTTATCAAATCACTTCTACTCCAGTGGATTCTGTGACAAAATTCTAAGTGCCCCAAGCCAAGGGGAAATCATTTCCTCAAACCTTAAATTTGGGCTGAGAAACTCTTAATTCTCCTCTCACAAATCTAATTGGATTTTTCAGAATCTCCTGGTCATGGCCTGGAAAGGGCCTTTGATACCTGAAGGCAAGGAGAAGAAAGACTCTTCTTTTTTCGCCCTAAGCTTTCTTTCTATAAGATTCAGGTTATAAAAAGCTGGAGGTTACTCTCCTGCTGCCACTAAATTCCTAGTATTTCAAGCCTCCAAACTGCTGGAAGCACCATCTCTTTTGCTCTTGACCCATTCCATCCTAGTTGACTTCAAGAGCAGCCTGTAGCCAATGGCAACAATTGCAGGTGTCCTTATTTATAATTTGCTTAACCAGTCTATGGATTTACCCTGGTATCTAGGTTCCTTCCTCTCTGGTGCCAGCTGTCATTATCCTGTTTCCTCTTTACTGCTAATAGCCTGGGGTGTTTCTTGCAGGCTGAAAATATCTTCCTGTTCAAAGCTTTCATTTCCTCTGTTCCTATTTCAAACACAGGTTCTTATGTCATAGGGTCCTAGGATTTAGAGCTGAAAAGAACCTCAAATATCTTTTGGGACAGTCCCCTCATTTTATAGAAACCAAGACCTTAAGGGGTAAAAAGATTTGTCGCAGGTCACATAGGTAGTAAACCTCAGAATCAAAATATTGATCAAAGATCTTCTGATTGCAAATCCAGGGGTCTAAATACCAATCTTTTTCCTTTTGTTCTCTTTTCTTCAAAAGGGTAATGATAACAGATCCTGAGCCCAGTCAACAATGAATAATTCTCTAGTTGCTCTATTTTCTGCTGCCTTCTCTAAACCTCCAGCCATTGAATCAGTCATAAAGTTCAGTCCTCTCCTATACTAGCCAATGCATTAATCTCCTTGGAGATAAAATTCATTAGAGTGTGTTATTAAATGTTAATTTGTTTGCTGAAAACACAGTACCATGCCTATTTTAAATATTAATACTTAAACTATTTCATTCTTAAATAATCCCATCCTTTGCTTTGCTCCTCAGTCTGTTTCTTATTTTTTGTTTGATGGGAACCTGCCACATTTCTCAGTCACCTACTACTGAGACTGATCAGTCCTGATGTACTTTTATCAATTTGTTTCTGGTGGTAGACTCTAATGTCCTAAAATGTACATAGAAGGTAAGTATT
The DNA here is from genome assembly GCF_016433145.1 of Gracilinanus agilis. Taxonomy (NCBI): domain Eukaryota; kingdom Metazoa; phylum Chordata; class Mammalia; order Didelphimorphia; family Didelphidae; genus Gracilinanus; species Gracilinanus agilis. The sequence goes on along the minus strand of NC_058135.1, from coordinate 178,957,015 downwards.
TATGATGAAATCGTGTAGTGCATGAATCTGTGTTGAATTCTGAGGAAAACCAATGAATAATAATAATGTCAAAAATTCAAGGAACTCACCGCTGTTAAAATACAGTGGTGCCATTTCTCTTGGAGCCTTTTAGACTTTTGTTGCCATAAAAATTCTATTTTACTAGGAAACCATATTCCACCTAGTCTTTCTTGACCAAGTTTTTTTTAAAATATACTTTAAACAGTTTCTAAATAAAGGTCTATATTTCAAAAGAAAAGTCAATTACCCAATGATTTCTATAAGTTGAAGAAAAATAGTCATAGTAGTAGTAGTAGTAGTAGTAGTAGTAGTAGTAGTAGTAGTAGTAGTAGTAGTAATAGCAGTACTACTAGTAGTAGTAGTAGCAACAGCAGCAGCAGCTAACATTTAGAGAATGTTTTAATGTTTGAAAAGAACTTTACAAATATTATTTCATATGATCTCCACAAGAAGTCTGGGAAGTAGATGCAATTATCATTCAAATTTTATAGATGAAGAAAAACAGAGACAGATAGAAATTAAGTAACTTTTCCCAGGGACACAGCTAATAATAAATATCTGCAGCCAAATTTGAACTTAAGTCTTCCTGGGGAATTATTTTAGTATATATAAAGGAGAACATGCCAGATCTTGAATCAGAAAACATGATTCTGTCACTTACTAGCCATGTGTCCTTCAGCAAATTACCTCATTGAGCATCCATTTACTCATTTGTAAAATAGAAATAATAATTTTTCTAGCCACCTCCTAGGGTTGACAGATAAGAGGACTTATATAGGGTATACTATAAAGTGTAATGTATCTGTAAGCTATTATTGTCATTATTATTCAAGGATCTTTATATATTTGTCTCATCTTCTCTTACTCTTTGTCCATGTCCTTCAATAAATCCTCCCCAAAGGGCCATCCCAAACTGCTGAACACCTTCCTCTAGTGATTTAAAGGTAGCACGTTTGTGGAGTGATGAATACTTCATGATTTTAAATGCTGGTTGAAATTGTAAGCAATGATGCAACACTGAAATTGTATATGTTATCCCTCACTAAGAATATTGACTAACCCACCTCCTTTTTTCATCATACACGATGACTTTTGTGCAAGACATTATTGGTAACATATACTTCAGACTACTTATATTGAGCCATGCATCTCTCCCTCCCTCCATTGCCTTCTGGTTCACCTTCAATTCAATTCACGACTCGACAGCCATATAATATTCATATTGCATCACTGTGAGAATATTGCTTTTAATAAAGCTGTTAAAACCAATGGGATACTTTATATTATATTATATATATGATATATTATATTATATAGTATAACCTAGGCAACATATATTTTCTAAATAGTCATCTACATAGTGGTTCCTATGTATATTTTTAAGCCAGTCTTTTTTAATTGCCCATATATACATACAGGAAACTAGATAGTATTCTAAGACTCAATACAAGGATAACATTATCTGCAAACAAGAGCACAGTAACTGGCCCATAGTAAAAGCCTAATAAATGCTTTTTGATTTACCAACAATCTCCAGAATCCCTTCCTCGACATGAAGTCTTCACAAGATATTCTCCATGATATCATCAATACTGTTTCAAAGAAACATAAAAATAGTTTTAGTGCAAATTCTCCTGAAAGGGTGACATCAAATATCAAAAATGTACTGTTAGTTTATGAAGAAATCTAAGACAAAAAAATTAATTGCTCCGATGTGTCGGCCTCAAAGCTATGTACTAGGAATTCAAAATTTTAAAAGAGACATTCTCTATCCTCAAAAAGCTTCCATTCTAGTAAGGGAAGACAATACCTATGGGGATGTGTTTTGCTCTAGAAAGGTAGAAGAAGAAATATAAAGACAGTGATGAGATAGTATTGTGTGGATGGTTAGATCTGATGTGAAGATGAAACACTGTCTGGTGTCTAGAGCCAACCAGTAGCTACAATGCACTAAGTGGGCTAGTTTATTAGTCTGGCACTGCCTCTACTGCCTAGGCAAGGTCTAGATTGGAATGAGACGGTGGAGAGAACAGAGACAGATAAATGTAGATGGGGTTAGGGATGAGGATGTAAATAGATTGAGAATATGGATGACTACTGAGTAGGGCACTTTACAACCAAGGAAGAGGATGAGGCTTCTTGGTTAGTGGGTGAGGGTGGAAAAGGGATGGTGCTGTAGACAAACTTAGCCTACAGATGGCTCTGCCTATTGACTTTCACTATGTTACTTTTTAAGAGCCAAATTCCATCCTGGAAAAAGTACAATCTATTTGCCAAAGATAGAATCTGATCCCATAACTCACTGAATAAGGTTATAGAATGATGCATTTGGCAAAGGCTGAATCTGTGATATCAAAACATGCCAAGCACTACTGATTTTGATGGGTGTTTGCCTAAAGGGAGAATTGCAGTAAAATCTTGCCTTTGGCAAGGAGATGCTTACTTCTAATAGAACCCTAAGTTCAAGTACTTAGAAAGGAAAAGGTAAGAACATGAAAAATATATATATTTCAGGGTACATAAAAATCCCTTTAACATAGGACATCCTTGACATGGTAATATCTTTGTTGTTGTTTTTCAATTTTCAACTGTTTATTATGATTACAAATGTATCACTGATCTGGAAATATTTTTCTGGGAAAAGATGTTTCACAAATCTGCTTGTGTAAGAAAATTTAATTGACTTTTTTTTCTAAAGCTAAGAAATTGAGTTAGATTTTAATTGCTTTTTAAAATAAGTTTAAAACATAATATAAAGACAAGGAAATGACACTACTTCAGATCCTTTCATTTTATGGAAGTTGGCATCCAGATACCTTGGCAAGTGATACATCGGGCAGAGGAGACTAAAAAGTAACAAAAGGATATGACAGGAGAAAATTGGATAAGATTCTAGGTTTTAAAAATTAATGTACTAAATATTTGTTAAAAATAGATTTGACTACATTAACTCTCCTATTTCTTCATCCTTCATTAAAAACAACTATAAAATGCCCATTGCCATGGAAGGAAAGTAATTTCTTACATTTTAAATATTGAAAACTTCTCTAGAACAAGTTCACCAGACTTCAGCCAGTAGCTCATACTCTCTCCACTGGAAAACTCAGAGCCTTACCTAGTATGTCTCCAAGTTAAGGGTTATTGCCACAATCCCTCTCCAACACACCCTCTGATTAGCCATGACTCCCAACATGAAGGGACAGTAACTGTCAGTTGTTCCTCATTACCTAGGTGAGCACGATTGTATATACCTTTCCCTGTGATTACAAGGCTTCAGGGAAATGAAAAGGTGTTGATGTGATCCCTGAGAATTCAAAGGTGTTGATGCTGTTCCCACAGTCCAGAGAGAAGCTCTAATGAATGAATAGAGAGAGGAGAAAGGGAGTCAAGATGAGAAATAGAGCAGATCCCTGATCTATACCGTAGATTTTCTCAATGGCAAGATGGTACAATAGAATGACCAGGGGATTCAAGCCAGAGGACTTGGGTTCACATCCTGGCTCTGCAACTTACCTATGTGACATTATGGGAAGTCATTTAATGTCATTAAGCCACAATTTGCTCAACTGTAAAATGAAGAAGTAGAGTTACATGACCTCTAAATCCCTTCCAGTTCTAAGCCTCTGTTCCTAAATTAAGCAATTTAGGGTCTGCCTGCTGGTGAAAGAACCTGATGGTGAAAGGAAGGTTGAACTTGATCATTGCTGATTTCCTAACTATATTCTAATTTCTCTTAAAAGAGCAAAGTTATAAATATTGCACATGCAGACTTCCTGGTGTCAAAATACCCAGGAAAGTACAGATCTCTGCTGGAGATCTATTTTGCAATTATAAAAAATGATTTATCTATTTTCTCGACAGCCCCAAATTTAAGCCTATGGTGCTGGCTATGGGTCAAAGAGCAAATGAAAGAAAACCGTCTGCTACATTTCATACTTTAATGAAAATGTATAGTCATGTCTGGTGGAAAAATAATTCTAGTGTCTTAGAATCATGCATTCAATGACAGGCTTCTTGTCTTTCTGCTACTTAGGTATCTCTTGGGTATCAATAACAAACAAGGACAGAAGGCTCTCAACCTGACAGCCCTTCATTACTACTACCCTCAGCAAACTCAACTTTCTAGCACACACCTACAAGAACTTGGACATTCAGAAAATAATGATATTGCACCAATGAACTCATATATAGAACCCCTCCTGCCTGTGGTCATTTAACCAGCCCTTCCCTACCAGTGTGTAAAATTCAGGAGTTGGGCCACCTAAAAAATGAGTTTCTGATTCTCATGAGCCCACAGGGATTAAGTTTCAAAGGTAGAATTATGATGCTACTAATAACTGTACTCTTCCAATCTTATAGGTAGATGAGTAGTCAGTAGCACTGAGCAAAAGAAGATATTGATGCATATGCAGTGATACAATTAAGCATTCAATGTAATTCCTAGAAAATAGTTCAATTAGAGGTTTATCGTCAGCATTTTTTTATTAATATTTTTAGTTTTAGAAAAATTTTCCATGGTTACATGATTCATGTTTTTACTTTCCCCTTCACCCCCTCAAACTTCCCCCCCCAATAGCTAACTCAAATTTCCACTGGTTTTAACATGTGTCATCAATCAAGACTTATTTACATATTATTGATAGTTGCATTGGTTTGGTCCTTTCGGGTCTACATCCCCAATCATGTCCTCATCAACACAAGTGTTCAAGCAGTTGCTTTTCTTCTGTGTTTCCACTCCTGTAGTTCTTCCTCTGAATGTAGGTAGCATTCTTTTCCATAAATCCCTCAGAATTGTCCTGGGTCATTGCATTGCTGCTAGTACAGATGTCCATTACATTTGATTTTACCACAGTGTATAGGTCTCTGTGTACAATGTTCTTCTGGCTCTGCTCCTTTCACTCTGCATGAATTCCTGGAGGTCTTTTCAGTTCACATGGTGGGTGCTAAGTAAAAAGGAATAGCCAAAGAAGTAATTATGAAATGTCTTCTTTTTAATCACAACAATGAAGTGGTTCCTTTGTTAATTGACATGCAGTTCTAATCTATAATAGGAGATAATATTTAAAATAGAACATGAGTGTTCTTGACTCTGGGTTCTTGAAAGTTATATCAGGGAAGTATCTGATCTAGAAGGCCTTATTGAGGCTGCAAATATCTATGCCCTCTGATGGACAATTGGCAGCTGTCTAAATACCAGCCTCATCAATTGCTGAAAGGCACTACCAATCCAGAAGGGTCCTTCCGTTTAGGTATTTATCATGTTCATTTACTAAGTTGTTGTCATCTATATTGGTGAACAGAGTACCCATGTTGATGAAATTACAGATTCTCAAAGTATAAATTTGGTGCTTGCCATATCCATTACTAACTGAAAAAAAAGTATTCATGATATATAAGCGAGACTGTGGGTCTGCAATCCTTAATAGGGAGTCTACAATGCTTTGAAGACTGCCATTTCTTAATCTTAAATAATTTTTTTTCTAAATAGATGACTAAAGCTGAGGTCCAGCTACTTCCTGGACATCTCCATCTAGATGTCCAATAAATCTCAAACTTGACATATGACACACAGGACTCACACTGTGGATCATGGCAAGTTAAGGAGGGAATGAATCTTATTTCTTGAAAATTAACCTCTATTCTTTACCTCTGTGATTGTGTAAAAACTACACATTTTTTTTGTTGGTTTTTCTTCCTACATGTGCAATACAGTATTTGATTATTTTTCTTTTCTCTCATTCTTTACATTTGGAGCATGTCACTAGCATTAAATAGATTCTTGACTGTTTTAAATTTTGCAATAAGAATAAGCTAAGATGTCCATTTGCCTAGCATATAAATTTATACCCAAAAAGCTTTGGACTATAGAAACCTGCCACTAGTTATTTAACTATTATGAGACTTTTGCTCAATGACTATGTCTAATCCAAGGAAAACTGGACCACAAAGGAGCACAGAGTTTTTGACCTGCGAAGTGAAAATGAGCACATAAAGGAAAGAGACCAAACTAATCCTACAGGGATTGATGTCATTCTACGCAAAGACTTGATCCTGTGTGAGACTCGAGGTTGCGACGCTTAGCATATGTTAAGACGTAGGACTTCCTTGTACCACGCTTGATATCAAGTACTCAATATCGAATTGTTCTGACTCCATTATCTCTGAAAGTGAAGAAAGGTTTTGAGCTGGGAAATGCTATTTCCCAGTTGTCTCAAGATCTAGTCTCCTTTTTCCATTTCTTTTATGATGTGACAATTTACTGTAGTCCAGGCTGCTAAATTGGGTTAGTAAGTGATTGTTGTTGCAAAGCTTATGGGACATGGATTGCTACAGGAACCTGCTTTAATTTGTGAATTTTTTTTCCTCTTCCTTGTTCCTAGAATTTTTTCCTTTCACATTTTTTTAAATATCCTGTATTTTCCTCAGAGGTTATTTTTTTCTTTCTTTTTCCTTTTTTTCCTTTTTATTTTTCTTTGGACTTTTTGATGTTTTGAGAATTGATTCATATACCTTATGCCTTGACCATGTATTCTTGTGTGATTCCCATGTGTATCCCTGTATTTTCCTCAGGGGGGAAATGTAAAGTTGTTCTCCTCTGAGTGACTATGTTATTTCTGTAAATTTGGACTTGAATTTGACTCTAATTTAGAACAGAAGACTACCTCCCAGAATCCAGAAGACGCCATGAAGATGCATGCAGAGACCACACACTGCACCAAAAGATCCAGAGTGAATTTTGAGACATGGCGAATTTGAACTTTGGTGGGTTGAATGTATTTATTTTGAATGAATACTTTATGCCAGAAAAGGGGACTGTCCCCTAAATGCCTTATTGTCAATGCACTGAACATTGGTTTTGTTCTTTCTCCCTTTTATTTCCCTTTTATCTCTGAATTATTGTAAACTTTAATTTGATTATGTTTTCATGATCTATTGGGGAGACTTGTCTCCCAAAGGATCACAGGGGGGAATGTAAAGTTGAAAAGACCTTGTACCCCTTTTAAAACTACATTACCCAAACTCCCTTTCACCATACTCATAATTCCTTAAGCCTTTTCCTATTGGTTGTGGGTCTCACATGCTGTTTTTGATATGGTTGTTGTGGGCATGGTGACGGGGTGGGGGGGGCTTTTTTGGAGAGGCGGCGGCATGGTAAGGTTGAGTTGAGACTCTTTCTCTGCACTTTAAATAAAATCCTTATAAATATCATACTTGGAGGCATTGAATATTAATTTTAAAACTTTCATTACCTTCATCCCTCACTACTCTCCTTCCCCCTTAAAAGAAGAGATCCCTCTTACCAACTTCCTTATTTCTGTTTAAGATAAACACTATCCTTCTTTTCACCTAAATTTACAACCTTGGATTAATCCTCATTTTTTTTATTCTAATTCATATAACACTTCCCCATATCTGACAGTTACCAAATTCTATTCATTCTAACTCTGAAATAGCTCTCATATCTATCCCATTCCCTCCATCCAATTACCATGTTACTTCAGGCTCTGTTCTCTCACCAAGCCTATTTCAATAGTCTCCTAATTGGTCTCTATGCCTCAAAGTTCTCTCCTTTTTAATCCATTCTCTGCACTGCCATATACTTGTTCTTAAAGCAAAAGTCAGACCATGTTGCATCCGTGCTCAAGAGACTTCACAGTGGCTCCCTCTTACATCTAGGATAAAATATCAACTCTTCTGCATAGTATTTCAAGCCCTCTACAATATAGTTCTAATCCATCTGTCCAGAAAAAATTCACATTATTCCTCCTCACATACACTACATTCTAGCCAGAGAAGTCTATTTGATATTCCCAATAAGTGACACTCTATCTTCCACCTCTGAATCTTTTCATAGACCGTCCTTCATTTAAGGAATGTTCTTCATTCTCCATCCCACTACTTATAATTCTAGACTTATGGTTCTAGACTTCCAGCAGTGCTATCTCTGCCAGTGGACCTTAAATAATTCCAAGAAAATACCAAAATAATGATCCCAAGAGACTAGAAGGATGGTGATACATTAACTAGAAAAGGGTGAAGTTTAGGAGCGGGAAGTAGAGGGGGGAATAACAGGTTTAGTTTTTTAAATACTGAGTTTAAAATGTCTCTGGCATATTTTAGTTTGAAATGTCTAATAGACAATTGATGACTCAAGACTGAAGCTCAGTAGAGACACTGAAGCTGGCTATATAAAATCTATGAACCATTTGCCAACAGCTGAAAATTAAATCCATAGTAGATGATGAGATTACCAAATAAGAGTGTATAGACTGATAAGAGAAGAGAGTCTAGGACAGAACTTTGGGCAATAGCCACTTTTAGGTGAAATGATACAGAAAATAAGATAGCAAATGAAACTTTCAGTAAAGTCCTTTATTACTAGGATTACCATCAGCACAAGAAGGCAAAGTAACCAATTATCCAATGAATTTGTCTTTTTTTGTTTGCCTTTGAGTGCAAAATGAAACTAACTATTATTTACTTCTTCAGAGTATACCAAGAGTTCTGTATTAAAAATAATTCTAATGTCAGCATCCTCTTAGTTCAGGTTCAGTGTTAAGAGTAATGAAGTACTTGCCCATCACTGAACATTTAAGGTTCACTTTGCCCTAACATAGTAAGAATATGCATCAAGGACAGACTGGCACTTAGCTCCTCTAGGCTTGGACCCCTCATCTCTACCTCAAAATGGTCTTGTCAGTATGTCACTAAGGTATTGTGAATTTTGTGGTTATAGGCATTTACCAAGTCTAAGAATCCAAGAATCCATTTGACTAGAATTTTTCATATCCCTAAATGATCAAGAATCTATTTCAGAGAAGCCAGGGCCAGTCAAGTCCCAAAAGCAACTTTGTCCTAATAGAGTTTCTTAAACTGTTTTCTATCATGGACCTCTTAAACAGCATTGTGAAGTAAATGGACCTCTTCTCAGTATGTTTTTAAATCCATTTGTGGGATTACAAAGGAAAGCAATCATATTAAAGATGAAATTTCTCTCCATCCAAATTCAAAGACCCTCCCAAAATCTATCCATGTATCACAATGATTCTGCCCACTCCCTAGATACAATTTTGCCAACCAGTATACTATATAAAGAGAATGTAAATATTTGCATGGTCCAGTTTCTCCAATAATTGATTTTTAATATAGTTGGCCTACCCACTCATTTAAAGTGTGTCAATTCAACTTTTAAAGTATTTCTGGAGACAGCTGGGTGGTTCAGTGGATTGAGAGTCAGACCCAGAAACAGGAGATCCTGGTTTCAAATCTAAGCTCAGACCCTTTCTAGCTGTGTGACCCTGGGCAAGTCACTTTATCCCCATTGCCTAGCCCTTATCACTCTTTTGCCTTGAAACCAATACATGGTATTGATTCCAAGATGGAAGGTAAGGGTTTAAAAAAATGTATTTGGGTATTTCAGTGCAGCTATGATCTACTGAATGTGTATATTTGCTCCACTGGTACAAATAACACCCCACACTCATCACTTTACCCTGTGCAATTATATGTTCCCCCTATAAACTTTTCATTATAATCATCTCTAGGTATCTTGTGGGAGGTATCCCACTTGTTATTGTTCATTTTCATAGAAGATATCAAGTATATTTCCTAGTTTTACATGTCTTGGATGCTATTGGATGATATTTTTACACTATTTCTCACAATAAAGTCATCACTTATCTATATTGCAGCCAATTTCTGCCTAGCATACATTTTTCATTGTCCTTTGGGAGACCTACAATTTTGAAGCTTTAGAAATTGTTATATTCCATGATTTGCAAACATATAGAATCACCCAGAGTAGAGTAAAAAATGATATATCTTCATTTTAAGGAGTGTTGAAAGGAACTGAGAAATCTTTAATTTCCTTTATTTTCTATCTTGTTTTTTTTTTTTCACCAAATGCCTTTCAGTTTTTATATTATCGTTACAATCTTCCAGGTCTATCAGTATTGCCTTGAGGTAGAAGGTTAAGGCTAAAGGGGAAACGCATTTGCTCTCTTGCCATCACCTTTGCCAAGTGGGCATTGACAGCCAGCCACACTGTTTGTCCTCCCACCAAATAGTTCCTGCTCCCTATTGTCACTGTCCTTGACTCCAACAGAAAATTTTCCCTGCACCTGTGTGGAGGGGAGGAAGGAATAAAATCAGTGTCCTGACAACACTACCTTGTCCCAGATAGCAAAAGTGTTATTTGGGCTCATTTTAGCCCAAGGCAGAAAAGTAAAGCTGAGGATCCAGGTTAGTTCTGCCTTTGGGGAAAATTTATCCAAAATAAATAGATCAAATCATAATGTTTTCTCTCAGACTGACTCAACCCCAAGAAAGGAGACAGACCAGGATACTCAAGGATCAAGGTTCAAACTCTGGTCCTTTCTACCGCTCTATATACTGATATCCAAGCTCAGTTCATCCTTATTATAGACCTCTCTTCACAAACAAGGCAGTTAGATCTATAGTATTTACCTTGCCAACAGAAGAAATTAAAATAATTTAAACAGAAGTTAGAAAACTATATGCAACAGAATAAATTCTGAATTCAACTTCTGCTCCACTTGGCAGAGAAGGTGGGGATGGGAAAGGGAACTATACTCAGCACAGCCCAGGCACTTATTCTTCCAAACAGAAAGTAAATAACCATTAGCCTTTTCTGGTAAGTGAAACAGAGATGGCTCTAATGTTTGGGGCTATAGCAGCAATCCATTGACTGCTGCACTTTAATGCTTGATTTACCAGTCTCTAGTCTTCTGCCCTCAACTTTCTCTATCATCGCACAGATCTAAAGATTTATGTAAGAAAAGATTCATTACACATAGTATTATTTTTAAATACTTATTGAGTTAAAGACTATGTACTTTCAATTCCTCTTTGCTTTCAAGAGAAAATAGGCTGAATTCATGTACTAGAATTCCAAATTTTTGAAACTCCCCTTTGAGAGTTTTTTCTCTTAAATTAATAGATGCCACTAACTCAAGTATTCCCCTAAAGATCTAATGAAATTAACCTCTTTTTAATTATTACACAAAAAAATGACCACAGTCAGAATAAAAATTAAAATGAAACACCTTTTCAATAGTTGGTCTTTCTTTAGATACAACCATAATTGACAGATCCATGAATGAAAGACCAAGATATGCAATTAATCCCTCTCCACAAGGAATGTTTCAGTTTATAGATATGCTTTCTTCATCTAGTCTATGTCTGAATTCATTATTTAAAAAATGAACGTCGCTGTGATTTTACCACAAGTCCACAAGTTTCCTTGGAAATTATTTTGATGCCTGTATTTGGAGGCTCAGAACAAACCGTTGCACATTCAATAGGAAACTGAGCTATGGAAAATCAAGCAGCATGGCTGTAATTGTGTCTGGTGAGTAGTGGTTACTTCAAGAAAATCACTGAGCAGAAAATACTTTGCTCAGCTGGTAACTGCCTATTTCATGTTATAAAGAGCCAGGTCTAATCTTCTTGTAACCATGCTGAGGACTGGACACAGATGGAACTCCAAAGGCAAAGATTTGAAGTTTAGAGATTCCTCCTCCTTACAGATCATAACAGTTCACAGCCAGGAACTAGACCAATGCAAAATGGATAATAAGCAAGATTTATCTCCTAGGGCTGTTGTGAGAAAAACATTTTGTGAACATTAAAATTATGTGAATGCCAGTTATTACTCTTGTGGTCATTATTATACAAATTTTCAACAGGCTTGAGAGAACCAAAGGGATAAACATGCTGGGGATAATCTTCTTTCAAGAGTATGCTATTTTGTGAGTAAGCACAGCTTGTAACCCTACATCTTGGGCTTTGGTTCCAGATATTCACCATTATGATGAAGACTATAAGTTGAATCCCTTCTCTCCAGGAACCACAGCTGAAGGAGGACAGGTAACAAGGACTGGAAGCTCATGAAGAACATATAAATCTCGATGATGATTAAGCTAAGCCATTTAACTTTAATTAAAAGACTATATGGGAAAGAAGGATAGGGCAGAAAGAAGCAACATGATATAACAGGTTTGGAGTTCTTGGTCTGGAGTAAGAAAGATCTGAACTCAAATCCTATTTCTGACACTTACTAGCTGTGTGAGAAATTACTTAATCATTATGTATTGAAGGCAATCCCCTAGGATTTACTGACTTAACTATAGACTACCTTCAGCCTGCAGTTATGCAAGGAGTTGCCATACTGGGATTTCCCTGCACTATGTAAATCATAGATCCTTTGCATATTCATATGAGATGAGCTAACAAATGGGAAAGTGAAGATACCCACATAAAAATTAATCTCCAACTCACGATAGCATGAAAGTTGTCCATACTGATTTGATCTATTGTCTTTGGAGTCAAGGGCTACTAAGATAGTAAGGTTTCAGAAGTACAAAAAATATAGCTAATCAAAACTACAAAAAGTTTTAGAGTTAGAGGAGACTTTCAGGGCCACATTGTCCGATTCCCTCATTTTAGAGATAAGGAAACTGAGGCCCAGAAAGATTAAGTTATTTGTCCAAGGTCACAAGATAGGAAGTTACAACACGGCTAAGCAATCTTGAGACCTTGGTAGTAAATATGATATATTTTCCAGTATATCAATCTTTTAATTTACCTGTCATGTTGCCAAAAATTCCTATCATAATAGACATTCCTTTACATTAAGGCAAAAGAACCCTGTTAAAAATGACAAAATCCATATTGTAGAAGTCAAAAAAATATACAGATTATTTGATTCAACTACATCATTTTATAAAAGAAAAAAATGAAGCCCAAAGAGATGAAATAATTTTTCCAAGGTCATAGAGTTAGCTTTGCTACATCTAGAAATAGAATTCAAGTCACCTAACTCATAATCCAGGGTTCTTTTGGTTATATGTGATCAATTCATACACCAAATATTCTCTAAAATAAAATATGTGGTTATCCATTATCTAATTCACATGAGTTATTTAGCAAATTATCTATATTTACAGCTAAGAACATGAACTTCAGGGGAGTAATTCATAAAACATGTACAGTCAGATTAAAACAGGGCAGAATGTAGAAGCCCTGGAGTTTCAGCATTTCTCAGATGGTGTTCCAGAGAAACAATAAATCTTGAGAATTGGTCCAAAGAGTTACATAAAGAAAAACTGTGTATTCACGGATTAATATAAATAAAAAGTCCTCCTCCTTTTTTGCCTATGTTAGTAATGAATGAAGTATAGTATCAGCCAAGGAAGGAAACCATTGGAAACTAGTCCAAATCAATAAAGGTTACACATAAAATGGAAGGAAGGCACAAGAAGTGACAAAATGAATGGTCTTTAAAAGTGGCCTGAACTTCCTAGGATGCTCTCTTTCACCTTGAACTAGATCCTGGAGGAGCTCTGGTTGAGGACCTTGGACTACTTTCTATTTCTCCTTAGAACTACCACATGGGTGAGTGAAGAAGACTGACTCCTTTCCTGGATTTTCTGAAGGGACTAGCTTCAGGAGAGGCCTCCCCTCTTGGGAGAGGCTTCTTGACTGAAGCCTTTGGCTTTATTCATGACCAGATCCTCGGCCCTCAGCTCAAGGCAGAGGCCCTTCTGGCTAATTAGCCCTGTCTGTGTTGAGACAGGGGCAGAAGCAAAATATTTAGCGTGTTAGGTTAGATATTTTGTCCTATCCTCTCTTTGATTTTCTTACTTTCACTCTCTCTTTCTATTTGTAAATAAACTACCATAAAAGTCATTCTGACTTGAGTCTTTATTTGGAATTAAGTTCCTTAATTCCTGGTGACTCTGCTCTTAAATAATTTAGTCCAACCTTTTATTTTTACCCCTTACACATTTCTCCCCCTTAACAAAATAAATATTTAAAGAGTAATTGGAAACTAAATCATTTAATCTTAAATAATGAGTAGGTCAAAGAACAAATTATAGAAACCTTCAATAATTTCATTAAATATAATGACAACATATTAAAAATTTGTGGGATGCAGATGAAGTAATACTTAGAGAAATTTTTATATTTCTAACTTTTAATATAAAAAAGAAAGAAAGCAGATTAATAATTTGGGCATGCAACTAAAAAGCAAGTAGAAACAAAACAAATTCTAAATCACTAATTAAATACAAAAATAGAAATTGTGAAAATCAAAGTAATAAAACTGAAAGTAAAAACAACCATTGAACTCATAAATAAAACTGTGGGCAGGTGCTATGAAAACAAAAGCAATAAAATAAATGTCACTGGCTATTTTAACTTTTAAAAGAAAAACAAATTTTTGGTCTCAAAAATGAAAAGAGCAAATGTACAACTACTAAAGATGAAATTAAAGCAGTTTTAGGAGCTAATTCATCCAATTGTATGCCAATAAATCTGAAAACTTAAATGAAATGGAGGAATATTTACAAAAATATAAATTGCCCAAGTTAATAGACCAAGAAGTAAAATGCTAAATAACTCTATTTTGGAAAAATAAATTAAACAAGTCATAAATGAGCTCCCTAAAAAAATTCCCTAGGACAAAATGGATCTATAAGTGAATTCTACCCATAAATTAAAGAAAAATTAGTTCAAACACTATGTAAACTCTTTTTAAAAATAGGTTTAAAGAAAAAGAAATCCTACCAAATTACATAAATATGGTATGGTTACCTAAACCAGGGAGAACAAAAACAGAAAGAAAACTACTGACCAATTTCCCTAATTAATATTGATGTAAAATGCATATGTAAAATAGTAGCAAGAAATTGACAGTAATATATGAAAAAGATCATATGCTATGACTAGGTGGGACTTAATAAGGGATGCAGGGCTGGTTCAAAATTAAGAAGACTACAGGTAAAACTGACTTTATCAATAATAAAAATAATAAAAGTCATATGACTATCAATAGATGCAGAAAAAGCCTTTAGCAAAATATGATGCCCATCCCCAAGGAAAAAACCCACTATGAAGCTATAATTATCCAAACAACCTGGTTCTGGATAACATACAAAAACAAATGGCCACAGTAATCCAGTATTTGATAAACACAAAGATTCTTGCTATTGAGGCAAGAACTCACTACTTAAAAATTGCTGCAAAAACTGGAATGCAATTTAGTAAATATTTGGCATAGGACGGCACCTCCCCATGTCTACCAAAATAAAGTTGAAATGGGAATATCAGTTAGATCTAAAAGATACCACAAGCAAATTAGAAAAACACAGAAAAAATACATCAGGTCTATGGATAAGAGAAGAGTTCATGACCAAACAAAAAAGAATTTTGAGAGATAAAATGCATAATTTTGATTACATCAGGTTAAAAAGATTTTGTACAAACAAAACAAATGTAACCAAAACAAGAAGGAAAACAGAAAACTGGAAAATTTTTACAATGTTTATCTGATAGAAGTCACATTTCTCAAATATATGGGAAATTGAATCGAATTCATTTGAAAAATATTAAGAGCCATTCCCTAATTGATAAATAATCAAAGGATATGAACAAGAAATTAATTGGAATACAAAAAATGCTCTAAATTATTAATAATTGGAGAAGTGCAGATAAAAAAAATCCTGTGATATCATTTCACACCCATCACATTGGCTAATAAGACAGAAAGATAAAACTACAAATGCTGGAGGGTTTTGAAAAAAATAGTTATAGTAATGCATTGTGGGGAGCAGCTGGGTAATACAGTAAGTAGAGCAACAGGCCTGGAGTCCAGAAGATGTAAATTTAAACTGGGTCTCAAACACTTACTAGCTCTGTGACCCTAGGCAAGTCACTTATTTCTATTTGCTTCAATTTTGTTATCTATAAAATGAGCTGAATAAAGAAATGATAAACCACTCCAGGATCTTTGCCAAGAAAACTCTGAATAGGGTCACAAAGAGTCAGATACAATTGAAACAAATGAACAACAAAAATCCATTACAGGTGAAACTATGAACTAAACTAGTTCAACCACTTACAGAACATTTTGGAACTATATCCCAAAAGCTATAAAATTATGCATACCTTTTGACACAGAAATACCACTTTAACTCAAAGAAATCAAAGAAAAAGAAAAATATTAAAACATAAAAGTTATTTGGTAATGGTAATGAATTGGTAACTAATGGGATTCCTATCAGTTGGGGTTAGACAAATTAATTATGATGGAATACTATTGTTTATAAGAATTAAAGAAGCAAATGGTTTCAGAAAGACTTTTGGAAGTCTTATATGAGCTGATGAAAAGGGAAATAAGTAGAATCAGGAGAATATGGTACATAGTAACAGCACTATTTTGACAATAATAACTGAATGACAGCAACCTTGGCATAATGATTAGCAGCAATTCTGAAAGACTCATGAGGAAAATTTTTATGTGCTTCCAGAGAGAGAAATAATGAGCTCTTCATAGATATCAAAGCATGTTTTCCTTTATTTTTCCTGCTTTTTTTCACAACATGGCTGGTAGGAAATGTTTACATGACTTTAAATATATAATGGATATTATTGTCTTCTCAGTGTGTTGGGGAGGAATGCAGGAAGGAAGAGAATTTGGAACTGAATATAAACATTTTACATTTTAAAAATTGTTATGTAACATAAACAAATGCCCTTAGGGAAAGTAGAGAGAAAATATAAGCATCAAGGGATAAACTTAAAATCATGATCTGAAAAAATTATGATGAAAAGTCTGGACACTATGTTTTAAGAAATCATATATGAAAGCTACCCTGAGCTCTTAGAATCGCAGGACAAGATAAGTATAGAGAAAGAATACAATGATCATTTCCTAAAAGGAAACGCCCAAAAGGAAAAGTGCCAGGAATATATGACAAATGTAAAACAAAATCAAGAATTCTCTTATCAAATAAAAAAATATTGCAAATGTTCAGAATGAAGCCATTCAAACTGCAATGAATAATAGTCAGGATCACATAAGATGTGACAACTTCTACTACAAACAAAGGGAGGTCTTAGAATACAATATTGCAAAAGGCAAAGAACTTATAACTGAAACAGTTTTGGAAATAATGTGTAGAATTTGCCATATTTGTTTTAAAAGTAATCAGTATGTATCACTTTTTGCAAATAACATGATGATATACTTAGAGAATCCTAGAGAAACAACTAAAAAACTAGTTGAAATGATTAATAACCTTAGTAAAGTTGCAAGATACAAAATAAATCTACATAAATTATTAGCATTTCTATATATTACCAACCAATTCCAAAAGCAAGAGTTAGAAAGAGAAATCCCATTTTAAATCACTCTAAAAAATATAAAACACCTGGGAATCTACTTGCCCAAGCAAATGTAGTAATTATATTAACACAATTACAAAACATTTTTCACACAAATAAAATCAAATCTAAACAATTGGAAAAAGTATTAACTGGGTAGGCTGGGCTAATATAAGAAAAATGATAATTCTTTATAATTAATTTATTTATTCAGTGTCATACCAAAAAAAGTACCAAATAATTATTTTGTAGAACTTTTGGATTAAGAACTCACTATTTAACAAAAACTGCTAGGAAAATTGGAAAACAGTATGGCAGAAGTTAGGCATAGACCAATACTTCACACCCTATATCAAGATAAGGTCAAAATGGATATATGATTTAAGAGTGGTACCATAACTAAATAAGGAGAACACAGAATAGTTTACCTGGTAGATCTTTGAAGAAGGAAAGAATTTATGACCAAACAAGAGATAGAGTATTATAGGATATAAAATTAATAATTTTGATTATATTAAATTAAAAGGCTTTTGTATAAACGAAATTAATGTAATCAAAATTAGGAGGGAAATAATTAAACTGGGAAAAAATTTTATTACAAATGTCTCTGATAAAGGTCTAATTTCTCAAATGTATAGAGAATTAAGCCAAATTAAGAAGCCAAAACAATTCACAAATGACAAATAGTCAAAGGATATGAACAATCAATTTTCAGATGAAGAAATGAAAACCATCAATAATCATATGAAAAAAATGTTCTAAAACACTCTTAATTAGAGAAATGCTATTTAAAATAATGCTGAGGTACCACCTCACACTTATCAGACTCACCAATATGACAGTAAAGGAAAGTGGTAAGTGTTAGAGGGGATGTGGCAAAATTGAGTCTCTACTGCATTGTTGGTAGAGTATGAACTGAGCTAACCATTCTGTAGGGCAATTTGGAACTATGCCCAAAGGCCTAAAAAACCTGTGTATACCCTTTGATCCAGTAATAGCAATAATGGATCTGTATCCCAAAAAGATAATAAAAAACGGGAAAGGACTGTAAAAAGATGGGGCACCAGGGATATTGAAATATAACCTAAATGGTTGTGGGTACACACACTGCGTTGAAGGAGAGATAAGACCAACCAGGATAGGAAGACCAGAGTTCACTACCAAGCTGCTGTTAACTGTCAAGAATGGCAGTTGGTCCA
This sequence comes from Gracilinanus agilis, assembly GCF_016433145.1. Classification (NCBI taxonomy): domain Eukaryota; kingdom Metazoa; phylum Chordata; class Mammalia; order Didelphimorphia; family Didelphidae; genus Gracilinanus; species Gracilinanus agilis. Next base: position 178,938,605 of record NC_058135.1, on the reverse strand, counting down.
GCTCATCCAGCTCACCCTAGGCCAGGGTCTTTGGAACCAGCAGGCAAGGTAAAGGTTTTTAACAGTTTTAATTATGATTAACTAAATAAAGGTGGGATAAGGAATTCTGCACCTAAAAACCTAAAGGGCAAATCACAGGAGCAAGGGGAGGACTTGTCTACTCGAATTCTAATTGACCTAGGCCAGGAAGGGTTCAAAGGAGCAGTTCTGGAGTCACTGGGAAGGCTGCTTCAAAACTGGTTCCAGCCAGGTTTGACCAGCATAGTTGAAGGGCCTGAGGGTGGCTTTGAGGGTTCTCACGGTAATCCAAAGATGATCACAGGATGCCAAAAGCCAATGTCGTCCAAGGTACCCAAGTAGAGAGAGTGTGCTTGAGATGCTGTCTACCAGATCCCAAACCCCTCCTCCACTTGGTGCAGCTCTGAAGGTCTTGTCCACTTGCTGAAAGCCACCACCACTCAGGATCCCAGGGAATCAGGATGCAGAGTGTCCTTACCTCTGAGATCTCCCAGGGCTAGCAACAGTTTGTGCCAACCACTAATGGAGTCTCTCTCAGAGAACAAGCCCTACTTCCTGCTCCTTCATTTCATCTTGGAATCCTCTAGCCCTTCCTGCTAGGTCCATAGAAACTATACACAACTAATACTAAATAATCTTCCTCACAACAGGACCTACCCGTATGAAAATATTTATAGCAGCTCTTTTTTACTGGCAAAGAATTTGAAATTGTTGGGATGTCCATCAATTCAGGAATGGCTGAACAAATTGTGGTACATGTTGATGTTGGAATACTATTATGCTATCAGAAATGATAAGCAAGATGGTTTAAAAAAAGATGAAAATATCTGCAGGAACTGAATCAGAGTGAAATAAGCAGAACTAGAAGAACCTTGTACACAATAATAGCAATATTATACAACGATTATCTGTGAAAACATGGCTACTCTCTACAAAGTAATGATCTGGGACAGTCTTGAAAGATTTATAATGAAGAATGTTATCCACTTTTAGAGAAAGAACTGTTAAAGTGGTCTTTCACAATAGTGTATTTTATGTTTTTATTTTGGAATTTTGGTTATGTTTGAGTGTGCTCTTGACCAATATGGAAGTGTGTTTTGCATGACAATAAAAATACAGTTTTTAAAAAAATCATTCAATGTTGATGATCAAGGTCTCAGAACCTACTGGGGGCACCTATAGACCTGTAACTTCTTTGCCTCACCCACCAAATAAAGTCAGATTTTTCTGATAGAAAAAAACCAATCACTATAAAAAGAGGATTAATAGTTTTGTATTGAATCCATTTTTTTTTTGCATTTTTCCATGTATATAAAAATAACTATTTTCTTGATTAGGCTGTAAAGGAGGACTATTTTTCATTACATTTCTCTAAAACAATGTTTGTTGAGAAACATTTAAAAGCAAAACTCTTGAATTTCTTAAACAAAAAAGTGATGATATTAAACTCCTGGTTTACATAAATTGTTTGAATTTAAAAGCACTATTACTACATGGTAGTTTTTAAAAATATTTTTGCATTAAAATGATATTCAGAATAAAATTGATATAAAAATACACATTTCTTTAAGAAATCATGTCATTTAGTTCTAGTAGCAGGAAGCTTTTTAAAAAATATTATTTCAAAGATTTACACTGAAATTTTGTTTCAACCTAAGGCTCTTACTGCTATAAAAATTTTGGAGCAGATGAGAGCATTGCAACCTAAAACATAACTATAATGAGGCAACTGGAACATCTATCCAGGATACAAAAATGTAAAGGGCACTGACAACACGTAGAAGGAATTACCCCAGTAATAAATGTATTGATTTAGCAAAAGATAATTATACCTTGAAAGTCAGAATATAATAATCCGATGTTGCAAATTAAAAAACCAAAGCTAGATGAAAATGGAAAGGCAGTTTACAGATTTGTCCAGGATTTAAGAGCTATTAACAACCATGTAATCAAAAGGCAAATCCTTCCACCATTATTTCATCAATTCCCAGCAATGCAAAATACTTTACTGTAGTTGATCTCTGCTCTGCATTCTTTTCAATCCCCATAAATGAAGATTCCCAGAAAATTTTTGCTTTTACATGGAAAGGGTACAATGATACATGGTATTGTCTACCACAGAGTATGTGGAAAGTCCAACTTTGTTCTCCCAAATTTTAACTGAAGACCTAGCAAATATAGAATTCTAAAATAGCAGATTAATACATTTTGTTGATGACTTGCTTTTAGCATCACCCACTGCTGAACCATGTCAGGAAGATAGTAAACATCTTTTGATAGAATTATGCAGAGGGCATAAGATTTCTAAATCAAAAGTGCAGTGGTGTCTCCCAAAAGTGGACTATTCGGGATTTGTGTTAACAGAAGATTTACATTACATCTCCCAGAAAAGAATTGCAGACATCCAAAAATTAAGTACTCCTAAAACAAAAAAGGAACTTAGAGCAATTTTGGGAACAACTGTGTTTTGCCAACAGTGGATTCCCTATTATGAAGAAATTACAAAGCCCCTGACAGAATTAACAAAAGATATAGTGAAGAAAGCACTGAAATTCAGTTATTAGTAAATTGAAGTAAGCAATATTGTCAACTTCGGCTTTGGGTATCCCTGATTATAATAAACCATTGACATTATATGTGCATAAGAGGAAAGGTATAGCTTCAGGTATTCTAACACAAGCATTGGGACCAGTCCAGAGATCAATTGCTTATTACTCAGGTCAATTAGATCCTATAGCTGCTGGTGTTCCTCCATGTCTGAGAGGTGTGGCTGCAACAGCGCAGCTAGTTACAAAGGATGCTAATTTAGTGTTGGGATGTCCACTTACTATTATGTGCCCACGTGAAGTTAAATCTTTGCTTTTAAGACACAGAATTCAGGCGTTCTCAGATCAAAGGCTTGCTAGATATGAGATTACTTTGCAGGGAAATGAAAATATAACATTGAAATACTGCACAACACTGAATCTAGCTATGCTATTACGTGATCCACTAACCAATAGAGAACTTCTATATGATTTTGAAAAAGTACTAAATATTGCAGAAAAGCCCCATGACAATTTATAAGATACACCTTTAAAAAATACACAAATAGTATTGTTTACTGATGGGGATTCTTTTATGAGAGATGGAATGAGGTACACAGGAGCAGTTGTAGTTACTGAATTTCAAACAATATCATCAGCCTTTCTACCAAATAATCTAAATGCATAAGCTACTGAATTAAGAGCACTAAAGTATGCGTGTATGATAGCAAGAGATAAAAGGGCAATGATATACACAGACTCCAAATATGCTTTTGGAATTTGTCATGCAATAGAAACTCCCTGGTTGAAGTGTAGATTTATACATCATCTTGGAAGACAAATAGCAAATGCAAAGATCATAAATGAAGTACTGGTTGCTCTACAGTTGCTGAAAATGCTTGCAGTGGTGCATTGTTTGGCACACACAGGGCGAAATTATTTTGTATCAAGAGCAGATGTAGCAACAAAACTGGCAGCAATGGAAGGCACTAAGTTAATTTTAAATCTAGCAATCATTAATGAAACAGCTTTATCCCAAGCATATAATGAGAAAGAAGTAAAGAAATGGAAGCATAATTTTAAAGCCAAATTACTGAACAGAATATGAGTCGCATTGCAGGGTAAGCCAATACTGCCAAGAATATTTTATAACCAAATATGTCTAGCTAATCAGAAGAATGGTCATTTTGCTATGCAAGGCATAGTTGATTCAGTAAAGAAAACATGGATAGCCCCTGGAATTACAAACATAGCATCAAAAAGCCTGTGCAGCTTATGTGACATGTCAAGGCTACAACCAACATGTTTTTAGAAGGAAGTCATTTGGAGGAAGACCAGTGGCATATACCCCACTTGAAAACTTACAGATAGAGTTTATCTCAATGCCAAAGGCTGGAAACTATAAATTTTGTTTGGTGATTGTAGATCAATCAACAAGATGGCCAGAAGCATTCCCAACAAATAAAAACACAGCAAATTTTGTAGCAAAAGTATTAGAGAGATCATTCCCAGATTTGGATTACCATCTAGAATTGATTCAGATAGAGAAACACACTTCACTGATTCAGTATTACAACAAATATATTCATGCCTCTGGATAACATCTAAGTTTCATGTGCCTTATCTTCCACAAAATTCTAGACAGGTAGAAAGGTTAAATAGGGAATTGAAGACCATGATTGGTAAATTTTGCACAGGGACACACTTGAAATGGCCTGGTATATTACCATTAGATTTGTTTTATTTAAGAACTAGACCATGAGGAGATTTGCACATATCATCATATGAAATGTCATTTGGACATCCACACATGAAAGGAAAGATATTTAGCCCTGTTTATGCCTCAATGTGAGCTGGAGATACAAGCATTGTCAAATATATTAGGGATTTGCAAATTAGAATCAAAGAACTTCAAGAATTAGGAGCAATTGTGTAAGCTGGACCTATTGATTTTTCATTACATAATATAAATCCTGGAGATGCTGTCTATATAAAGAATTGTAATAGAACAGGAGGAATACAATTGCCTGGGAAGGTCCATTCTAAGTGTTTCTAACTATACCAACAGCAGTAAAGATAGCAGAGAAGGCAGCATGAATACATTGCTCCCACTTGAAGAAGATACCAATCAAGAATAAGAAGACAAAGATCAACACAACAACAGCTGAACTGCCATAAGGAAAACTACACAACAATAACAGCACAATGGAATTACTGCAGACATTATTTGAAAATACAATGGACTATTTTCAAGGACACAATGGACAAAGATTACCACAACAAGCTGAACTACAACTAAAGGCTTTTTCATGGACAATGAGAATACTATCAAAGACAATGAAGACTGAATGAATTTAAAGACAATTTACTTTGCATTTAATGAAAATGTTTGATTTGTGTACATGAAGGTTTGTATTAGGAAGGGAATAGGTAAATATAAAGTTATGATTTCTGGCTTAAATTAAATATTAATATAAGGGAAATACAGATATTAAATGGTAAACATTAATAAAAAATAATTAATTAATAAGCAAATAAAAGATATGTAATTTATACATAATAAATAGATATTTTAAAAGATAATAATACATAAAAATAAAATATATATTAAAAATATTTAAAAATTAAACTATTAAAGTAAATTTCTCATGTCAGGGAGGATTTTTATAACTTCCTCAAAGGTAACTTGAGGAGGGAATGTTGATATATGTAGATAATGTATATTTTTGTATATGCTGGTTTATTGCAAGATTTTAAAATAATAATTATAAGGTAAAATTCTGATTTTTATTTTTAGGTAGTTTGGGATTCTGTAAAATTATAGTTAGAAGTATGTTATTTTTGTAATTACAAATATCTGTAAATATGAATATCTGTATTGCATTTTGTAAGATGTTTTGTTCTCGTTCCTCTCTTTCAATTTCCCCTGTCTCTAGCATAGCATTGTAGAATAAGTTTAGTTTGTTATGATTCATGAGGGAGACGGGTCTCCCCAAGAATCACAGTGAGATAATGTTGTGATTAGAATTTATTTAGGTTGTTCTGTCTAATAAAAAGGATTTCAGCTTAGAAGTATGTTTGCACTTTTGAGCTTTCCCCTTGAAATGAAGAGGAAGGCAATTTTCTGTGGATTCCTTAAGGAAAAGCATAAATTCTAATGAAAGGAAGGTTTCTGGGCTTCTCTCCTCTGACAGCCTGGGAGAAGAGAAATGATTTTGATCTCTCTCCCTCTGGGAATGACAGTTGGTGGCGATTGGATATTAAGAAGAAGAAATTTAAGATAATTAAGAAAACTAAGAAGAAGAAACTTGAGATTTTTATTTAAGAATAGGATGACTGAGATTTATTCCTATTTCAGCACTCTATGTGATAGAGGTCCAAATTTTAAGGCCTACTCTCCACAAAACTTGGAGGTCCAGACTCTCAGACTTCTTGAGAAGCAAAAAGCTGAGTAATTCCCTAAATGTATAGAAGATTTTTAGTGAGTTGAGAACTGCTACTTTGACATAGAAAGATTTATATTCAGCTGAAATAAAAGAGTGTGTTCTGAAGTTTTTCTCTTCAGATCCACAGGTGATGCCAGAGAGTAATTACATCTCTGACTGCCTGAAGTTGAGGCAGAATGAAAGCAGCATTTTGCTCTGTGAAGGGAAACCTGATAAGTTGAGTTTGATAAATTACTTTAATAAGATAAAGATTACTTTTAGTTTAAGTTTAGCCAAAGAGTGAATAATTTAAGATAGTGAGTATAAGTTTAAGTCAGGCCTGTTTCAGGCAAGAAGAAGTCCCATGAGGGACAGTTGGTAGGGTTGATTATTTAGTCAAATATTTGTGCTAGAAAATTAACATATCTCCTATTTAGTTTCTATTTCCTACTTTTAGTCTCCCTACTCTAAAAGGAAATAGTGTTGTATTGGCCTGCTTCCAATAAGTTCATTCATCACCTAAACCAACTTGGTTTTAAAGCTTTATCATTATCAATACAGTTCATCAATATCCATAAAAGTTTTAATATTCATTTTTACAGTGCCTAGTTGATGAGAATAATTAGAAGTTATCAGATATTCCACTTCCTCCTTGACTCTATCTATAACAGCCTCTCTAGCAGTGACTAAGAGTGGACATTCTTGGGTCTATGTTTCTCTTCTTTATAGTTGTATTCCAAAGTCTGCCATCTCCATATCCTAGGCATCACAATTGCCAGGTATGGTTCTAATTAGAACACAATTATGGATGATAGATCCATTTGAAGAACTTTAGTGGCAGTCACCAGGCAGTGAAGAGGTGGGTAGCAAAAAACCTCTGGCAAAGGAGCATTTTGAAAAAAAAGTTACAAAAGGCAAAGTCTGTTTTTCATAATACTGCCTAGAGTCGGCCCTGGCCAAAAGATGTTGGATAGTGTTTTACTAATTGCTAGCTTAAGTGACTTGGAAAAAATTAAGAAAATAGAACTGTTATTAATAATCTCATTTTTTGACAGAATTACCCTATTTATTAGCATAAAATAAATTCGTTTTAAGAGATGAAACTGGCAGAAAGTCCTTTCTATCTAGACAAAGTCAATTTCAGTCTTGTTCCTTAAAAGGTAACAAAATTAAGACCAAAGTAATTTTTTAATGAGCTACATATTTTAATAACTGTGAAGAAATTATCTAAGATAACATGTGTGCCTGAAGAAGAGGGACAGCTTAATATAGAGCTTGCCAGTCTGGAAATCCCTCTGAAAATAAATTAACTTTCCTCCAACCAATACCTATTATCTGGAATGTTCCTGTGGGAATAAGGGATGGGCTCAGAGCAAAGCTGAGATTTGGATTGTGCTTCTTTCTTTAACAAAAGAGAGAGGCAACTACCAACATAAAGAAGGAAGAAAAATTAAGGCTGTATTTCATGAGCAGGGTTCCTTTCAAAGGTATGATCTAAAAGAAGTGCATGATTCAGGCAAGAAAGAGTAAGAATAGTGGAAAGAGAATTGGTTTTGAATGGAGGAGGATGAATTCATTAGCAACAACTCTCCAAGATAGTCAACTAAAATCCAGAGAAATTGTGACAAGTTGTTGAAGAAAGTGCCCCAGAAACAAAATTACAAATCCCTGAAGTCTGCTTAAGAAGCTAGTAGTAATTCAAAGGATCATAAATTTAGAAGGGATCTGAAAGTCCAATACTTTACAGATGAGGAAACTGAGGCCCAGGAAGACTAAGCAATTTTAAAGTCATACAGATTATAACTGATAGAACTAGAATTCAAATCTCCATCCTTTGGCTTTAAAAGTCAATGTTCTAAATTGATCCCAGCCCCAACCTACCACCATCATGTCTTAATTTGTATTAATAAAATTATATTTTTATATTTCTAGCTATCAAGTTAAAATTTAGATGTCAATCTATATACCAAGTTAAATTTTAATTTTATTATGTTGTTGAAATTATGTTTATTAACTTAAGGTTAATGTTCAAGACTATATGGGAATCCTTCTATGAGAATCACCAATTTACTATAGTAGGGGTTGTGAATGTGCTATGTTATGTTGTCCACATAAGTTATGTTTATCTGCATATTTCTGTTGAGTAAGGCTCACATGTAAGCAAGAGAGCACTCTAGAGTTTCTGCCCTTCATCCTTCTCCAAAAGGGACTGTTTCCTGCCAATAGGAAATGTAGGACATTGGGGTAAAAGACCTGCCACTTTCTTCTAAAAGAGGAAGAGTACTAGACTAGAATTATATTTAGCTGTTCCTTTAACTATTATTATTTTATACAAGCCATTCCCTGACTGATGAATGGTCAAAGGATTTAAACAAGAAATTTTCAGATGAAGAAATCAAAACCATCAATAATTATATGAAAAAATGTTCTAAAACACTCTTAATTAGAGAAATGCTATTTAAAACAATGCTGAGGTACCACCTCACACTTATCAGACTCACCAATATGACAGTAAAGGAAAGTGGTAAGTGTTAGAGGGGATGTGGCAAGATTGAGTCTCTAATGCATTGTTGGTAAAGTATGAACTGAGCTAACCATTCTGTAGGGCAATTTGGAACTATGCCCAAAGGCCTAAAAAAACTGTGTATACCCTTTGATCCAGTAATAGCAATACTGGATCTGTATCCCAAAGAGATAATAAAAAGGGGGAATGGACCTACTTGTATGAAAATATTTATAGCAGCTCTTTTTGTACTGGCAAAGAATTGGAAATTGTTGGGATGTCCATCAATTCGGGAATGACTGAACAAATTGTGGTACATGTTGGTGCTGGAATACTAATATGCTATCAGAAATGATAAACAAGATTATTTCAAAAAAACTAGAAAGGTTAACAGGAACTGAAGCAGAGTGAAATAAGCAGAACTGGAAGAACACTGGGCATAATCACAGTAATATTATATGATGACTATTTGTGAAAACTTGTCTTCTATTAGCAATTCAGTGATCTGGGACAATCCTGAAAGTCATATGATGGGGAATGCTATCCACCTCCAGAGAAAGAATTGTTGAAATATTCTTTCACATCAGTGTATTTATGGTTTTATTTTGGGGGTTTTGGTTATGTATGAGTTTGCTAAGTGTTTTATTCAATATATAATATGTATTTAATATATGTTTTTTTATTTAGAAATATTTTTGAAAGAAAAAACTATTGTTATTCTAGCTATGGTAAGTTTTAGATTCAAACTTCAACCCATATTTTTTATCCCTTGACAGAGAAAAAGTAACCTACGCAGTTAATCCAAGGTTTATCCAACCATATGGCAGTTCCACAGTACATACACAGTAGATAGCAAATAAAAAAATTTATCCAAATAGATAGCAAAGAGATGATAAAAAATGTATAGATGAGAATATATACCAGACAATGCACAGGATATAATAAGCTTTCCCAATGAGAACCAGATAATTTAGTTCAAGCAAGAGCTTAAACAAAGAGACCCAGAACTCACCCAAAAAGAAATTCCCTGAAGTCTCTAGTTTCATAAACTGGGAACAGAAGTATGATTAAAGAATAGGTTTCCTGTGTCAGTTTCTTCAATCTTTCTTTTGGGCCTTCAGGATTCTAGAAGAGTGAAGTTTCTCTGTTAGGAGCCAGAAAACCAGGAACTCAAGCTTCCATCAACTCCACCTACCACACAGACTTGGAGCATTGAATAATAAATTTCCATCAATGAGCACAGTCCCTTTCAATCAGCCCTTTGAACCAAGTATTATACCATGGAACCAGTGAAAGAATTCAATATTGCAAAACAGTGCATGGCCTGCAATCAAGGAGTCCTAAGTTTGAATCATTCCTTATGCACTTAGGATCATAGACACAGAGCTGTAAATAGCTTTTTATATACTAGATTTATGGCTCTGGGCAAGTCACTTGACCTCTCTTAGATTCAGTTTCCTCTGGCATCTACCTTACAGGGTTGTTGTGAGGATTAAATGAGATAATATTGTTATATTGAATCTCTGGGAGCTTGAAGTTCACTTTTGATTGACAGATAAGTCAGTTGGATAGAATGTTCCCAGAGATGCATGTGAACTCAGGAGAGATCAGTTGAGAACCCTGGCAGAGGTTCTGGGGTCTTTTACCTGTCCCTGAGGCTAGAGATCAGTGTGGATCCTGGTCTTTGGAGATAGAGACTTGCAAACACTACCCTGCAAGCTCCTCCTGTGTTTCCTGTACCGTTATCAACTTGTACTTGACCACCATCTCTGTGTCTACTGCCCCTAGATATTAGGAGTTTCATCATCTTAGCTATCTAGGCTTCCCAGGGCCCGGGAGGGATCCGGGAAGTGGGCAGGAGACGAAGAAGAGGGTGGAAAGGGTGGTATCTCAACTCTTAAGACTTAAGATCTACAGAAAAAGAAGCTGAAGATTTCACAGCAGTTTGCCTACTCTGGTTTAGCCCTGGCCAGGCTGTACCAGAGAGAAGCTATCATCTTAATTCCTTCATTTGCCTGCAGTTAGAGATTCATTAGTAGCAATTTAAAGTAGGGTCTCCTAATAACTCATTCCTTTACCATTATCCTTCTTACCAAATATATTTAAAGTTTAAAGTACCTTCCTGAATTGGTTTCCAAAGCTTATTTTGGGAAGGGAGTCATGCAGTCAGATTACCAATGTTACCTCAGCTGAAGAGCCCAATAATTAATATCAATTAACCCCAGGTGGGTCCTGAAGGGTTAAACCACTTTGACCTAAAGGATCTTGCCTGGGCAACTGTTATAAAGGAGAAGTATCATCTTATCATCTCTCTGTACTCCAACTTCATATACATCAAATAGAGTTAGAGACCTCCTTTAATATAACAATATTTGTCATGTAGACCACATGTAGCATATAGATATTAGCTATATATATTATAGATATATAGATATAGATATTGCACAATAAGAATATACATTATTATTATAATGAGATGGTAATTGTGTATATATATTAGAGTTGCTGAAACTTTTCAATTAATAAATGTCTAAGTTGTTCATAAATATTTGAAAATGGAAATTCTATATTTATTGATGACTTTCCCTAATCTCCTTGTTCTCCTTGCCTAATTGAAGACATTGCCAATTGGATAGCTGGGTAGTATAAATCTAGGGAAGAGAAAAGAGAAGGGAAGAAAGGAGAGAACAGAAAGCAGGAAAAGATATTCCCCTTCCTCACTTCCTAGGATTAGCTACTAGAAAAAGGTTTTGGTTCCTGTGGATAATATGTCTGAGTTTTCTAGGCTACCACTATAATATGAGAAGGAATCTTTCTGATAATGTTGAAAGCAAAAGGAAAATATCTTTCCTGCCTAGTATCTATTAGCTCATAGCAACAACCATCTCTAGACTTTGGCTATGACAAAAATAAGTGTCAAATCTCAGTTACTGCTATTCTGAAAAATATTTAGCTGGTTCTGAATTCATAGCTTCACAGTTGTTGTTCATCTTTCATTTTCAATGAGGACTAATGACATCACAAAAGTAAAGAGAGTTAGTTATGGTGTGATATGCAGAAATGGGCAGCCATTTTCTATAGGTACAAGATAGCAGTTTGCCACTTTGGAACACAGAGCTTGGCAAAGCACCCCAGGGCATGTGCCAAGGTAACAGTTAGGGACAAGGTATAAATTGAGGTCCACAAAACCCTGAGACTTCACTTCTTTCTCTCATCTCCTTGGGTTAGGGAGGTGGTGCCAAACTAGGCCCAAAGAGGTTTGGGAGTTGGATTAGGCAGGCAGGTAGGGACAACCTTCATTGCTAGCCAAATCAATACCTTATTGGCACAGCCAACAACCTTTAAATCAAGCAAGAGTGAACAGCTAACTTCAAGATTACAACAGCATCTGTCTCAGGGGCTTGTTAGCCTCTGGGCTCAGCAACAAACAGCAACAGAGTTGGGAACAAACAGCAACAGAGTTGGGAAGAGATCCTCAAGGTCTTCCCATACTCTGCACCGTAGGGAACAACTTGTGATTTAACATTTATTTAGTCTTAATACTGAGGCAAGATATTTTAGGATTCCATCACACACTTTCCTTCTCTCTCTTATCTACCCTCAGTTTGATATCGATAAACTCATTTTGGCATCACCTCCCTAACCCAAGGAGATGAAAGAAGTGAAGTCTCAGGGGTTTGTGGACCTCAATTTATACCTTGTCCCTAACTGTCACCTTGGCACATGCCCTGGGGTGCTTTGCCAGGTTCTGTGTTCTAAAGTGGCAAACTGCTGTCTTATACCTACAGAAAATGGCTGCCCATTTCTGCATATCACAATGGCTAGGGATGCAACAGATAAATGTGGCTTCTTCCATGTATGAGCAAGTTGTAAGTGCTCCACAAAGCCTACTTCAGTGACCTTCATAGACATTGAGAAAAATTTTTTCATCTGCCTATTCAGCTGGGGAAAGTCTTCACATGTTTGGGATAGATATCTCTATAATTCACCAATAGGTTTGAGGCCTGTCAGTTACCCTCAATTCGGGTTAGCCTATTTGTAGAGATGGTTTTATTGGGATATGGCTGCTATAGCTTCTAAGAGACACAAGTGGAGCTGGGTAAATGGAAGACACCAAAGGTGGATGAATATCCCTGTAAAAGGCTCAGCAAACCCTCAAACCATAAGTGCTAGTCCTCCTCAAACACTCCATATGCTCCTCTACAATAATTTACTCTGCATTTCAGAGCATGTAATGTGTAGGAGTTATAACTGGAGTCCTAGTACCATCTGTATAAATGCCTAGCATGGAATTCACATTAACAATAAAAGCCCTTCACCATCTAACTTCTTTCTACCTTTCCAGAGTTTTCACAGATTACTCTTCTTCATATAGTGTTATATTTTAACCAAACTGGCATTTTTGGTATTCTTTATATTAAATATTTCACTTCCTATTCATCCTTATTTTCACAGTTTATCTCAGGTGCCTGAAATATACTCACTCCTTATCCCTGCCTTATAAAGGGCCATTTGGTTTCTTTAAAAATCATCTCAAGTGACATCTTGAACAGGAAGCCTTTTTTGATCTTCCAAGAAACTATTGCCCAACTACTCACAAATTACTTTGCATACATATATTACTTATTTTTCTTTTTTTTAAACCCTTAACTTCTGTGTATTGGCTCATAGGTGGAAGAGTGGTAAGGGTGGGAAATGGGGGTCAAGTGACTTGCCCAAGGTCACACAGCTGGGAAGTGTCTGAGGCCGGATTTGAACCTAGGACCTCCCGTCTCTAGGCCTGACTCTCAATTCACTGAGCTACCCAGCTGCCCCCTATTACTTATTTTTCTAAGTAGTGTTTCCCCACATTCAAATATGAGCTACTGGAGGTAGTTCCAATAAATTTGTACTTTTTATCCCCCAGCACCTTAACACTGGCCAGATACCCCTAAACTCTTCCTTTAAAGATCTTTTCAACTTTTCTTCATGGTTATTGTTGACTATCAGTCCCATGCTCATACCTGAGATGGTACTGAGTTGGCCACCCATGATGGTACTATAGTAACTAATGGATAAGTGAATGAATGAATTAGTGGCCTTATTAGCACCAAGGAAAAGCATAGCCTACACTCATACACATACCAATGAATACTCTCCCCCACCACAATGATGATAAAAGGGAAAACCCAAGAGTGAACACTATGTTCTGTACCACTGTCCAGTACTTTTTTGAATAATAGCCATCCTCAGGGGCTACTAGGTGGCTCAGTGGATTGAGAGCCAGGCCCAGAAATGGGAGATCCTGGGTTCAAATCTGAATTCAGAAACTTCTTAGCTATGTGACCCTGGGCAAATCACTTAACCCCTATTGCCTAGCTCTTACCACTCTTCTGCCTTGGAACCAATACACAGTATTGATTCCAAGATGGAAGGTAAGGGTTTAAAAAAATAAAAATAATAGCCATCCTCTCTATCCACCAAAATTCCACTCATCAGCAGCTTTCTAACTACCCAGAATTCTTACATGCCTTAACAGTTCCACACAAGAGAAAAAGGATCCAAAGTCTGACCTACATTACACAGAGAATCACCTGTTTTATCTTCTACCTCCTAGTCTCACAATACCCTGTCCTCTATAGAAAGTCAGCATGGAAAGTAATAGCTGCAAGGGAGGTGGCAACTCTCCTCACATTGCTTAGTCCCCACCACAAGATCAATTCCTCTGTTCCTGTACATTGCCCTCACCTTGAGCCCTTAAATCTGGGGCAGAGGACATTTTAAGTTATTTTACTTTGAGCACCTATCACAAAACTCTCACTTTTCAAGTCCTCTGCCTCCAACTATGGCATATGGTTCACTCTCTCCTCTTTCTTTTTCTCCTAATAACTTGATTCTCCCCTCCCATAATACAGATAATTCAGGGCTGTCACAATAACCACAACCTGTGGGTCACTCTTCCCATTTAAATATATGGTGGATATTAAGAAATATTCATCCAGAAATATTCATTCAATGGCTGTTAACACCCAACATTTCAGGAACAAATCACAAGGACATTATATACCTGAAAAATAAGAAGCCATTTGAAAAGTACTTCCAAATATATAATCAACATTAGTCTGCTATTTTTGTCTTAGGAAAGGTATTTCAAGAAATATCAAACACAATTTTAAAAATGTAGTAATCAGTCCAGGTCTGTTGAAACCTTCTCCATACATTCTTATTCTAGTTATTATTCAAACAACTTAGCAAAGGCTTTGTGTGATATCAAATTTAATATTCATAATAATCTTCAAGGGAACATAGAAGTTAAAGTAAGTAAGTCCATAGATCATAGAAAGTCTAGGAATAAATCAACTAGGCAATTTTGACTTGTCCTCTCATTAAGCACAGGAAATAGTTTCCTTAAATTATTCCCTCCCTTCCTGGAGTAAAACCAATAGTGAAAGCTAAATTCCTTGAATGATTTTTGTTATTTGTATATTCCTGGTCACAAGAAAAACAGGGGGTAACATAAAGGAAATAGGTAATACTTGACTAAAAAACTTCATTAAATTATTCTCCCTATATATAGTAGAATATGTTACTGATTAAAGTTGCTGACCATCAAACACAGGAATTATATGAACACAACTACACAACACTTTTCACACAATTAAATCAGAAAAATATTCATTGCTCCTGGGTGGGATGAGTTAATATAATAAAAATGGCATTCCAACTCAAATTAATCTATTTATTCAGTGCCATACCTATCAAACCACCAAAAAATCTTTTTTATAGAATTAGAAAAAATTATAACAAAGTTCATCTGGAAGAACAAAAGATCAAGGGTATCAAGAGAAATGATGAAAAAAAGTGAAGTATGGGGCCTAGCAGTACCAGATCTTAAACTGTACTATAAAGCAATGATCATTAAAACAATATGGTACTGGCTAAGAGACAGAAGGATGGATCCATGGAATAGATGAGGGGTAAATGACCTCAGCAAGCTAGTGTTTGATAAACCCAAAGACCCCAGCTTTGAGGACAAAACTCACTATTTGACAAAAACTACTGGAAAAATTGGGAAATAGTATGGGAAAAATTAGGTTTAGACCAACATTCAAAATGGGTAGATGACTTAAATATAAAGAGTGAAATCATAAATAAATTAGGTGAACATAGAATATAGTATACCTGTCAGATCTGTGGGAAAGGAAGGAATTTAAGACCAAGCAAGAGAGAGAGAGAAGATAATAAAATGTAAAATGAATGACTTTGACTATATCAAATTAAAAAGGTTTTGTACAAACAAAACCAATACAATGAAAATTAGATGGAAAGTAACAAACTGGGAGAAAATTTTTATAACAAAACTCTATGACAAAAGTTTAATTTCCCAAATATATAAGGAACTAAGACAAATTTACAAAAAATCAAGCCATTCCCCAAAATATACTGTTGGTGGAGTTGTGAATTGGTCCAACCATTCTGGAGTGCAATTTGGAACTATGTGCAATAGGCTTTAAAAGAATGCCTACCCTTTGACCTAGCCATACCACTGTTGGGTTTGTACCCCCAAAGAGATAATAAGGAAAAAGACTTGTACAAAATATTTATAGCCATGCTCTTTGTGGAGGCAAAAAAACTGGAAAATGATGGGGTGTCCATCAACTGGGGAGTGGCTAAATAAATTATGGTATCTGATAGTGATAGAATATTATTGGGTTGAAAGGAATAATGAACTGGAGGAATTCCATATGAACTGGAAAGACCTCCAGGAATTGATGCAGAGCAAAAGGAGGAGAACCAGAACATTGTACACAGAAACTGATACATTACAGCACAATTGAATGTAATAGACTTTTCTACTGGCAGCAATGCAATGATCCAGGACAAATCCAGAGGAACTTACAAGAAAGAATGCTATTCACATCTAGAGAAAGAAGTGTGGGAACAGAAATGAAGAAGAAAAAATATGATCAATCCCATAGTTTTATATGGATATGATTAGCATGTTGATGTTAAAAGTTACTTAAATATGAATAACATGGAAATAGGTTTGAACAATGATACATGTAAAACACAGTGGAACTGCTTGTCAGCTCCAGAAGTGGGGAGGGAAGAATTGTGGAAGGGGGATCATGAATCATGTAACCATGGGAAAATATTCTAAATAAAAAATAAAAGCATGTCAAAAAAAATAAAGTTGTTTACCAAGACTAGAGGAATCCATTCTATGATTCAAAATTTCCTTGCCAATATATAGATCATATAGCAGTTTAGAAATGATCTAATAGCAATATAGCATAAATTTCAAAGTAAGTTAGCAATTTTTATTTTCATTAATTAATATCATTTCATGGGAAAATGTACAGAAAAAATGCTAGGCAAATTTTTTTCCAAATTAGTTATTCCCTGGTAAGAAGTTGGACATTCTCAGGATGCAAGGGAATCATTTCACAATAAAGCACTAAATAATGGAGGACAGAAAGATAATACATTGCTCAAGAACCTTTGGCTCCCTACTTCCAATAGAATATAAGCTCCTTTAGGGCAGAGATTGTTTTTTCTTCCTTTTTCTTCTGTTTTTTCCCCTTTTTATTCTCAACGCCTTGCCTATGGTTAGCTATTAACCATCACTTTGGTATTTAACTGAACTACTTACCATATCATGGCCAAATTTTTCTACCTGATTTTTTAGATTTTCCATAATCTGGACCCACTTTATTTACTCAATACAGTTCAACATTGTTTATGCTCTTTCCACATATGCGACACTATTTCTCCCACTCCCGAAATGCACCAGCTGCTCCAGACAGATTGATCTTATTGTCCCTGGTACACATAATAATTACTTCCCCCATCCTTCTTTTTCTCAGGCCAATTTCCACATCTAAAATGCCTCTCCTCAATTCATTTATTCAAATTCTACCTACCCTTCGAGGTCCAGTCAGAGTCCCACCTTCTCAGAACCTTCTTTTATGACTAATCTCTGTTCTTTGAGCCCTGCAGACAGCCCACACTTATCTTTCTCTTCTCTGAACTGTTGCAGTCAGTACCACACAGCTGAACCTTTAATTATTCTTTAATTGCTTCATGTGTGTAAGTTATGTCTCTCTAATTAGACTGTAAATGTTCGCCCTGTTGTTTTAGAAGCATTCAGCACCATGGCTAAGGATTAGAACTACTGCAGTCCATTTAAGGCTGAGATAGAAGAGGAACTATTGCAGCTGGAATACATTCCACTGCCCTTGCAATAGAATGTAAAGGTGGCATTATGAGGGAAAAGCCTAGAAAAAATGTAGCTAATGCTAGTACATTAGGCCTACATTAGGCTGGCCAACCTTTATGCCTTAAGGCAGTTTGTATTGCTTATCAAGTAAGAATAAGACCCAGGTGACCCTCCAGGGAATGAGAAGGGCACTGCTGCATTGTCTAAGTTTCCTCAGCAGATACTTTCCTTAAATGGCCCTGCTGGTCTGCAAATTTTTAGAAAAATAGCTGGGCTATAGCATGTGGAGGGGTGGAGAAGGGAGAGAGAAGGTAGAGAGAAAAGAGAGAGAGAGAGAGAGAGAGAGAGAGAGAGAGAGAGAGAGAGAGAGAGAGAGAGAGAGA